>NC_066835.1:18849098-19203365 GCF_001640805.2 Lates calcarifer | reverse complement strand
ACGACTTATTATACTATGACATTTTTTGACATTTTTTGACTATTTTGACGCCATACTATACTATGACATTTTTTGACTATTTTTTTATTATACTATGACATTTTTTGACATTTTTTTGACGACCTATGACATTTTTTGATTTTTGACCATACTATACTATGACATTTTTGACTATTTTGACATACTATGACATTTTTTGACATTTTTTCCATACTATTACTATGACATTTTTTGACATTTTTTGACTATTTTTGACCATACTTTACTATGACATTTTTTTGACTATTTTTGACGCCATACCTATGACATTTTTTGACTATTTTTGACATTTTTGATACTATACTATGACATTTTTTGACATTTTTGACTATTTTTTGACGCCATACTATACTATGACATTTTTTTTTTGACATTGACATTTTTTGACATTTTTTGACATTTTTGACATATTATACTATGAATTTTTTGACTATTTTTGACGCCATACTATACTATGACATTTGACATTTTTTGACTATTTTTGACATACTTAATGACATTTTTTGACCATTTTTGACCATACTATACTATGACATTTTTTATTTTTGACCATACTATACTATGACATTTTTTGACATTTTTGACTTTTTTGACATACACTATGACATTTTTTGACTATTTTTGAATACTATACTATGACATTTTTTGACTATTTTTGACATTTTTTGACCATGACATTGACCTATTTTTGACGCCATACTATACTATGACATTTTTTGACATTTTTGACTATTTTTGACGACATGACATTTTTTGACATTTTGACTACTATACTATGACATTTGACATTTTTTGACGCCATTTTTATGACATTTTTTGACCATTTTTGATGCCATACTACATGACATTTTTTGACTATTTTTGACGCATACTATACTATGACATTTTTTGGACATTTTTTGACTATTTTGACATATACTATGACATTTTTTGACGCCATACTATATATGACATTTTTGACATTTTTGACTTTTTTGATGCCATACTTTACTATGACATTTTTTGACTATTTTTGACCATACTATACTATGACATTTTTTGACTATTTTACACGACTTATTATACTATGACATTTTTTGCCATACTATACTATGACATTTTTTTGACATTTTGTGACTATTTTTGACGCCATACTATACTATGACATTTTTGACATTTTTGACCATACTATTATGACCATTTTGACTATTTTGACATACTATTATGCATTTTTTGACCATACTTTACTATGACATTTTTTGACTATTTTTGATGCCATACTATACTGACATTTTTTGACCATTTTTTTACTTACTATGACATTTTTTGACTATTTTTGACATACTATACTTGATTTTTGACTACTATACTGACATTTTTTGACTATTTTTGGCCATACTATACTATGACATTTTTTGACATTTTGACTATTTTTGACGCCATACTATACTATGACATTTTTTGGACCATTTTTTGATGCCATACTTTTACTATGACATTTTTTGACTATTTTTGACATACTATACTATGACATTTTTTGACCATTTTGATGCCATACTATGACATTTTTGACGGACATTTTTTGACCATTTTTGAATACTTTACTATGACATTTTTTGACTACTTTTTACACAACTTATTATACTATGACATTTTTTGACCATTTTTGATGCCATACTTTACTATGACATTTTTTGACTTTTTTGACGCCATACTATACTATGACATTTTTGACCATTTTTGATGCCATACTATACTATGACATTTTTTGACATTTTTGACTATTTTGACATACTATACTATGACATTTTTTTGACTATTTTTGACGACATTTTTTGACCATTTTTGATGCCATACTTTACTATGACATTTTGACATTTTTGACGCCATACTATGACATTTTTTGACTATTTTTTATATACTATGACATTTTTTGACATTTTTTGACTATTTTTGACCATACTATACTATGACATTTTTTGACATTTTTGGACTACTATACTATGACATTTTTTGACACTATATTATACATTTTTTGACATTTTTGGCTTACTATACTATGACATTTTTTGACATTTTTTACTTTACTATGACATTTTTTGACTATTTTTGACCATACTATACTGACATTTTTGACATTTTTGACCATTTTTGACGCCATACTATACTATGACATTTTTTGACATTTTGTGACTATTTTTTATACTATGACATTTTTGACCATTTTTGACTGACATTTTTTGACACTATTTTTGACGCCATACTATACTGACATTTTTTGACATTTTGATGCCATACTTTACTATGACATTTTTTGACTATTTTGATGCCATACTATACTATGACATTTTTTGACATTTTTGACTATTTTTGACGCCATACTACTATGACATTTTTGACTATGACATTTTTTGACTATTTTACACAACTTATTATACTATGACATTTTTTGACCATTTTTGATGCGACATTTTTGACTTTTTGACATACTATACTATGACATTTTTTGACCATTTTATACTATACTATGACATTTTTTGACTATTTTACACAACTTATTATACTATGACATTTTTGACATTTTTGACCATACTTTACTATGACATTTTTTGACTATTTTACACGACTTATTATACTATACATTTTTGACATTTTGACTATTTTTGACATACTATACTATGACATTTTTTGACTATTTTGACCATACTTTACTATGACATTTTTTGACTATTTTTGATGCCATACTATACTGACATTTTTTGACCATTTTTGACATACTATACTATGACATTTTTTGACATTTTTGACTATTTTTTACTATACTTGACATATATTGACGACCATTTTTGACATACTTGACATTTTTTTGACATTTTTTACTTTACTATGACATTTTTTGACTATTTCCATGTTTTTGACCATTTTGACGCCATACTATACTATGACATTTTTGACATTTTTTGACATTTTTTGACATTTTTGATGCCATACTTTACTATGACATTTTTGACTATTTTTGACATACTATACTATGACATTTTTTGACTATTTTACACGACTTATTATACTATGACATTTTTTGACATTTTTTGACTATTTTGACGCCATACTATACTATGACATTTTTTGACTATTTTTGACCATACTTTACTATGACATTTTTTGACTATTTTACACGACTTATTATACTATGACATTTTTTGACATTTTTGACTATTTTTTATTATACTATGACATTTTTTTACATTTTTGATGCCATACTATTATGACATTTTTTATTTTTGACATACTTTACTATGACATTTTTTGACATTTTTGATGCGACATTACCATTTTTTTTACTATGACATTTTTTGACTATTTTTGATGCCATACTATACTATGACATTTTTTGACTATTTTGACTTATTATACTATGACATTTTTTGACGCCATACTATACTATGACATTTTTGACATTTTCTATTTTGACGCCATACTATACTATGACATTTTTTGACATTTTGTGACTATTTTTGATGCCATACTGACATTTTTTGACATTTTTTGACCATTTTTGACGCCATACTATACTATGACATTTTTTGACTATTTTTACGCCATACTATACTATGACATTTGACATTTTTGACTATTTTTGACGCCATACTTTACTATGACATTTTTTGACCATTTTTGATATTATACTATGACATTTTTTGACCATTTTTGATGCCATACTACTATGACATTTTGACATTTTTGACTATTTTTGATGCCATATTTTACTATGACATTTTTATTTTGATGCCATACGACATTTTTTTTTATTATACTATGACATTTTTGACATACTACTATGACATTTTTTGACATTTTTTGACTATTTTTGACGCCATACTATACTATGACATTTTTTGACATTTTTGACTATTTTTGATGCCATACTATACTGACATTTTTTGACATTTTTGACCATTTTTGACGCCATACTATACTATGACATTTGACATTTTTTGACATACTTTACTATGACATTTTTTGACCATTTTTGCCATACTATACTATGACATTTTTTGACTATTTTTGATGCCATACTATACTATGACATTTTTTGACTATTTTACATGACTTCTTATAGTATGACATTTTTTGACTATTTTTGACGCCATACTATACTATGACATTTTTTGACTATTTTTGACATACTATTTTGACATTTTTTGACCATTTTGACATACTATACTATGACATTTTTTGACATTTTGACGCCATACTATACTATGACATTTTTTGACATTTTGACCATTTTTGATGCCATACTTTACTGACATTTTTCTGACTATTTTTGACGCCATACTATACTATGACATTTTTTGACATTTGTGACTATTTTTGACGCCATACTATACTATGACATTTTTGACATTTTTGATGCCATACTATACTATGACATTTTTGACATTTTGTGACTATTTTTGATGCCATACTATACTATGACATTTTTTGACTATTTTTGATGCCATACTTTACTATGACATTTTTTGACTATTTTTGATCGCCATACTATACTGACATTTGACATTTTTTGACTATTTTTGACGCCATACTATACTATGACATTTTTTGACTATTTTTTGACGCCATTACTATACTTGACATTTGACATTTTTTGACTATTTTTGACGCCATACTATTACTATGACATTTTTTGACCATTTTTTGATGCCCATACTATACTATGACATTTTTTGACTATTTTACATGACTTATTATTACTATGACATTTTTTGACTATTTTTGATGCCATTACTATACTATGACATTTTTTGACTATTTTACATGACTTCTTATAGTATGACATTTTTTGACTATTTTTTGACGCCATACTATACTATGACATTTTTTGACTATTTTTGACGCCATACTATACTATGACATTTTTTGACATTTTTGACTATTTTTGACGCCATACTTTACTATGACATTTTTTGACTATTTTTGACACCATACTATACTATGACATTTTTGACGCCATACTTTACTATGACATTTTTTGACCATTTTTGATGCCATACTTTACTATGACATTTTTTGACATTTTGACTATTTTTGACGCCATTATACTGATACTATGACATTTTTTTGACATTTTTTGACTATTTTACGCATACTATACTATGACATTTTTTGACTGCATACTTTACTATGACATTTTTGATTTTTGACGCCTTACTATACTATGACATTTTTTGACTATTTTTGACGCCATACTATACTGACATTTTTTGACTATTTTTAACGCTATACTATACTGACATATTTTGACTATTTTTAACGCCATACTTTACTATGACATTTTTTGACTATTTTTGACACCATACTTTACTATGACATTTTTTCCTGCCCTACTGCCCTACAAAATGTAGTTGAGGTAATGACACAGGCAGATTAAAAAGATTTAGCAAATACTGACCTTGTGTAAATCTTCATGTCTGTCTCTTCTCTCTTTGATTTGTTGGTTGAAGTTAGTCAGTGAGCCCTGCAGAGAAAAATTAGAAACATCAAGCATTAATATAAAGCTGGAACTGTTTAAACCATCAACATAAATTGTGAAAGAAAATATTAGGGTTTGACCCAGGATTTAAACTTAACTTTAAACTTAAAAAACATAAGACTGACAGTGGTTACTGACATTAATAATCCAGCTCACTCAGGTCATTCTGTAAAAATATAAATATAGTTGAAAAAGTAGGGTAGGTCAGGAAATATCCATCAGAATTAAGGAAAAAAAACCTCAAAACAACTACTTCTTTCCCCATTGTATGCACTTTTGGAAAGCCCTGAAAAACAATCAAATAACAGGGCACCACAACAAATAACTTATCACAAAAAAAACAATAGAAGATAAATGGATTACCGCGGACAGATTACTACTAAACATGAGTCCAAGCAGCCTTCACCTGCAATAATAGACAAAAAGCAAAACAAAAAAAACGACAGTGGATGGCAAGGATGGGACACACACACAAACAAGAAGCACAAAAAAGTCCAAAAACATACAAGACTCGGATATAAAACAGCTAGGTAGAGATGCAAAATGATGCAAAACGACTGTAAAGGGAGAGAAAACTGACCACAAAGAGATGCAGAACCGAGTACATCGAACAATGCAAAATTGCTATATTGCAACAAAATGGCTGCAAACAGACACAAGATGTAAAGAAACGGACACAAAACCACAACCAAAAAGAGACACACTATGATGCCGATGCCTGACAACTCAGTCCTTAGTCACAGAAATACAAACACACTGTTAGCAACTCAACAGATACGACTAAATGGAAACAGTGCCAATACGTATAATTAAAAGAGAGGTGATGCACAAAACAACCAAAACGACCACAAAGATACACACTACGATGCAAACATGTAAAAGAAAAGCAAAAAGCTAAGACACAAAATGACTACAGAGGGGCACAAAACGATCGCGAACGGACTTAAACTGGTCAGGACGGGACACAATGTCACAAAGTGCCAAGAAAAGGGTAAACAAGAGTAGTAAACACACAACCAAGAGACGACCACTGTGTTTCCATTCGTCGAAGTTAGAGGTCCACAAGTCATGACAGGAACACAGAAACTCTAACACACTCTTACCCACAAAATAAAAATGACTGAAAATAGAATGACGGGTGAAAAGATATCACTACCACAGAAGGCTAATGCTAATGCTGGCTGCTTATGCTAATGATACCGCTCGGCCTACCGCTTCGGCCGGTTAGCTCGTTGGCCTTACCCTCGCACCGCAGGTGTACTTAATGTCCAGCCTCGTGTTTGACAGAAACAGCTCCAAAGCTTGTTTTAGCATCCACACCTCCAGTAATGAAGTTTCTCACAGTGCACACAGACCAAAGCGACGATTCAAACATTGGTTTTGGTTTTGGTTTTGCTCTTTTCTCGGCACTGTTTCCCTGCCGTTCTCCTCCGCTCTCCTTCCTCCTCTGCGTCCTCTACCCCCCCCCAAGACGTCAGACGTCAACCGTCAACCAACGTCCACACACAAAGCGCTGATTGGTTGGCTGACTCTGCTCCGCCTATTTCGTCTCTGATTGGTTGAGCAGTGTACCTATGGGTCACTGTGACACCGAAGAAAATGTAAATATTGAATCATGATTCTGATAAGGACAGTTTACACAGCCTCGTCCAGAAGCATGAATAACATAATAGAGAGACACTGTTTAGATTTCATCCCTTACCTCTTCCACACTTGGTCGTCTTCAGTTTTTATCAGAAAAGTCTGCACCTATCTGAGAAGAAAATAATTTGGCAGAACCATTCAATTTAGTGATTGAGTGATAAATTGGCAGAAACTGACAAATATACCAATAATAAAAAAATAAAAAATTTAAAAAAGTCTGCCAAATAAAATCCGTATAGTATACCACAGTAAAGGTTTTTGCAGACTAATATTTCACCTTCCTCCTGATCTCATGATCTCACTACTGTAGGTACATTGCTGTGTGAACTATAGATTAACACAGCGAGCAATATTAGCAGATATATGACAAAGCAGTTACCCTGGAATATCGGACAACTAATAATATACATGAATAACTTCCATAATGTAGAGTAATCAGTAGCTTCACACTATACCTTAAATATATATTTTATATTAAATAAATATATATTGGAAAACATACAACAGTACTCCTCAACAAATGCCTACTGTATTTGTATTACAATCAGCAGAAAACACTGCTAAAAAATAAAGGGCATACTGTCTATAAAATAAAACATAATACATGATAATACCCTGTACGCCATATTTGCACCCTACAAAACACTTGTAAGCCCGCATTAGCTATCTTTGCTATGTATTGTTGTTCAGTTACAGGGGTAAAAACTCCATCACAACAAAGAAAAATAATTCCTTTAACATTACAAAGTAGCCTATGGAAACAGTTAGCTACATAAATATAGCCACATAAGTTACGTTACCTTTAACGAAGTGGTCACAGCACACACAAGCATTATCCAACTTTGTTCCTCCAAACCGCAGGTGAGGGCTCACAAGCCATTTTTTCCAGGCGTTTTTCAATCATTGTCTTGCATGCTTCCCCGTATAAACACTTTTTGGTCGGACTCGATAAAAGCTTCCTGATGTTTCTCAGTTTGATTGATTTGAGCAACTGTAAACGACCAAACTACAGACATTTTGGTTTGTTTATAAGTGAAGAAAGATGAGGGAGGCACCATGATGATCAAGTGTGTGTCTTTGTCAAAAGTCTTACCATTAATTATTAACAGTAATCATTAAAAACTTAATAGTACTCATACAATATTGAGATAATACTCCAGTTGAGATAAAGCATCTAAAAATAAACAGGAGAAGAAAAGGTTTGAACCTGTGTCTGTTTTCTCGCTGGATCTCGTAGACGGAGATGTGCAGGGTTCGGTTTGCCCTTTGACCCATCGTCAGGGTCTTATAGATACGAAACTCTGCTGCTGTCACCGTCTCACCCTGAGGGAGGGGAGTCAGGTCGAAACGAAACTCCTTCCAGTACGGACGAGGTTGCAGGAGGTCACGCTCCTGTTCCACTACAACCAGAGAAAAACAGAGATGTCGATTAGAATAGACAAGCAGTGCTTCAGTTATTCACGGATTAAATAACTGACAGAGTAAATATGGTGAATACAAGCTTTTTCATGATGGTTTATGCTAATAGATTTGAAAGGAATGTGGGTTCTGGGGATTTGTAGTGAACATTTTCACAACTTTCTGATGCTTTATAGACAAAACAACATAGTAATTAATTAAAAGAATAATCTTCAGATTGGTTTATAATGATAATTATCATTAACTGCAGCCCTACTTTAAAAATAAGAAAGAATATTCCAAAGAGGTACAGCAATGACAGCCAATAAGATTAAAGGTCAGCTGTGCAGTTTAGTTGGAGAGTCTGATCCAATGTGTCAGACTGAGAGGAGAGAGAGAGAAATCAGATGGGAAGAGTTTTAGTTTGAAGCAGATGTAAAAGGGAAAACTGAAAATTGAAGAAGAGGAACAGCAGTGTGAAGGTGTGGAGGAGATGAGAGCACTGGGAGATGAGTCAATGAAACGGACACAGCAGGAGGAGGACTCAAGTATAAAGCAGCAAAACAAGAATCTGAAAATTCTCCATTACAGCACACTCAAGGTGAATTTTATACTATTGTGTAGTTGAATCTATAACAATGCATCAGATTTTATAAACCTTCAGCAACAAAAGCTAATTTCTAATTTGCTTAACTTCCTATGGAAAGTTTCAGGATTTTTCTTCCCCTTTGTAATCCTAGTGTTCACAGACAGAATTAAAAAACTGTGAGCCTACGCTTTAAGTACAGTACTTTACCTAGTTACTCTTCACCACTGAAGGAGAAATATATCTCAACATATCAGGTACAAACTTGTTCTCATAAAAGAAAAAAAAAAGAAGTCGCCTTAAACCTGAAACCTGACGAGTGGAACATAAAAATATATATGTCTGTTTCTCTCTTCCAAGTTTTACTATGCACCAGTTCTGTTCTTTATTTACCCAGAGAAGATTTATGAGGCGTGTTCACTCTTTTTCACCAACATCCTCCATCACGCTCACGCTCCACTGAACAGGATGAAGGTGAAGTGCCTTGCTAAAGGACACATCAACAGCAGCTGCTGTATCATGTTCCACACTTTGCTCTTGACTAAATGCTTTTAAATCACAGCCCAACAGAAGCAAAAAAAAAACAAAACAAAAACAAACAATGTTCTGACCAACGTCCTGTTAAAGAACAATATGTAAATGAAGAGGTGAGGAGGCGAACACACACACACACACCCTCCTACACATAAAACCGAAACACCAGCGCAGTGTGTGTGTCCTTGTGGAACCCTGCAGGGATATGAAACAGCTCTGGTCATTTTGGTTTGGCTCACACACAAACACACACACAGACACACAATGAATACATGGTAGATAGAGATACTAAGGACAGGACACCCCTGATGGGTTGGGTGTGCTCATATCAGCACACACACACATATACACACACACACATATTGCAGTAATTAGAGACACTTAGTGCCCTGAACCACAGCAGCTGCTCAGCACACACACCACTAATTGCAGCCCTGCCTGGTATTTTTAGAGTCGCTCCCTCCACAGCAGTATTTTCATCTCGCTTCGGACCGTTTGCTTTTTTCTTTTCAGTGTGTGTCAGTGGGGCCTTTAATTCTAACCAGCTGTGTCTTCCCATTACATATGCGTAGGAACACACACCCATGCCTGTTTGATTCAACTTACATGAACTACACACACTGATTAGATTAGTCACAGGAATAGAAACAGAATATATCATATCTGCAGTGGATCAGGTGACATTTTCAAAAGCATCATGTGAGGAAGAAAAGTGAAAAAAGTTAAATGACTATAACTCATACAAATACACAACCAGCCTGTAGTTATTAGATTCTGTCTGACGTCCTCCAGGTCTGTGTCACTTTCATCTTAAATGCACTCTGATGGCGTTTGAAGGGTTTCACCATAAAATAACAGCTTCGTCGTTTGAAAGGAAACACTGGCGTGCACTGTGGGTCACTACTAAAAGGCGCGAGTCACTTTTGAGTCACCTTTGAGTCACCTTTGTTTACAAAATGGTGGTGGTTTTGGAGGATGAAACGCTGTGTTTTTGCAGTGTTGACTGATAAATTTCAGGGTGCATTTTCTTCTCCAAAACAGAGAAGAATTTAGAAAAAAAGGAAACCTTTCATTTGATGCGAGCTCATTAAAGACCCTAAGCACAGGGGGCTGGGGGTGGGGGGTTGTTGATGTTTCCCACGGTGAAGTGGTCTCAGATCACCGTCTCATTCCAGAGGAGCTGGAGGAAGGAAGCCATCGAGACGAGGATGTTTAATTTTTATGCTCTGACAGATAGGCATCAGTCAGGCTGCGGTGTGGTTTTGATGGAAGCACAAACACTCACACAGGGTCTGGTTGACAATGTTTAACAGTATTTCTTACATATTTACATATTCCAGGAGGCTTCAAAGTGGCTTTTTTAGTTGTGCAAACTTTCCAAAACCTAAAGATATTACGTTTATTTTCATATACAACAAAAAGTGGGGAATCTTCACGTTTTAGAAGCAGGGAGCAGCACATTTCAGCTTGGAAACTGATTAAAATGACTATTAAAAAAAAAAAAAAAAATTACTTAGTCATTTTCTTCCAGTGGACTAATCAATTAATTGCTTCAGCTCCTTATTTATTCCATTATTCCTTCTTGATAAGCGTCATTATGAGACATGTTTTTCCCTTTGTCGTGTTTCTTGCATCTTTTCATTTGACTGATGAGCAGGGAGAAACCTCACAGGATAAAATATCCACGAGAAGATCCAAACTGTTCCACTTGAGTTCACTAATCAAATTTTGCACCTCATATTTTCATCATCAGTCATTGTCCCTTATCAAACATGGAACCAGAGTCCACTCCGAGCTGCAACGACTCTGCTCTGTCCAGTTTGGCTGCAGCAGCTGGTGGATTTAGGAATGCTGGGCTGAAATGGAAACCTACCAATATAGTTCGGCCGTACTGACATTGGTTTTAATTCTCTCTGTGGGGGTAAATGTTTGTGGAAATTTGCACAGCAAAAAGAAACTAAAATGGCAGCACCGACATGTCAGTGTCAGTGTCATCAGGTTCACACACAGTGTAATTTCATCTCCTCAAAGTTTACATTTTGATGCCAAACCGCCGAGTCAAAAACTGCTCAGTCGTTCAAATCTGATGATAAAAATGTCTCGATTCAAGGTTAAAGGAATAGTTTCACATTTTGGGGAATGCACTTATTCACTGACTTGCCAAAAGTTAGACGAGTAGATTGATACCACGCTCATGTTTGTCTCTGAAATATGACGCCACAGCTGGTTAGCCTAGCTTAGCATAAAGACTGGAAACAGAAGGAAACATCTGTCCAAAGGTAAAGAAGGTAAAGAAACAGTCAGTCTCATAACTCTGCTGCAAAACAACATGTCACTTTTACACTTTGATTTATGTACCAGTGCTTTTCACAGTTAAACCCTGAAAACAACAACAACATCATCATTTTTGGTGCATAATTCGGAAATTACTCACTAAAGTAACTTGCTGGAAACCAAAGCAGTTTTGGCGGCATATTAAACACAAATGATTTGATCCACAGAGCATTTTTCCAGTAATCTCCTTAACTCACACTGTGTTTTTTATTTTACTCTGACCACCTGCAGTCTGTCTGTTAGTCCCCTCTGCAGCGTCCCGGTTTTAATTTTGCTCTGACTCTTCGTTTTCCTCACTGCCTTGATTCTCCCATCTGGTTTGCAACTTCCATTGATCCATTTTTACTGTTCATGCATTACATCTTAGTTAGCATGACACCCTGCAATAGCATGAGCTAATGACTCTACTACACAGTTGGACAGTGTTTCTAGACTGGTGACAGTTTCTTCTCCTTTAATTCAGAAGCAATATTTAGAAATGCTAATAGTTAAGTGGAGTGTATATGTACTTTTTTACCACCCCAATACTTATTGCCCAACAGCTCTTTCACCATTGTGGTGAATGAATTATTTGCTGCCATGTGAGCTGCCAACACTGGATTAAACAAACAAGCTATAACATGAGATTTAAAAGTGCTGCTAGGTTGATTTTGTTACCTTCGGGCAGAGCAAGGCTAGCTGTTAGCCCCCATCTCCAGGATTTATGCTACTGCTAAGGTAACCAGCTTCTGGCGGCATCTTTATCTTAGCGTAATCTTTTTTATCTGACCCTTGACGAGGAAACAAATAAATGTATTTTCCAAATTGTCAAACTGAGCCTTTAAAACTCTGTGCTGCTGTTTCCTCACTGTGCTTCACCACCAGATACCTGACAGTCTCTAGCACTGTGTTGTTTTATTCACTGATTCTCCACTGATGCAACACAAATTCATGAAGGCTTTAACTGCACATGCTACCAACTACCAAGTTCTTCCTCATCCAAACTCAGTGGAAATATGAACGACATCACTTTCTGTGCCTCAGGGTTCATATCACCACCACCAGGTGTACGAGGTCATGAACTTTCTACTCAAGGACCAGAGGAGGGATTTATGGCACAACTTCATCTACTTCCAAGGTGCATGGGGAGGGGAAAAGTCTGTCTACTCACCCAGGTTGACGAAGCTCATCACAGTGTCGGCCTCGCTGACCACCGTCCCCAGCGGTGGTGTGTGTGTGCTGAGTGTCGGCAGGGCTGCATGGTTGACCTGAGCCAACCTCTCTGCCCCTCCAAACTTCCCCATGCTGGCTCCAGTCACGATAATTTCATTCCCTTCATCCTCCCCGTCGGCTGACATGGCGTGGTAGAGGTCCAGCATGAAGAGGGGCGCGGAGGAGGGCGGTCGTAGCGGCGGGTGGGGTCTGGGTCGTCCCGGCAGACCCAGGATGGACAGGATCTCCTTCTGCATCTCCTTCTTCTCGCGGCCGCTGAGACGCCTGAAGCTGGAGTGGACCACGGCCTCGGCCTGCTGGCTCCACAGGGAGAGGAAGAGCAGGAGGAGCAGGGGCATGAGGAGCAGGGTCCTGGGGTGGAGGAGAGGCCGGCGGGGTCTGGAGGTGGATCTGGTCTGCTGCTGGAAGAAGAGGCTCGAGTGTTTCTGTTTCATCTTGGTGCAAAAACAAGGGAAGCTGTAGGAGACGCCTGAGGCCATGGCTGTGGTTTGCTCTGGTTTCTTCTTCTCTGCTGGAAAATAAAAGTTTTCACTCACAAATAATCTGTTGCACAAGTTGCACGACTTTATTCAGGTTATATTTCCTACAGTGTGTCCAGGCTGGCAACCACAGAGTTCCTTAGTTGGTCCAGTTTGTCCCCAGACTGCCTCAGAGTCAAATACAGCGTTGATTTATGCCTGATGTGTTTAGAAGAGAGCTTCTTAAACTGCCTCTGTTTATCTCTCCCTCCCCCCTTTGCTTTCCTCTCTCCCTCTTTCCTTCTCTAATTTTGAAGAAAAAAAAATCCTCACCCTCTGATCTCCTTCACCTCTCAGCTGTGCAGCAGGAGAAACAGAGATAATGAGAGTAAGGGCATAATTATACAATAGACAAACAGTGCCCCTGTGGAAGACTGGCCTTGGCTTTGAAGTTGTAAACTTGGAGGATGGAAAGCAATTTCAGTGATGAGCAGGTGCCGCAGAGATTGGAGTGAAATTTGAGAGCCGTGTTTTTTTCTCCAAGTTTTCCTCGACCTTGGGAGGAAATAAAGACGTTCACACCTGCAGTGAGTCAACGATAATCCAGATACCTCACGAGATTCCACGGAGCAATCACTTCTGGAAGCTTTTATCCAGTCATCCTTGAGCACTTATTCATCCATTCAAGACCGCTCCCCACCCACACGTCTCTGGGGTTCCAGATGTCCCTCTTAATCCAATTTATAAAAACGATAACTCCAGGAAATTGTTTCCTGATTGTAATCCTTGAGAGAGGTGAGAGGTTTCTTCTGCAGTCTTAAAATCTGTGGCAGCTCACACACACACACACACACACACATTCGGTGGAGGAGTTTGAGCGTCTAGAAGCAGAGCTGTGCAGCAGTGAGAGTGTGTCGTGAGTGTATGAAGGTTGCACTGTGCAACAGTTGTTCATAACCAGGAGGGAGTTTCCCTCCCAGCCTCCGCCTCTCCTCCTCTTTCAAGTCCTTAAACTTCTCTCTCCTGCTCACATCTCATCATCATCCCTCCCAGCGGTCTCTCTGGGAGACCTCATCTCTCTCTCCTTCTTACCCCCACCCATTTATCTTTTCATCTTCTCATGACTGCTTCCTTTCATAGCTACTCAACGTTGAGTCTCAGGGGGCTTTGGCGGGAAAAATGTCAAGTGGTCTAATTTCTCCACTCGCAACTAAAATGAAATGTTTCACAGCTGAAAGTGGGTTTAATTTCTTTACTAATGTTGCTGCGTGTGGAGACACCAAAGCATCAAAAGTTAGCACACAAGTCAAATATAATATTGTTAAATAACTAAAAAGATGTAGGTTTTACACTTCTGGAGTTTGTTTTCTTGTTTTCTCTAACATTGATGAAATGTTAATATTCAGTGGACTAGTGACATGTACTTGAAGATTAAGATACAATTTGGTTGTTTTTTGTGAACTTTCTAAGTGTTAACTTGGCATCTAAACACCCCTGCTTTTTAAACTCAATTTTAATCAGGAGAAAATAAAAAGCTTTTTACCTTTTTTTCATCAACTGGATGCAGGTTTAAAGCTCGAGTGCAGATTTACATATAAATGAACGTCTGTTACATTCAAGCCACACAAATTCACACAATACTGATTTAGCCTGTCAACGCCAAGTTAATCTCTCTGTGTTTTGCAGTATACAAGAGTTTTAAATCTGGCGTCTGTGGCGACATTTCTGCACTGGTTGTGATGTGTTTTACCTCAACCAGCAACGATTGGTTCACCAGAACTGAAGAGGGGAACAACTGTATGGAGACAAAGTAGATTATGACAGCAAGGAGTGCAGCAGAAAAACTGAGGAAGCACACAAGAAAAGTTACAGTCTGTGAAAGAAAGGATGAAGTGAGGACAAACAGGAATTGTAATCACTCTCTCTGCCAGAAGGGGGAGACAAAATTTCTACACTGCAGGTTTAATGGAAACGTTGAGGATTTCTATTTGCTTTTACAGTCAGTTACATTCAATTTCCAGTATTTAACTAAAAATATAATTAAAAACAAATAAAAGAAGAAATATGATTTATCGATGTATTTATATTTCTTACTTTCTCACGACTTTGTACTGCCTTTTGTCTGTTTTGGGCTCCATAGCTGTGGGCACATTTGTCACTTTGGATGAATAGTTTTTTTTTTTTTCTTTTATTCCTTTGCCAAAGCTCTAAAATCTCTCTCATCACTGTCGTAGCTGAGGTCTGGACCTGAAACAAAATGGAAAACAACAAATTTTAACTCTAAACTAAGTCCGCCTCGAGCTAATGCTTTTGGAAAAAACTCTGAAGGCGTCAACTCTGAAGTGGCAGATTTTGTGTTACGCTGCGTAACACCATTTCCCGTTGAGCCGTTCATTAGTTTACCGAGCTTGCCCCTGCAGTAGGCCTAATGCAAACACACTCAGGGCATGTGTGTGTCTCAACCAAAAGCATTTGGAGGGAAGAAATGACTCAAATATAGTAGTGAGGTTCAGCCCAGTGCCAGCTCGTGTTTGTGTACTCTTTTCTTCAAAGCAGCCTGGTACTTGTGGTCACTTTGAAAGGCATGAATAACACTGACCAAACCAAACTGACCGCGGTTCATTCTGTCCTGGCCGAAAGGGCGAGTCCCAAATGCCAGGAATTAACGCTCTGCCCATTTTGTTTTTCTTTTCTCTGCACATCTGCAACTTTAGGAGGTTTTGTCTGGAGAGATAATGGTGAGAGGAGTGAGAGAGGATGAAGAGGAGGAGGTGAAGGAACAGAGAGGGAGTGAGCTGAAGGAGGAGTGAGAGAAAGGAAAAAGTGGGAATGGAGGAGGGGAACCGAGTGCCCTTGAAACCATATAAACCCAACAAAAATGAAAAATGACATTCCTGGGAGACAGAAGTGGTGGAACAGAGCGAGGACTGTCATCAGAGAGAGAGGTCTGGGATGACAGATGGACTGCAGGGAGGACGGGCGTAGATGGATTGAGAGTGGACAGAAAATGAGACGAGTGTGTGTGTGTGTGTGTGTGTGTGTGTGTGTGTACACACAGCTGCAGAGGGTGGACTCAGACCTCATCATCTCCGGTGGAACCACCGAATAAACAGGACAAAGTTATTTTCAAATCCTCCATCTCTGTCTCACACAGACACATAAACTGGGACTGTGATTAAAATGACAAATACTCAGACAGAAAGAGAAAGAACGAGGAGGATAAAGAGAGAAATGTCAAATTATTAAATTTACTTTCAACCACCACCACCTCCTGTGTGTACCTCCTCCTTACTGTCCCACAGAAGTGAAGATCCAGTCGGGTGTGTCCTTATCTCTGATGAGGATAATTACCTAGAAATGTCCGGTCACTGCCTTTGAGTCTGTGGTCTGTTGTCGAGAGTGTGTGTGTGTGTGTGTGTGAAGGCACGCACAAGAGAAAAGAAACAAAATGACTTCCATTTAGCTCATTACGATTATAAACGTGTGCACATTTGTCCTCATGTTAGAATCATAACAACTTTTAAAAATATATAAAGAGAATTAACAGAAGTGATGCTGACAGTGATGCATGCACACAAACATACACTTAGAACCAGTGTGATTACAAAATCACTGCTGAAAACACTCCAAGACATAAAACGTGTCGTTACAATTACGATATAAAACATATTCATGAGATAATCACAATGTGAATATTCACATACCCATAAAAAGTCAAACTATTCTGCTAATCACAGGAACATTATACAACAATTCTCCCTAATATTTCATAATAATAACAGGTGAATGTAGAAATAAAAATGTACAGCTGTTGATTAATCCGAGTTACTTTCTCAATTAATCGACTGATCATTTAGTTGATATGATTTTCAAAAAAATGTCCAAATACATTTAATTTTCTGTCTTAGGACTAAAACTAACATTCAAGAAGTTGTAACCAGTGAATTCTGGCACTTTTACTTAAAAAACTACATAAACTATTACTTGAATATCAAAATAATTGTCTAATAATTTACTGTCAATTTCCAGATCGATTAATTGACTTGTCATTTCTGCTGCTCACAAACAAACACAGCAGTTACACAAATTCATAATAAATCAAAGTGTAAATCAAAGACAAGAGACAGTTTTACTGCAAGCATATTTTTAATACAAAAACAGAACAAAAAAATGTTTATAATTTTAGTTTTTTGTTTAACTTTTACACAATTGACTCCTAGTAACTCCCGCCCCTCCCTCCATGTTCTCAACATCACACTGAGAGTAGCACAGCATCAAAAGGTGGTGGACTCGTCTCCTTCGCCCTGAACCCCCTCCCTCCTCCTCAAGAGAGACAATAAATAAATAAAAATCACCTTAAGATGTCTTCTTTCTTACTGTAATTTCATTCGTTTTCATAAACTTCATCTCTTACACTGAGATAACACAGGAGACACAACTCGCGGCCCCGTCAATGACGGGACATTTGAAAAAAGCCTAGAAGAAGAAGAAGAGACGCTGGGGAGGGACGCGAGGGAGGAAAACCCGCTCTCATTGGTCCACTCCACCCAGGACTCCTGTCATTCATATCTGTAGTTCTCTCTACACATGAAGGGCAAACCCCTTTGGTCATGGTCTGGGAATTATAGTCATTAGCAAAAAAAAAAGAAAAAATAAACAAACAAGGCTGCCACTAGAATCAGAGACCTAGTGAATAATGTAATGTTACAATGAAGTAGAAACACACTTTACACACAAATAATGTCAAAGAGCGGAGTGGACATTTCCTTGGTACAAAAAAAAATCACAATTTCTTTAACCATAATACTAAAATCACTCTCCGCGAATGGTGATATGACATGAAACTGAAAAATAAATAGATTTTTCTCTCAAGCTAGAAAACAAAAGTACAACTGGATTATAAATTAACCAGAAAAAAAAAGACATTCGCAAATGAAAATTTTTGCATACAGTGACTCAAGTCAATGACCTCTATTATTACCTTTAACAAAGACACACATGGTACACAACACCTCATGTGTGTGTGTGTGTGTGTGTGTGTGGGTATGTGCTGCTCGGTTGCTAAGGGCAACGCAGTGTAGACATTAAGGTGGAACTGCAGAGGAAGAGACAATTAGTGCATGCTGGTTGTCGGACTCCGTGAACACGGGCATTAACATCGGGTTAGATTACACATGTCGTATATATTGTCAGTACTGTGCTGTTAGTTGAGTGTGTCACCATGGAAACAGTCCTTTCTATTGCCAAGTTTGTGAGTTTTTAGGTGTTTTTTTTTTTTGTGTGTGTGTCCGATTGTTACGCCGGCATGTGAGAGAACCACACCGCCCCCTTTTGCTGAAAATGCTCGCACAAGGCTGATCTTGGCGTTCCGGTGGTCGGGAGGAGTCTGCTCTGCGGTGTTTGAGTGTGTGAGTGTTTGCCCTCAGCTGCAGCAGCACTACCACCTCCACCACCACCACCACCACCACCTCCATCGCCACCGATCCTCTGAGTCTGAGGTTAGCCGGTGTGTGTGTGTGTGTGTGTCGGACAGCGTTTCCCGCCTCTCCAGATCTGCTGAGGTGACTCTTTTTCTCGAGTCCAGAGGAAGCGACATGGCAGTCGTTGCATATTTTCTTTTTTAACTCATCGCTGAGGCATCTGACCCACAAGCCAAAATAATAACCCACAATTCTTTTCTTTTTTTCTCCTGAATGTCATTTGAGCTTTTTTTGTTTTTGTAGCCGTGGTGGTGGTGGTGGTGGTGTGTCCCACTCCCTGCCCCGCCTCTGAGCTAAAATGTGTGTATTTGTGTGTCAGTGTGGTACAAAGCAGTTTAAAGACTTTCTGTGTCGCTCTGTCGAACTGGGACAGAAGTGTGTAAGGCAGCATCACGTCAAGTCAGTCGGTGTTTGGTTCCACGCTGGTGGGGAACTGTTGTAGAAGAAGAAGAAGCAGGAGACTGGAAGGCAAACTGGGGGTCGCTTCTTAAAGGGGAAAAGTCGTTTTTTCCGCCCACCCCGCAGACTCTGGCCTGGGACGACCAGACCAGAACCTTTCTCCTCTTGTGCAGGTTTTCAGCCGTTTTTAAAGAACGGGGAAAGAGTGAGAAGGAGATTTGTGCTATCCACCTCCTTCTTCCCCCAGTTAAATATCAGTCATAGTGCACAAATTCAGTGACAAGCCCTGTGGATGGACGTTCAAGATTAAAGAGCTGGTACACCCACGATGGCCGGCGACAGCGGCCCCCCCTCTGAGACAGGGAGGTGTAACGGTTCTGCTCCAGTTTTCTCTGTGGCTGGTGTTATTTCTTTGCAGACCCTGGGGTCTTTGGGCTGGGGGCCTTCTTAGAGATGGTGGGGATCTTGGAGGGTTTGGCCCCGCTGCCAGGTCGTCTCGGGGTGTCTGAGGTGTCGGAGCAGACGGAGCGAGCGTCCTGCAGCTCTGACGCGTCCGAGGCGTCGCTGCCGCGGCGGCTGCTGGCTCTGCTGCCCGCCCTGCTGCCGGCTCGGCTCGCCGGACCGCTGGCTCCTCGCTTTGGATCTGACAGGAAGACGAAAACGGAGGGAAAAGAGTTTAAAATGTTGATCCACCACTTTGGTCAGAACTCAAATGTCTCAATAACTACAGTCCTGGTCCCCAGAGGATGAATCCTAATGATTGTGAGGAACTCTAATTTTAATCTAGCGCCACCAGCAGGTAGATGTTTCCACATACACCAGTGAAATATCTAAACATCTACTCGATGAACTGTGTCTAAGTACAGCCCTGCAGAGCTGCTAGCCCGGCTGTAGCTAACTCATTTTAATCTCCACTGACATTAACGAACATGAAGGTGGTCTACAACGTAAATTTGATCGTCGTCTCACCAGTTCGTCCTGGTTTGCTGGTGTGTGTCGTTCCTCCGTTCTCTCCGGTCAGAGATCCTCGACTCGAGTGGAAGGTCGGCCTCTTCAGTTTGGATCCCGACGCCGCCCCCTGCAGGAGCACACAGGAAACATCAGCTGAGGGCGACTCCACTGTGGAGCTGAGCTAATGTGCATCACGTTACAGACACACTAACATGTTAACACTACACAAACATTACTACCTCTAAACAGCACTCAGACACTGGACAGAAAATAAAACTACAACAAATAATTAACAGAAAAGATGAAATATATACACAAAGAGACATTTTAACACACGAGCATCTACATGTATTTGTGAAAGGTGCAAATTAATTTACTTTAATAACAAAAACTAAAAAGGAGTAAAACATTGAACATTGAACAATTAAGAAGCTTAAACCAATAAATATGTTTGGTTTTCTCTGCTAGAAAAAAATCAGTTAACAAATTGATTAATTAAATAATTGTTTAGGGGCTAAGAGCTGAAAAATTCAAATCACAGCTTGAACTCAATGTGATTTGTGCATAAAGTGTTTTTAATTTTTTCCTACATTAACTTTCTCTCCAGTCAAAGTGGCCATGTATGCATCAATAATTTAATTACTGAGCTGAATTAAACGTTTGGGTCTTCAAACTGTGGTCTCTCAGGTGTGAACTTGATCTCACATCATATTTATTCTCGAGTTAAAGGTCAGAAAATGTTCACAACCTCCAGGAGATGAAATAATCTTTCAACTAAAACTCAAAGATGAAAACCACTGAAACTGGAGTTTCAATGTTTCCACATGACAGCAGCAAAAGTAAAACTTTATACTTGCTGGTGTGTGAGCACCCGGAGTGTGCGTTAGTGCATTAGCGCGTTCACAGTGGGGTGGGACAGGGAGCTGGGTGGGTGGGTGGGTGGGGTGAGTGTGTTACCTCGTGCCCAGGAGTGGTGTGGCTGTGACCGAGATCTGGGCAGCAGTGGCACTTGGTTGGCGTTGGAGTTTTACTGTGTGCCAGCCAGGGCTTGGCATAGTCACGCGAGTGAGTATGGGAGGACTGAAGGGAGGAAGGGAAGGGAGCAAGGAAGGAGGAAAGGAAGGAAGGGAGGAGGAGGAGGAGGAGGAGGAGAGCAAAGCAGCGTAGGGGAGAAGCAAATGCAGTGAGGAGGGAGGGAGGGAGGGAGTTATGGAGGGAAGGGGAGGAGCGGTTTGACAGCGAGGGAGTGCAGCGCAGTGTGTTGTTGTGTGAGAGCAGATGATTGTTTTTTTGGTTTTGTTTGTTTGTTTTTAAATCAAAGAACCCAACAATGCAGGACGGACATTTTTGAAGCCGGGTTAGTAGCAGGGTTGAATGACAGGAACGAGAGGGAAAAGGCAAAAAGGTGAAAGAAAAAAAAAGAAGAAAAGAAACAAGAACAAAAAATAAAATTTCACGGTTAAGGATGTGGTGATTTTTTGTGGTGACAACAACAACAACAACAGGAGGATGACAACAACAACATCAACTGAACAATGTGTAACATAAAGCATTAAAAACACACACAGATAAACACTGACAGTAATGACTTTACACAGTAATCAGGTGACAAATGAAAAACAGCACAACAACACTAATGACCACATGTAGTCTGATAACAACGAGCTGTATTTGTCCTGATGATGACGATGTTTCTATTTAACATTTCTACTTCAAACACAGAAGATGAGTGTGACAGAGTGTGAGCTGAAGACAGAGGTTTGAGTAGATGTGTTTTGTACTGAAAAAGCTTCACACACATCCTGCCTCCTCTTTCTTTCGTTTGTTGTAGCTGTTAAAATCTGTATTACTATACCATTAATGCTTAAAAAGGTGGTTTAAATATCTAGATATAAGACATCTGATTCTCCTAAAATGTTGACAGCAGCTCTTACCCTGGATGATGCGGAGGCTGTTGGTGTGGCAGGGGCAGAGGGAGCAGAGGGGATGGAGGCGCCGCTGTGGGAGGCCGAGGATGAGGAGCGGGTGGGGGAGGCGTTTCTGGAGCCCGGTTTTGAGCGACGGCCCCGGGAGCGGAACGCAGCCAGACCCTGAGACGCTCCTTCAGGCAGGATGAACTTCTCCCTCAGCTCCAGGTTGGTGCGACCACGAGCTGAAGACAGAAACAGAGAAACGGACGAGACAAATGAGCTGGTTTGTTCGCGTCGGATCGCGGGTTTTCCTCCAGCAGGGGGCGGCAGAGGCAGCGAGCAGCGTGAGGGAGAGAGTCAGTGCTTCCTTGGCTGCAGACATCGGGGTCCGTGCATGTTTCATTTGAGAGTGCACGTGAGCAGAGCGGATGTTTGGAGGGGTGGGGGTTCAGGGCTTCAGGGAGTCGCGAGTGCACGTTGGTTGGGTCGTTTTTCAGGGGAGGGGGAGAGTGAGTGTGTGAGGTCTGAAAGTGCTAACCTAGAAATATGTCAATTAATCTGATACGCAACGAAAGTTACAGCAAGTCGTCCATGTTTTCGAGACATGTTGTCATCGCCGCAGACAAATCCATCAACCACCCCGTCAGGTTTTTGGTCTCATTTCACATGAACATATTGTTCATGGCCAGAGAAAACACTGTCTGCACTGCAGAGATTATTTTCTCAACAAGAGAGTTAAATTGCTGATTATATCTTTAAAGGAATAGTTCAACATTTTGGGAAATCTGCTTATTTGTTTTCTTGCTGAGAGTTAGTCTCTGAGTGTTAAACATGAAGCTGGAGCCTGGCTCCATCAGGACCCCTATGGCTCTCTGAGAGGAAGTCAACCATGCCTGGCCAAGAAATAATTCAGCACAAGACCCCTTGTAAAATCACAACTCTTCCATCTTGGTCTTTGTGTGGCTACACAAAAAGCATGCGAGATGCTAGAAGCAGATTTTTCTCACCTTTGGACAGAGCTAGGCTAGCAGTTTCCCCCTGTTTCCAGTCTTTATGCTAAGCTAAGCTAACCAGCGGCTGCCTATAGATTCATATTTATCTCAGCAGGACAGCTAATACTTATATTTCACAAAATGTCAAACTTTTCCTTTCAGCAACGGCAAGTGTCTCCAGTTTTGTGAAAAATGTCATTTCACTGAGTGACGCACACACTTTCATTGCGTATTTGCTTTAAAAACATCTGAGGGCAGTGGGAGCAAAAGCACAGCCTCTCTTCTCTCGTTTTTCAACAAGCTGTCCCATTTTGAGTTCTTTTTCTCCTCTTGCTGCGAAGGAGCATCTCGGCTCTGCAGTGTATACACAGAGTACGTGTATAAATATATGTGGGGGTCATGCCTGGTTTATGCTTATCGGGGAGAGAGCCCAGAGATTCAGGGTTTCTCCCTTCTTCAAAAGACACTCAGCAGCATTCTCGGACAATAAAGTAGTGCAGCAGCCCCAGCGGACAACAACAAGCCTGGAGAAGCCAGCCACAAAGAGAGAGAGAGAGAGAGAGAGAGGAGAGAGAGAGAGAGAGAGAGAGAGAGAGAGAGGAGGCAGAAGAGATAACAAAATGGTTGAGAGAGGAACAAAAAATACAGAGAAGAACCAGAGAAGAGAGACAGAGGAAACATGGAGGAGATACAAGATGAAAAAGTGACAAAACAGGCTGTAAAACAGTCAAAAAAGAAGAGAGAGAGGGCTGCAGCTAGCTGTAGCAGCAGAGCAACTCCTAGCCTCATGGCCATCGTCCCTAGCAACCGAACAGCAAGGCCAAGTCAATTAAACGGGTGCACCCTGCAATTACGTCCCCCCTCAACGCCAGCCAGCCAGGTGCACCCTGTAATTGTGTCTCCCACCAACCAGCCATCACATTTAAAAGGAGCCGCGTTGGAAGCCAGCGTTATTAGAAACCCAGGCTGGCCACGCCCAGGTCTTAAGACACTCACTGACTCTCTTTACTCTGAGCTTGACAGATTTAGTGAAGTGTGTCGGAGAGTGTTTACTGTTCGGGGGAGACTAGAAAAAAAGGCTAGAGTTCATTAAAAAAACGAAGTAAGATATTCTTCTGCCGAGCATCTCCCTCCATGGTCAATTTATAACTTGTAAAATTTGTCCGTCTTCTATTTGTAACTTTTTTTAAAAAAGTACTTAAAAAATAGAATAAAAATAAAATAGAAAGACCAGGGGTTGGCCAAATCCTGCTTTTGTTGTGAGTGAGGAAAGCATGACGCAAACATGTGGCACAAAGACAAGACTGACATCAATGTCTATACACACAAACCTGACCACAGTTATAAACTGTACACACACACACACACACACACACATATATATAGACACACAGAGGATAGCAGTGGTTAAAGATGGAGGCTGAGAGCTGGATGGATGGATGAAGAGTGAGAGAGATGGAGGATGGAGTGAGAGACAGAGAGGAAGTGTAGATACCTCGGCAGCAGAAATAGCCAGGAGTGACTGTCACTAAGAGACACAAGAGACAATGTGAAATAACCGCATGCTCATGGTGGAATGAAGAAAGTCTCGCACACAAAAACACACACAAAGATATCACTTCATGGATTCATCCTGAACACACACACACACGCACATGCACTCTGTTTCTGGAGTCAACAAATCCTCCTCCAATCAACACACTCATAGACGTAAACACACACATACACAGCTGACCACGAGGGGGGGTCTGGACGAGTGTCAGTGACCCCTGAAACGTGTTTAAACAAAAACACACACACACACACACACACACACACACAAAAAAAACAGGTCAGGATTTCAGAGCTTGCTTGCGTGAGCGGCAACAATCAGAGAGGGGAGGAGGGGGAGGTTAGGAGAGAGGAAGAGCAGAACAGTGGGGGAGGGGAGGGAGACATAACGTTAGTCAGGTGATCACAGTCAGCAAGCACAGCAACAAGGCCAAACCAACAAACCAAAACGAAGAAGAAGAAGAAGGCAGATAAAGATGACCGGAGGAGAAAACAAGAGAAAAAGAAAAGAGAAGAAATCTGGAAGATATAAAAAGAGAAACTGACCGAAACAAACAAGACGGAGAGAAGACGAGCAGTTAGGAGAGAGTGAAAGCATAAAGAGATAGAGGAGAAATCCAACCTATACGAGATGAGATGGAGCTACTGGAATCGGAGCGGAGAATCTTAAGTCCTGGATGTTGCACTGGGGAAAGAGAAAAAGGGAGGGAGGGAGGAAGAGAGAGGGGGGAGGAAGAGGGAGAGAACTGAGGACCATGCACCATGCAATACTACTGTTATATTTAAGAAAGAATGAAACAAAAAAAAGAGAGAGAGAGAGAGAGAGAGGACAGAGACGGAGGAGAGAACCAGCCGTGTATATACAGAAATAATAATGTGACAAGATCAGATGATGAGCTCCTTCAGGATCGATAGAGGACGGACTCGGAGGGAACGGATTTTGGGGATTTGGGAGCTTTGGGGGAGAGAGATGGAGAGAGAGATAGATGTATGTATATATACCGCTCCGAGGAGCCCGACAAACACACCGACTGTGGACGTCACTGGAAGGAAACACTGGAGAGAGAGAAGTGAGACGGAGCAGAAGTTTCCTGCATCACCTGCCGACAGACAACTTGACAGAGTGGAGTTGCTTGTTCTGCCGGAGCGTTTCTCTTCGCTGATCTGAGAGCTGTCAGTCACTGATGCTCGGAGGTGGAAATACATCAAGAGCTCAGTGCAGGATGTTGCTTTTGTGTAGAGTGGTGTGATTGAATGTTTGTGTAAGTGCTGGGGCCCGGCCGATACGAAAACATTTTCAGACTTCCTGCAAACATAAAGGGCTTGAAAATTCATTTCAGTGTGTTTGTGACGCTCAGAAATGTTTATTAAATGTTTTATTGTGTCTCCTCTCCCTGACACTGATACAGGGAGTTTAATATTATGAGCTGATGCTGTCTATATATGTAGACCAATAAACAACAAGTGTGATAGCAGGAGAACTGGTATATGAAGGATAAGCTAATATATAGTGCTGGGTGATAAAATAACACTTCATTTAATAACTAATTCTCTTTGATAGAAATGTAACAAATGGTTGATATAATCAATTTCCATGCTTGGATAACAGGCACAGAAATGAATCACAAACTGCCCATCATGTTGCAGGAATACAGGTCTGCATAGTGCAGATTAGTTTGATTAGATTTTATAATTATAATTATTTTTCTACCTCATATTTGTGAAATGTTCCACATGTTCTGAACATAAAAAGTTCCTTCAACTCCCACTGAGGAACAAAAATCAGCCCTTAAATTGGAAATTGGATTTTAAAAAGGCATCATCTAAACATATTTTTTTATTATATTTATGTTGTGGTTTATTGCTGTTATTAATACTAACTTAATTTCTAGTTAAGTTTACTATTAAAATTTCTTATTACATCTGCTGTTAATATTCTAAGTTTATTTTTCAACTGTAAAATGTTACTGTGTGTGTGTGTAATGAGTGGTGCTCAGTGCATACGTTGGTATTAATTCAAAAACATTTAAAAATCAAATATTGGTCACAGACATTCAGTATCAGCCGGGCTCTGATTAATACATGTGAACAAAAGAAAGTGAGACAGAGGAGGAGAACGACGATATGACTGTGTGTGTGTGTGTGTTTGGGAGAGCGGGATGTGTGTGAACATCACTCACCTCTGCATGGATCATTTTTGACCAGAAACTCGTCCAGAGCCATCCAACCGCCTCCGACTCTCACCATCACCGTGCTGCGCAAGATCCTCACCAGGCGCAGCTGCTGAGAGTCACCGAACTGAGGAGGTAAAAGATTTAAAGACAAAAAGAAGGAGGGAGGAAGAGAGGGGAGAAAGAGAGAGTGTGGGAGTCAGGGAAAAGATGAAGAGAAACTCAGTGAGTAAAATAATATTTGACACATTGATTGATGAGTTTTAAATGATTTACAGCATCACACAGAGCAGCCCATGAACCAAATCTGAACAGATCATCTCTTCTACTTCATGCACTGACAGGAAAAACCATGCACTGACAGAACTTTAAGAGTCTCAATCTGCTGATGAATCTCAGCCCAGTTCACCCAGCCGCCCAAACCCAAGCATCATCATCCACAGTAGAAACCACAGCTGCTTCTATATTCAGTCTTTAATTTCAGAAAATCTTTATTTACAGCGAAGCAGAACTCCCAAAGCGATACCAGCACAGAAGGAATTTTCTGGATCCCTCTCCAAGCAGCTTGATTTGCTTCCCCCAGCTTCAGTCCAAAGCACACTATATATCACCTAACCACTAATTACCACTTCAGCCATGTCACTGTCGCCTGCTTCACATTGTGCAATTTGTCACTCTCAACACCAAACAAATCACAGCAGGAGCTCGAGTCGGACGGTGAAACCTGCTCACACGTTGCAAAGCCACAGTGGAGTGCTTCTTTTTCTGGAGTTTATCTTTTTTTTTAGACATTATTTAATGCAGAATTACTGCGACAAAAACAGGTGTGAGAGCAGAAAGGACAGCACTCCATTGGTGGGGAAAATCGTGAAGCAGATTTCACTCGTCCAATCACAGCAGAGGTCACTTTACCTGGTTCCCGAGGAAGAACTACAATAAATCCAGCAGACACGGAGCAGAGGAGGAACACAAGGAGAAAGAAACAGAGCGAGAGTGAAACAACATGTACTGACAACTGAAGATCTGTAATGTATGAAAGGATGCCATTTTATTCGTGTACAAAATCTGGTTCTGATAAACTGTAAATTAGTGGTGTAAGCAAACGGATGCAGTGGACACGAGCGTGTAAAAATGTTGAGGAGCTGATGACGATAAGATGAAGGTGAAGGAGAGTGAGAGTGAAGAAAAGTGAAGCCGGACACAGAAGTGAGCAGAGACAGACACAGTAACTGGTGAACATCTCGCCTAGTGTCCTGCAGCCCAGACACTGGAAATCATTACCCAGTGGATAATGATGAGTGGACACGCACGCTGTAGCAGTGGTAGTGACGGCCGATCCAGTAGAAGCTGCTGAAACTGACTGTTAGGGTTTATGGTCGATGTAAAATGATGCAGAGATTCACACAGACTGCTGCAGCATTAAAGACAATATAAGTCTGCCTCACTGGGTTTTACATTATTATTACATTACTAAACTTCGTCACCTCATAACCTGCCATTAAGAGGCTGAAGTACAGTAATAATCTACATTTCTTTGGTCAAAAGCAAAAGAAACATTTACTTTGTTCCATTTATTTATTAGATTTCTTTAGATTTACAGTGCCTACCAAGATTTAGTAGATTTAGGGACGAGGCACCTTGTCAGGAATCAGGATTTTTCTGTCCAAATTAATCAGATTTTACTCTCAAACGTTCAGTAACTTTGCTGGTTATTTACCCTCTGATGTTAAAAAAGGTAAAAGACAGTGAAGAAAACAGCTGAATCAGAGCATTAGTCCAATTTGCTACGTTTTTATTATTTAAACCTTTATAAACCCGCTTGGTTTGAACGCTACGTGACAGCAGAGTGAGTGGATCAGACAGAGCTCTGCCCTCTTTGATTCCCAGCAGCTCAGTGTGTATCTCTGCCGTCACATTTACACGGTTGTGTTAATGTTTTGGTGACACTCAGCCGACAATCCTGGAGCGCTGTGAGACGTTAACATGTTATATTAATGTTACTGTGACATGTTATGATACGGACAATTCAAATACACCATGATACCATGATGTTTGATGGACACATTAAAATGCTGTGAAGTTACGTTGAGAAGTGAGAGTTGTTAATCGGTGCCTGATGGACGAGGGAAGACACAGCCAGTTAAGAATAAACTGTCTATTGATAACAACTGAGTCAAACAGGGTTTGCAAACAAATTTTCAGCAAAGACGTTTTTTTATTTTCATTTCTCTGCAAAAAGTAGTTTAGCTTGCTTGTCAGAGTTAAGAGGGAATTATTATTTTCAAGATCAATTTTAACTAGATTTAAGACAAATCATTGTTTTCTTATTCAAGCACTGCAGGTAAATATAAAGGTGAGTC
Source organism: Lates calcarifer (assembly GCF_001640805.2). NCBI lineage: Eukaryota > Metazoa > Chordata > Actinopteri > Centropomidae > Lates > Lates calcarifer. The sequence goes on along the minus strand of NC_066835.1, from coordinate 19,173,831 downwards.
TGACATATATACGGCCCTGTGCAGAGGTAGTTTTTTCTGTAGGAGTATGGTTGTTAGAGTGAGTTAGGTTGATCTATATTTTGCCAACAGTTAAAGCAGGACAGTATTAGGTTCAGTGGCTCAAGGTGTTTAAAGGACCTGCACACACTCTGTCAAAGCTTGGATAAGAAAAAAACTGTTTGCAAAACTGCTTTGACCCAGCTCTGTTAACAATCAGTTAATGAACATTGACATTCCTTTGTTACACTGTCTTACAGATTAAATAACTATATTTGTAAATTTGTAAAACTGAAGCAAAACCTGAGCTGAACTTACCCGGTATTTGTTCTCTCCGATCTGCTCCACCTGGAACCTCTTGGCACATTTACACTGGGCCACCTGCCGAGTCACCTGCACGACAACACTCAACATGTCAGCGATTTAACTCTTCGCCTTCACATTTACCAACCACGACTGACTGAATTTTCTGAGAGTATAAACATTTTTCTCACCTCATCCTCGATCTTATCAGCATCAGTGGTTGGTCTGTACGCGTCTTTGTTGGGGTGAAGAGCAGCGACAAATTCGTAGTAGTCGATGTAACCGTCTCCATCTCGGTCAAAGATGTCCGCCACGGCTGTCATCTCCAGCTTACTGGTGGGAAACTCTGCACAGACAGGCAACAATAATTCATGTATAATCTACACTGTGTTAAACTGTAAAACAACTCATCCAGCCACTGAGCTCAGGACTTACTTGAGGCCAGGATGCCGTCGATAAACTCCTGCCGCGTGATCTTTCCATCTTGGTCCTTGTCGATGCGTCTGAAGAAGTCCATGACGCGAGACTTCTTGTGGTTCATCCAGCGCATGTACTTCTTCCTCCACACGTCAAAGTCGAAGTTGGCAAACTCTTTGAGCTGAAAGTTGAAGATGTGTGTCATGTTTCATGTAAGAACTATACAGAACAAACACATATGTTTAATTGGGCAGGAAAGTAATTTTACTCCATTTAAATGTACAAAATTGTAAGGTACCTCCTCCAGTCTGTCCAGAGCATCGTTGAGTTTGCGCTGGCGGTCGAGAGCCAGCAGCCAAACCTGCTGCCACCTGGCACAGAGCTGGTTGAGTCGCGGGTTTCCTCCAGGAACCTGCATGGCCGTCTGCTGCTGCTGCTGCTGCTGCTGCTGTTGCTGTTGTTTGCCTGTCGAGGTTACAGAGATTTAAACATAGCAGTGTGAGTAATCTGTACATTTCTAACACGTGCGCTCATGTTATAATCAAAAAGTCAAGATCATAATATTTGTGCATCAGGGGTAAACACGGGTTTTGACGTACGAGCTCCTCTCCTCTCCGCCAGGCTGCTGGGAGCCTCGGCTGGTTTTCTTTTGTAGGTCTTCGTCACTTTGTCCACATCCGGCTGCTTCCTCGTCATCTCCTCCATAAACATCTGAGAACAACAAACACGGTGATAAACACAAACTGTTAATGAAGAGTACAAACACAGTCAGATTTAAGGGGATACATTAAAATAAATGGGCGTCTTACTGACCCACAAACAACTGATGAGTCAGTCAGTGGAAAACCCACCTGGTGTTCTGTGATGAGCGATTTGAGTTGTGGGATGTCCTGAGGAAGCGGCTCCGTGTCTCTCTGGACCAATGTGGTCTCAGCCCACTGTAGCCATGACAACAGCTCCTCCAGCAGGTTGGCGTTGTTGAGCACCTCGGTCAGAGCCGTCTCCAGCCGCTGCTCGTGCTGTTTTGCCCACGTCAGCACCTGCAGAGAGAAGGAGTCGATTAACATTATATTTGTCACATGTCCTCGGTTAAATAAAGACAGTAAACAAACAAACAAACAAAAAAACAGGACTACTGAAAGACCCTCACCTCCTCGAAACGCGCCCTGATGATAGTGATCCAGTGTTTGATGGTGGTGATGGAGTCAGGGTGACACAGAGTCAGGATGCCCTCTCCCATGCCGGCAGCCTTGTTGACGTCCGTCCTCTTCTCCTCCACCGTGCCCATGAAGTCACGATGTGTGTGCAGCAGCGCCTGCAGGGTCTCCGCCTCTTCAGGGAGGACGCCCCGGAAACGGAGCGTCTGCTCCGCCTCCGAGAGCCACTCCAGAAGCACCTGCACCGCCGTACGAAACTCCTCCGCCTGATAAGAGCAGACAGAAGACGGGGAGAGGTGTTTAGCAGTGCCATGTGCGTTATTTGATATTTGATTTGAGCAGTGCAGCTTTTCCTCGGACCTGTTTGAGCGCCTGCTGGAGGCGGGTCTGCTTGGTGACGGACAGGGCACACACTGTATCCCAGCGGTTGCTGAGCTCCTGAAGCTGAACTTTGACCCACGCAGTGTCATCGCGGCCGGTCTCCATCAGCTCCCGAGCCGAACGCTTCAGAGCCTGAACGCTGCTGGTTCTCTTACCCAGCTCTTTTTGGAAAGCCTGCGGATTTAGACATTAGACAGAGCTATGAAGGCACCACACTGCAGGTATGAGTGCAGTCAGACTCAAGCTTCTTTGACTCTGAATCTATTTAAAAAGGTATTTATTACAGACCTTATGAGAGTCCATGAGGTTGGACACCAGATCCAGGTCTCCGTGGACGGGCTGATCTTCAGCTAGCTGAGGCTCAACCCGGTACAACCAGTCAACAAGAGCCTGAAGAGCCTCAGCAAACTGACCTGAGAACAGCAGAGCCTCCTCCAGCTTGTGTTGTCTGGATGGAGAGGACAACAGCTATTAATGATGATGTCTCATTCTTCATATAAGAGTTCAGAGCTGTAAAGGACATCCTCCATTACCTCTCCACGCTCTTGCCACAGACGGTGTCCCACTTGTCGCGGACCTCTCCCACCAGGTGATCCAGTTTCTGGGTGTCTGCAGGCAGCTGAGCCTTGTCCCTCATGGCCTTCCCGGACCTCACTGTGGTGTCGTAAACAGGCTGCTTCGAGCCCAGTGCTTTCTGGAACTCCTGGATATGAAAAACGGGGAGATAAGGAAACAGATTTGTAGATGGGAACACATCAAAGGAGAAAATCATGGAAATATCTATATACATGTGTATAACAAATGTGCATGAACAGAAATTGCCTGTGGTACCTTGTGTTTGGACAGTTGTACTTTGATCTTGTCCGGCTCGTTGGAGATCTCCAGCTCTGAGTCCAGTCTTTTCTCGGCTTCCTCCAGCCAGTCTGTCAGCTTCCTCCAGGCCTCGTGGAACTAAAGAAAGAGCAGGACCGAGTTTATGTTTGATATTCTAATACATACAAAGAGTGAAGTCTGGATTCTGCATCTGGTCAGTACCTGTTTGGCTCGTTTGCGGGCCTCGTCGAGGTGTCGGCCGCGGTCCAGTGACCTCTGGACCAGCTTGTCCCAGCGAGCCTGGACGCTGAGCAGCAGGTTTTTGATGAGAACCACGTCCTGCTTCAGGCTGGCGAAGCGAAGCTGAGAGCCGGCCTTCTCCAGAGCCAGGACCTGCTCCCTGTGGGTGTTCACCTCGTTCACAAACACCTGGACAAACAGGGAGAAGAGTGGAAAGTGTGTTAGGAACATTATCTAGATTAAGCTGTGTTCACATGTTTTGTTGATGAGTTGCAGGGTAGTATCGACCTTGTGCTCATCGATCTGGAACAGGACAGTGTCCAGGATGAGGCTCGGGGGTTGGGCCATGTTCAGGGTCTGTTCAGCCTGGGTCAGCCAGTTGATGGTGTCCTGCAGAGAAGTCTGGAAACCTGTGGCCAAGGAAACGGCCTCTTCCAGCTTTGCCTGTCAAACAAAGTTCCAAGTTAACAACAAACGAATTAAGATTCTAAATACAGAATAAAATTTCCACGAGTTTCAGTTTTACCCTGCGGTCGTCCATCTTGGTGTTGAGGCTGGCCCACTTGTTCTGCAGCATGGCCAGGTTCTGCTGGGTCTGGGTGGTACCGGGTCCTGCTTCTTCTCCTCCTCGCGCCAGCAGCATGGACTCTCCTTGATCCAGCAGGCGATGGTACTGGTCCGCTCGCTGCGTCAGCTGAGCCTGAAGCTCCTGGAGACAGAGACGACACAAACATGAGCCGACACTCGGGCTAACAGGTGAGTGTTTCACCGGTTCGTTTAGAACAATAGAGGCGATTAAACTTTCATAGTCGCCATGTGCCAAATGTCTCTCTGTATAAACAGATGAGCCTGTGTAAGTGAATACTCTCAGCATCTGCTCAAAACTAAACTAGTAAAATTTTTTATGTGGTCTTAAAATCTGTTTATGACGTTACAAAATACCTGTTGTCTGAACACTGAATCAGCTTCTAATCTGCATCTGCTTCTAGCAACAATAAATAAATGTATACTGGCTTATTTTACACAAAAACACTTCCTGACAATGAATTTATTTTTTCCAAAAAGTCTTAAATAACTATCTCCTCTTGCACCTGACCTCTGCCAGTGTGTATTGTGTGTATTGTGTGAGTAATGTGATTCTCCGTTACCATGTGCTGCTGTAGCTGCTCCCTGGCTGTTTCAGGGAGACCGCCTGTTGGTTTGGCGGCAGACAGCTGACTCTCCGTCCTCCTCAGCCACTGCAGGAACTCCTCCAACTCGCCATGGAAACCTTCAGCCTGCAGAGGAACAGGTGTGGGAGGGGGAGACGTAGGCATGAATTAATTATCTGAGCTGCACCTTAAGATTTCATGATCTGCAGTAACTTACAACCACAAGAAAAAACACCAGAAGGTCCATTTCTGGAGCTTTTGTATCACACACTGGACTTTCTGGTGAGATTGTTCTGGACTTAACGGAGCTTTGCTGAGGAGAAATCTCTGTTTCTAGATCAGCACCGGTTTCTTCACAATACCTGCTGTAGGGCGGCCTCCAGCAGTTTCTGTCGCTCCTGTGTTTTGAGCAGCAGGCTCTCCCAGCTCTGGTTGAGCTGATCCAGCTGGGCCCTCAGGTGGCTGGCTTCATCGCCGGGGGAGGACTCCAGCAGCTCAGCGCCGGCACTGTTCACAGTCTCCACTGTGGCATGATGGGACAGCACGTCGTTACGCAAAACCTGGGAGGGAGAAAGAAGTTAATTATACTTAAATGAAACTGAACTGTGAGATGCAGAGAGTAGTAAATGCAAGATCGCAGCTGAACAGAAGAGTCTGGAGGTTAAAATAACATAGAAGGGTAACTTTATTGTTTGTGGCCGTCTGAGGAGAAGAAAACAAACCACATTAGGACAGAACAGGGCTGGGTTTCATACGCACAAACAACGTATCAGCGGCCAAAAACGTGATAAAAAAATTCAGTTAAAGAGTCAAAATCTTTTAAAGAAACAGCCTCTCATCAAACAGGTTAATTTACACCAACAGCCTGATCAAGAAGAAGAAGTCACATGATAAGATGAGAAGTGAATGCAGACATACGTGGTGTTTGGCCAGCTCGATCTCGATGGCCTTGGGGTCAGAGCTGACCGGTCGCTGTGTGTCCAGGGTGGTGTGTGTGTGGCTCAGCCAGGCCTGCAGCTCAGACAGGGCATGCTGGAACTGACCCAGAGCCAGCAGGGCAGCCTCCAGCTTGTGCTGCGGTGGAGGAAACACAGAAGAGCGGGCGTAAAAATAGGAACTTAAATATTTGGACTGTAATGAAAAGCAGCTGTCCGATACATGCAATCCTACAGAAGGCCAACAAAGACCAACATCGTCAACTTCTCAAGGGAAACAGCGGGGTAAGAGCTCGAGGTCAGTCACAGGATAATGCTCTTAAAGTTTCAGTGTGTTCCTCAGGGACTACTTGTGGCTGCAGATGTGGTTTCAGTACCTGTCTCTGGGTGATTTTATCCCCCAGGTTGTCCCACAGGTGGCGGAGCTCGGTCAGCGGCTCCTGGATCATGTCCCTGTCTGTCTGATCTGACACTTTCTTTAACAGCAGCTCCCCCTGGTGGCACAGCTTCTCCATGTCAATCTGCTGCTGGTAGACCTCCACCTTGTACTGCTGCTCAGGGTGAATGGAGGGATATGAAGGTACAGAAAAGAGAGGAGGGAAGATTTTTATTAGTTCTTGACATAATTTTTTTTGGAGATATAGAAAAAACTATTTTTAAAAACAGCTTGTTTGCAAAATGTGTCCATAAGTGACTGATCTGTTCAGTAGCAACTGGTGAAAAATAAAAAATCAAACTCTCATCCAAACCTTGAGCTCTTCAATCTGCTGTTTGACAGTTCCCAGGTCGGTTCCCACAGTCGACATGTCACACAGCTTGATCACTGCGTTGTCCAGGTAGTCAAACATAGACTGGAAACGATAACAGAATGATAAAGTTAAAATCAACACTGTTATGTTTAATAAAACAAAAAGGTCAAGAAATATATATTTGGCTTTAAAGTGTTTCTGGTGAACAAACCTGCAGTGCGTCCTGATACTGCACAGAGGCTGTCATGGCCTCCTCCAGTCTCTCCATCCTCTCTCTCCATGTCCGATTCAGACCCTCCCAGGCAGCGTTCATCTGAGAGAAGGACATGAAGTTATATTAGCGTCAGTCATATCCTTTTCTATCTGCTTTATCTACCTAATGTCTTAATCTCTCACCTCATCAATGGTCTTCTTGACTTCAGGTTTCTCCGTTTCTCCGCAGGCAAAGATGAGGTCAGCCCCGAGGGTCCTGACAAACTCCAGCTCCTCCCTCAGGCCGTCTGTCTCTGCCTTGATGGCCTGGTTCAAAGACAGAAAGATCTCATGCTCAGTTGCTGAGAGTAAAAAAGCCACACAACATATCTACGAACCCCCTCTCCATCTCCTTACCTCAGCAGCTTCAATCTGTTGCTTGATGAGCGAGGGGTCCACACCAGGGTCCTCCAGCTCTCTCACGATATCTTGGGAGTCTCGGAGCGTGCTCAGCAGCGCCGCCACGTCGGCCCAGAACTTTCCTGCCAGGTCCAGGACGTCGTTCAGTTTGCCCTCCCTCTCCTCGGCTCGCTGCCGGATCTCATCCCACAGAGAGCGAAGGCGCAGGAGGCGGGAACGAACGGCTGGAGGAGGAGAGAGGGGAGACAAGTCAGTGGAAGCACACTAGGAAATACTTCTTAAGCGTAGTCTAATCTGAGATTTCACATCATTTTAACAGGAGTAATAATGTTTTCTTTGTTTGAATTTGACATCCAGTGTCCGGTCCTGGTTAATGAAGCCTGTCATCAGTCCACTCCCACTGCTGCTGCACAGTGGTTCATTCATTTTCATGAAGTGTGGAGGGCTGGAGGGCATCACAGCACAAAGTTCTTCGCAGGGCAGTTCAACAAAGATAAATGTGTTTTTGTGTCACAATGCGGTGGCGTTGGAAGAAATATGCAGAGCTGCATTTCTGATTCTGTTCCATTTCAGGGTCTGACGGTGTCGGCCTGCTGGCTCTGTGCCAGAGAAACAGTGACTTACTTTGGCTGGTTGATTGTTCAGTCAGTGTTGGACGAGAGCCCAAAATAAGCTTTTAATATTTTTCACCCAGATCACAGAAGCCTGTTACGCTTTCTTCTCTGTTCTGACCCAAAAAAAGAGTTATATTTTTTGTGCCACTTATATCCAGTATTCTCCACATTATCATAACCACACACTGAATGTTTACTACAAGAACTGGCAGCACTGTTTAGATATTTAGTTATTTAGCTGCTTAATTTGTAGCCTGTTTGTCAGCCAAAATTAACCCCAATTAATTGCACTACAAAAAGGATAAAAGCCTTAATTAGTCTGCCAGTTTCATGTACAGCAGCTCATCAGTGAATATCAATATTCTTAAATACTCTGGTGAGGTTATTCATGTCTGTGTAGAACCCGTTACCCTGTTTAACACATGAACCGTGTGTCCCGTCTGTCAGTCTAAATGTCGTGTGGCTGTCATTCACTGTCAGACACGTCCTGGCGACTCACCCTGAGCGGCAGGATCGTCGTGAGCCGCTCGTCCGATGAGCTCCTCTCCGCGGGCGCAGAGGGCGGAGAAGCTTGGCAGCAGTTTGTCCAGCTCCAGCCCCTGGGCTCGGTGCTCCGCCAGCTGCTCCCTGATCTTCTCCACCTCCGCCGCCACCGGGGGAGGCTGCCTCAGCCGCTGCACCGCCCCCTCCAGGGTCTCCAGCAGGGGGTCCATCTTGTCGTGAAACTGAGGACGGAAGGAGAGGCGGGAAGAAAAAAAAGTTATGTGGGGGAGGAGAGAGCGTGTTGAGGCTGCTGGGTTTGGGTTTCTGATAGCTGGGTGACATTTTGAAAGTGGGAAAATACTGATATATTATGTGGGTGGTCAGCCATCTGTGACAGACTGCATTAACTTTGACAGACTCTGGAGTGAAAACAGAAAAGATAAGAGAAAAATCCAAATTAAAGTCTTATAGTTCTTCTATGTATCATCTCAGTACTTCACTTTCAGCATGTCATCCAGGTTGTGTAACTTTCGACAAAGCTGGACTTGATCTACCACACAAGAGGGAGCTATTAACACAGTGGAGTCCACTCTGAGGGACTCAGGAGACATTTTGGACAGGAGAGGTACAATTTGTGCTGAGTCATTGGGCTTTGAGTGAAATCAAATTGCTCGATCACTACATAACACAAAAAACTTCTTCTAGCCACAAAGGGAAGATTCCTCTGATACACTAAGGACGACTAGGACTGGTTTCGAGGACCTGAATCGAGCCTAGTCTGAGGCTAAAACAATCATTACTGCCTCAGTTGTAGACTAGGCTTTATTCAAGTCTACAATCCTACACAAAAGGGAGCGTTCCTAACAGATTTAGTTCAGTCTTATGGTCACTCGGGGTCGGCAGCCACATGATTCGAATCAGTGTTCAAATCAGAAAAGATCCAGACATCTCTAACACCTTACTTTTCACAGTTTATTTATTCATCTAGGGAATTTAAAATGTGTTTCTTTGGTGAGATCAGTACCTCAGTGCTTTAGTACTGACTGATGTTTTGTTTTTTGACCAAATCATGTGGTGTGACCGCAGCCCGAGTGCCAGTTTGATGTTGTCAGTCAGTGGTCTTACCTCTACCAGCTGGGTGATTGCAGTGAGCAGTGACCATGGAGAAAATGGTGGTGGTGGTAGGTGGGGTGGGGCAACACACACAGCACATCCACAATGAACGAGGGATGGGGATGGGGGTTATGAAGATGAGGGGTGGTGAACATGATGAGGGAGATTAAGGTTAAGTAAAAGGAGGAGGGAGGAGGAGAGAGAAGGAGGTGGGAGGTTTAGGATGGAGCGAGGGGATGAGGACAACGTGGGAAGTGCAGGTGGAGAAAGAGAAGGAGCGATACATGGATCAGTTTGAAGGGGAGGGCGGAGGGTGGAGAAACAATACAATGAGTTAAATCAGAGACATGCATACAGTGCAACAATATCCACACCAGCAGCACCGGTGACTCAGTGATGTCTCGTGAAATGAAATGTAAAATACACAAAGAAATAAGTCCAGAAAGCAACAAATGCCAATAAAACTTTAACAGAAGTTGTGACGTTAAACAATAAATGCTCATTATCATTTAGTAAACAGAAAGCAACAGAGACAAAAACAGAGTCAGCATAAACCTCATGCTGTTTAGTAATCACATCAGGCGTCACTGCTTCGTCTGGGGCAGCAGACATTAAATAACAAGCTGTAAACAGACCTGGGCCAAACAGCATTTACAAACAAATTTCCACTGAGAGACAAATGGTTTTAATTTAACAGATTCGTTAAATTCATTAACAAAATGTTGTTTTAAAGTTCACTGGATTAAATGTTAAATGAGTTGTGTCAAAGCAGACTAATTAATAAAAGTTATTAGACCCAGGTCTGCCGTTATAACACAGAGTGTTTTTAAATCGTGCTCTGTGACGTACCTGTGCGGACTGAGACACCGCCTCGTCTAGAGCTGTAGCGCGACCTTTCACCTCCTCTTTGATGGCCAGGTAGCGTCTCTCGGCCTCGGTGTAGCGCTGCGTCACCGTCGCCCCCTCCTGGAGGCTGAGCTCGGCCAGCTGGGGCCCGATCTTCAGCAGCTTGTCAATGTGGGGCTTGTGCTCTGCGATGGACTCCCTCAGCAGCTAGAAGGGGAAATTAAGGGACGCGAACATGGTAAATTAATTGGAAAGTTTATTTAGCGACGATAACGAGAGGAAAGTTAAAACATAAAAGGTGGAACCATAGCGTAAGATTTTATCTCTTACCCTCATCTGGTCTTGTTGCAGTCGGAGAGCATCTGTGTCGATGGCTGGTGGCGGCAGCTGGGTGATGAGGGTTTCAGTCTCGCCCAACCACGGCTCCAGTTCCTCATAGGTCTCCCAGAACCGAGCCACCAGAACCTGGGCCTGCTCCAGAGCTGAGAACCGCTCGCTGTGGCTCTGGCTCACTGTGTCGTAACGAGCACTCAGAGAATCCGTCTTAACCTGGAGGAGTTGATGAAGACACACAGACATTAATGTTCCCTCGCTTTCCTTTGTCCTCAGTCCAGTCTCCCACCGGGGTTACTGATCCATCAGTGACCTACCATCAGTGCATCCTTCTGGGCATCGCTGCAAGTCTCCAGGATGTCATCTCTGGTGCTGAGGAGCTGATCCACGGTGTCTTTGTGTCGGATGATGTCGATGTTGAAGGCCCTCTGCACCTGCAGCTGAGCCACTGTCACGTCAGGCTCCAGACTCAGGGGCCCCAGGGACGCCAACTTGCGCTCCGTCTCTCCGACCCACGCCAGCTCTGCGTCCACCTGCCTCTTCATACTGAAGGAAGGGGAGATGAAGTTTAGTGATGCTCACAGTAAAACAGACAAATCTAATTTCAAAACGTGAACCATCTCAACTGTTGCAGCACCTGTTGTGACCTCTGGATGGCAGCTTGTACCAGCTGCACGCGCTGAGTGATGGTTTCATCAGCCTGGCGGTAGCGTTGGTTGGCGTCGGCGACCAGGCGGTCCAGGCCTTCCCGGGCTCGCCACGGCACCAGGTCCAGCAGAGCGCTGCCCACCTCGTTGACCGTATCCAACACCAGGCGCTTCTCTGCTGAAACTTTCTTCAGCTCCTGCAGAAGCGAAAGTGAAGGATTAATTTTACCAAGAAAAAGCTGTAATCAAATGGAAAATGTACTTAAATATGGACTTTTCAAATACAACTTGACGTAAAAAATGCAATTAACTAAATGGCACCAAGTGTATCGAAGCTTTCTGTGGGGGCTGAGGCTGCTTTACTTTTCAAGTGTGGCACAGTGAAAGCATATTAAATGGTAAATGCTGAAAATGTCATTGTGGAGAGGAAAAACTGGATGGCAGCAATAAATTAAATGGCAATAATCCTTTCAATAGCTTTTAGAAACTGTTATTGAGTTCCCTGAAATCAATGTTTCTATGGTAACTCTACTGTGGAGGCTGATGCTGAACGGCTGAAAATGCCATAACAGGCAACTTTAAACTCATCTTTAAAAATACTCATTTAAATCTGTAAAACACGGATGATTAAATCTGTAAAGTTGCAGCCCAGTCAATCACATTTCAGCTGAACCGAAACTAGACAAGGCAGAAGAAGAGCTGCATCTCTGACACCTGTGTGAGAAATGTGGTGTGTAACAGAGAACAGATGCAGCGGGTCGATGTCGAGTCTTTCACTGCTGTTCCAAACACTCATTTTGAATCAAGTGACTCACAGTCCAGAGTTAATTATATACCTGGAAGCAATGAGTGTAACAGTAAATACTGTAACTTAGCTGCTCTAAACTGTAAGACCCAGTTTACACCTGGTATCAAAATGCGATCTGAATCTGGACACCTTCTGTGTTTGGCAGGTGTAAATGAGTCCGTACAATAAACCTACGCACCATCATCATTCCTGAGTGTTCAAATGGGGCATTCGAGGACACACACACATTGACACTAACATGTTTTCATTTAGAATAAGTGGACAATGTCCTAGATAAAGCAAAAAGTACAATGCTTCAAAATAAAGGTCATTAATGAGTGGGTATGGCAAACATTCACTTATCTATTCTCCTACCTTCTGTCTCTCCTGATAGGCTGGTGTGGCGTCAGGCTCCATGTTGTTGAGCTCCGCCTCCACGCCGTCCAGCCACTGGTTAAGGTCGTCGTGTGCGCTGGCGAACCGCGTGGCGAGCTGCAGAGCCTGCTCCAGGGTGCGGAGGGCCTTGCTGCTGCTGGCTGTCATCTCAGCATAGCGAGACTTGATGCCGTCCAGCTTCTCCTGGATCAGGAGGACCTCTTCACCTGCAGAGCGACACACAGGGTCAGTTTGAAGAGACGCAGAGCGCATATGGAAAAGTCCTGCTGCTTTGTTTTTTTTTCCCCTGCGACAAAAGATCTGATTTCTTGTATGGTCAAACTTAACCAGAGTCCTAATTCTTACATTACCCCATAAAATTCACATATTACAGACATGTTCTGTAAAATCTCACAGTATCCTTTGGGCTGACAGCTCGGCATACCTCTGATCACCGCAACATTTGTCTAACCATCTAAATATGACAGTAAAAACACAGAGGGTAGACCGACAAACAACTCGCTAATAGTTCTGCCAGTCAGCGTGGCTGATATCATGATACGCGAAGAGAAACACAAACCAGATGTTACGGTTTGGTTTGCCACTGATCTAAAAATGTGTGGTTTGGACGTGAATCCACAACAACTAGAAGAGCGTTTGACTGAATAGTGTGTTTCTTTGACGCAGCCTGGTCTTTCTGTATCTTTAGAGATTGTATGAGAATGACTGAATAAAGAGCATTAACAGCTCAGAGAATAATCTTAAGTTTCACAACAATAGCGTCTCGAAACAGAGGATACTGACCTCTTTCTTTTAATCAAAATACGTAAAAGATGTAGTCGAATCGAGACAAACTGATCAGTGAAACATTAACTACAATCTGTATTTTCATTTCATTATTCAGGTCCAGTTATTTTAACATCAGGAGGAAACAGAGGATTAAAAATCTGATTATTACCTGTGGTCTGTTTGAGTAAAGCTTGTCCATTCTTGATGGCCTGGTCCACTGTTTTCTTCCTGCTCAAGATCTCTTCATTCAGAGACTGAGGGAAGAAAAACATGGAAAGTTAACAAATGCCAAGATAAAAAAGATTTTCCTTTGTGCTACAAAAGCTCAATTGTAACTACACTGTGCACGTTTTTGATAACATTTCAAAAAAGTATCTCAAATCTGTTAAGCTCATATTCAATTTGTGAATAAAGTAAATACTGTGTTCATTTTGTCAGAATCTGTTTGTAAACACGTCCCTCTATAATGTGTTTGTGATTTAACCACATTCAAATCTTGTGCAGACTCTATTAAAAATTACTTCTGAAATCAATTTGTTTTGTAAATGAAGTCACAGATTTGTTTTAATTTGATGTCTGTGATGCAAAAACGGCTATCAACACTATTTATAAACTATTTATAAACTCTGTTCTCATGTCTGATGAGGTAAAGTTCTTGAGTTTGTACACTGTGTCCATGAAGTCGTACCAGAGTGTGTTTGTGCTGCTCGGCCAGCAGCTGAGGCTGGTAGCTCTGCACGGAGACCTGAGCCAGCCTTTGAGCCACCTCTGCCAGCCAGTTCAGCACCTCCACCTCCTCCTCTCCAAACAGCTGAGCGTTGGCCAGCGCCTGCTCCAACAGGCCCGCCCGCCTCGAGCACCAATCAGCGAGCTCCGAGTGACCGGACCTCACCGACCCCACGCGCTCGCTCAACCAATCGCGGTCCACCGCGCAGCTGAGCGGGGTCAGCGATTGGCTGAGGGACTCGAGGTGGTCGACGTCGGCTTCTCGTGAGGCTACATCCTCTTGGAGCGCCTGGGAAGTGTGTGTATGTGTGTTTTTGTTTGAGTGTGTGTGTGTGTGTTTGATAGGAAGATGAAGGGAAGTGAGAAAAGAAAAGCAAAACAACAGAAAAACACATGGATAAAAACTCAAAATATGAGCATGCAAATGACAAATAACAGGTGAAGAGGAAATCATAAACATCAATGGATGAATGAGAAGAAAAACTTAAAAACTTGACACAACTCAAATGAAAGTAAAAACTGAATAAACCAAGAAATGCACATGTAGGGTTGTAAATAAATGCTTTGTGGTGATGTGTTATTGTTCGTCCTCAGCATCTTTCCATTGAGTTACACTGAAATAAATGTATGTGTGTTAGTGTTGATGTTTTCTCCTTGTTACGGGGATTGCACAACTGGAATCCCAGCTTTATGTAAAGGTAAGTGAGTGAGTCAGCAAGTATTTTCTTGTCTGCAACGACTGTAAATCTACTGAATGAGCCATGAGCCTTTACTTTGCCAAGTACATCAGCAATTAAGAGCAGCTTCCTATAAATTAAACCTGCGGTGACAGCCTGACCGGGTGGAGGGAGGCAGATTATCTGGAGCAAACACCTGAGCAGTCAGTCTCCTGCTCATTGTCACGCATAAAAATAAACCTGTGTGACCTTTCCATCAGGGGGGCGATCTCCATAACCACGGGGCCAAACGGTACCTTGTGCTTGACGATCTGCTGGGTGATCTTTGCCGTCTGGGTTCCCATGGGCTCGGCGGAGCTCAGGCGTCTCTCGGTGGCGCTCAGCCATTCTCCCAGAGGCTCCAGGGCCTCGTGGAACTGAAGAGCCAAACCCTGCAGCTCCTCCAACTGCCTCTGCCTGAGGGGGAGAGGGAGGGGAGGAGAGAGACAGGGAGAGATGAAAGGGAGGAGGAAGTAGAGAGCTGTTCTTTTTATTGGCATTTTGTTGCTTTTGCTGATGCTTCGTTGCTCAAATTGGGCCTGATTTGTGTCATACAGCTGTCATCTTTTTTGTAAACACGCTTTATTGAATGTTTATATATTATTAAATATTAAAGAATTTCATAAACCGATAAAATGTGTTATTGGTGTGTTTGAGACAGACAGAGAAAGGGAGGTTTTGAAAAGTGGTGAGAAAACATGTCAGTGTCAACAGAAGCATCTCACAGTGTTCAGTGTCTATAAAGATAGCAGAGGTATGTGTGTGTGTGTGTGTGTGTGTGTGTGTGTGTGTGTGTGTGTGTGTTACTGTTCATAGTCGACCGTGTAATAAATTCCAGAGACATGACAGGAGTGTTTTTATATCATGCCTTACAGCGAGCTGCCAGACATGAAAATGTTGTAAACATTTTAAATTATGACTCGTCTTTACATGAGCAGACGTATCTGCGACGTAAACCTTTCTGCATGTGTGTGCCCG
The DNA here is from genome assembly GCF_001640805.2 of Lates calcarifer. Classification (NCBI taxonomy): domain Eukaryota; kingdom Metazoa; phylum Chordata; class Actinopteri; family Centropomidae; genus Lates; species Lates calcarifer. The sequence goes on along the minus strand of NC_066835.1, from coordinate 19,158,669 downwards.
TTTTCCCCCTTAAAGAAACCCTGCTTTCCCTGGTGAACTGAAAGTCCTCTGAAATTACTTGTAGACCACAGAAACCAATACTAATGATACAATTCTTGCTTTAAGTATAGTGGTGTTCAAAAGAGCCACCCAGAGATGAAACACGAAAACAGGAAATGACCACAAGACAACATGCTGTTGAGGTACACCACTGATTACTTTCCCAAACCACATATTTAGAAAGAATAAGACAAATCTGTGACTTTTCGCTCGCTGCGATATTAACTGTGCTGAATTTTCACAGGAAAAAATGGAGTTGAATGTGATGTTTGAAAGTCAGGACGAGTGCCATGTGATGCCTTCGTGTTGATTTCTACAGGGAAATTCCTTTTCTTTCAGGAACTACAGGGAAGTTCAGACACTGACCTGGCGCTGGCCTTGTCCAGCAGGTCAGTCCACCTCTCTGCGAGACTCTGGAGCTGAGTCTGGATCTTCTCTCGGTCCTGAGTGTCCGCCGTGGCACCAATCCTCTCTCCTTCAGCACGGATCATCTCCACCGTCGGTCGGCGGTCGTCTAACAATCTCTGGAGCAGCTGGAGGAAAAGAAATACACATAGTCATTGACACAATGTACGTATACAACGTTTTCCTTTAGAGAATTTTTGTAAACTGAGAGGTGTTTCTATTCTATTCTATCTATTTCATTTATCATAACACAGTAACATTTAATAAGCTGTTAAATCAGCACCTCTCTAAAACAATAACTGAACATTATAAGCTTTACAAAGTCAGGATTTATTGTGTTAGATTGAATTTGTTTAGCTAGGTGCAGCTAATTAACTGTTGACTGAGTGCACACTGCCTAATTAAACCTGATAGAAATCATTTTTTCTGTCAACATGTTCTTTAATCATTACAAACATAAAATCTAATCCCTCCATGTTTGCAAATAGAAGTGGTGTTTACACTTGTGACTAAAACAAATCTGAAAATGTGCTTTGGAAAAACAAGTCGACTAGCAATGCGGAACTATTTTGTTTTTTCCAAAACAGAAGACGACATGTTTTCCATTGTCAACCTTCCCTCTTTTTTTTTGTAGCTCATCAATTATTAGCTGTTTAAACCTTTTGTCAGTGTGTCACAGGAATCAGGTTAGCAGATATCTTTTAAAAATTCTGTTTTTCATACAGAATGAATTATTAAACGTTCAATTAAGGGAGTAGGTGATACTTTTTAACAGACTTTTATTCGCCTAACTCAGGATCCCTCTGTTTCCATATTGACACACGAACTATGAACTTCCTTCCTGATTAGATAGCGACCTCTCTCTCTGCCTTGAACTGTTGCTAACAGCTCGGTTCAGCCTCTGGAATTCACTTCTCTGCACAGTTGACTCTCCTTTTCGACCAAGTGGTGACGCCACTCTCCGTCACGGATGTAAACACGTGTGATTGATCGCCGGCCGAGACTACAGCGCTCTTATGTGCACAAACACAGGAAGTGTATGTTGGATAAACAGGGAGAAGTCAGTGTGTCTGAAAACAATACAAATCCATCCATGCGTGTGTGTGTGTGTCTGTTTTTATGCCAGTCTGACTGGCAGACGGTCAACTGGGGCTGTTTGGATGCCAGGCAGACGGATCATTGACTGTGTGCATGTGTGTTTGAGTGTGTGCTTGTCACTCAAATATCTATTATTTGCGGGTAAAGGACACTGAGGACATCTGAAAATCAACAATATCTTAATTCAACCTGTCTGCCTGTTCTTTCAAAATAACGTTTGGAATAATAAATACATGAATAATCCAGAAAAACTGCGACTGAAAATTCAAATGCAGTTTGATTTATCCTGGCAGGATGCTTCAAAGAAAGAAGAACGTGGGTGGCAGAAGCTAAGAGCTCAGAAAACCGTGCCTGATGATCAGTGCTTCAAATCCCCAAAATGGAAAATCTGAGCAAACTGAAAAACACTTGTCATCAAAATGTGCCCTCGATGACCTGAAGAAAGACACTTCTGCTGCTTTAAGTGCTGGATCTGCTCAGTCATGACACTTGTCCTGAAAATATATTCTGATTTCTTATCACCTGTGTCATTTTATTCGCCCTTCATCCTCGTCGTACCTTTTGTTCTTGGATCTGGGCCTTGACCACGCGGTACTCGGCAGACGGAGGCTTCTGATTGGCCACCAGCTCCTCTGTGTCGCTCAGCCAGCTCAGCAGAGGCTCCAGAGCATCCTGGAATTTCCCACAGTGCAACAGGGCCTCCTGCAGCTGGGCGATCCGCTCGGCCACCTGAGGACAGGAGAGACGGTCGTGAGTGAGGACGCAAAAAATACACACATTAGACAAAGTAAACATCAATTCCAGACTCTCCCCAGTATTATTAATATTCTATTTGAACCCTTTTCTTCACTAAAAAACTACAACACAGTCCTCTCAAAATACAGTATTAGCACTGGTAATAACCAAAATCTTAATAAATGTACGTCATAATTATTGTCACACTGGCGAATTAGAAGTAGAAATAACAACTTTTTGGGGATCTAATTTTTTACACGTTGTTATGATTCAGAAGAAAGTGACAAAGGAAACAAGAGAGAGAGAGATAATGTAATAATTTAGAGTGATGGGTAAAATAAATCTCTGAAACCAGAGACATATCCTCTGCGGATGGCAAAACACTCCTGTTTGATCCACAGTTCACAGTAAAGCCGTCAACTGAGACAATCTGAATCCAGTTTTTAATCAATACCACAAGGGAAAGCTGAAATATAAATCTTTCCTTGCTCTGCCAAAGAAGTCAGACTACCCTTAGCAAAAAGAAATCAACCCCCCCTTAATAACTTTTGTTTTTGAGTCATTTATTAAGTTTGAAACTTTTGGATTTACTTTAAAACAATGATAAGGAGGGATGATTGATGCTGGCTCACTGAGCATTTAAGATCCGTTGATTCTGACGACTGAAGTAAAACCGAGAGCTTGAAACTGCGAGAAGCTGGAGCGACTCGGCTGTTACATGTTTCATATAGCGGGTATTGAGCCGTACCCGTTTGTTGAGTGAGTTCCATCGGAGGTTGGTCGTCTCCAGGTCATGCTCCAGCGCCTGGGTGTCGGTGTGTTTGGCGGCGCTCTGGATCAGACCTTGTCCCACTGCGTTGACGTGCTGCAGCTTCGGTTGAATGCTGTCCACCTGTTCTCTCTCCACAGCCTGAGAGGAGAAAACAAACAGAGAGAGAGAGACAGGAGGTCATTAATTGATTGGTTGAGTGACTTATTGTTTCGTTAATCAATGAATAAGGCAAGAGAAGAAGCATGTGAGGAGAAAGCACAGAAATACACCAGTCAGCAGTCAAAAATACACCACACATTCAATCTGCGTGACAACAAATGGAAGCGAACTGTCCCACATTATGAACCTACATATAGAAGCGAGTGGATATTAGGAGATGAGAGACAGACAGAGGGATGTGCAGAGATAAGAGAGGAGTGGGAGACAGGAAGGGGAGCTGGAGAAACGAGGGTGGAGGGAGGAGAGGAAAAAGAGGAGGGGGAGAGACGAGGGGATTACGGGGATTAGAGGGTTAGACGAGTAAGGGGCTGGCTGGAAAAGGCTGAGTCGACAGACACACACACACACACACACACACACACAACCTTCACTTAATCACACACCCAAATTCACACACAAGCAGACCCACACCGGCACACACATTTATCGCAAATACACGCACAACTTCGCCTGTCTGGCCACATTACTCACGCACACACGTCACAGCGAACGGCTGGAGCCATCTTGTGATGACAATAGAGGCAGCCACCCGACACTAAACACAACCAGACTTGACTTCCCTGGACGAAAAAGACCGAACGACAGCCAATAACAGCTCCTCTCTCACAGAGAATCTACTGTATCCAAAAACACACAGCAGCGGTTTTCAAAGTTCGGTCCAGGGTCCCATTTGGGTCACTAGGGAGATTGTGGAGGTCCAAGGCAATTAAGAGCATTAGATTTAATTGTATTTTCACTGAAAAAACTATTTACAGATGCAGTAAAATTTATCCGCAACCATAATTTACAACCAGTAAGTCATTAAAGTCATTTATCAAGAAAAAATGACACAAATCCAACTGGTTCTAGCTTTACATGTGGGAAAAGTTGCTGCTTTTCTCGATTTTATTTCATTATAAATTGTATATATATGCTTTAATCTGTCATTTTAAAGATTAAGTGAATTAATAATTAGTTACAGTGGAAGGCAGTACTATACTAAATTAAAAGGTCTGACCACAGCTGTATTACAAAACATTATGACTTCTTCAACTTTACATTTCATAATCCCTGACATATAAAATCTTGTTCCTGTCTGTGTTGTCTCTCTTGTTTTTCTACAGGCGTAAACAGTCTGGTTTTCACTACAGTTGTTCTTGCTGAGAAGAAAAACAACCCCAAAACCAGCAGCTAATGTAATAAATGTCAGGAAAAAAAAATTATTCTGCTGAATTCCTGTAAACTGTTCTGCTATATCCAACAATTTGCCAAATCCACAAAACAACTTTGACAATTTCACGGTATTCCACCACTGCCCTGACCAGTGGGAACACTGTAAACCACCACTGGTGAAATTCTCTTCATTTGGTCATTTCTGGGGTAAAATCCCATCAGATGGGTGGGGGGGGTCTGTGGTAGTAATGTGGGGGGTCGCTGACATGTTCGAGGAGTCCTGACATTCAGGATAGGCCCACAGAGGGAGAATTAGGGCTGGCGGTTCGTGATGCTGCAGCAGCCAAACCTCAACGGCCACACAAAGAGACACACACACACACACACAGACATGATTTTGGTAAATCCAAAGCCTCGGGAAAAATAGCTGGTGTGACATTACTGAGGAGGAGGGAGGGGGTGGGGGTGCAGTCGAAGTGAAGGAGAGGGAAAATGTGAAGAAGGAGGTTTGGGTTTCAGTGAAATATCTCCATGGCCTGGAGGAAACTGGCAGAAAATCTTCAATAGTCTTGGGTGTCCAACACTCAAATAATAAAAATCCACTGCAGATTTTTTTTTTTTTTTTATCAAACTGAGCAGAAATAAAAAACAAGTGAAAAATAAACGGCTCTTTCCCCATTTTCACCATAAAATGCTGAGGATGTAGTTGTGTCAAATCACAACCTGCTAACAGATTAGCAATGGATCTCAAGTTAAATTTTCACCACAAAATAAATGTATATATTAATTAATTAATAAGTAAATATTTGACATTATATTTAAGCACAGTATGAGTTAAGCATGATTTTTCTGCCATACTGATGATACCAGGAAGATTTCAGGCAACAAATTTTTCAAATCTGAGCGCCTTTCCTTCATCACTATTCACAAACACATTCGTCTGCATTTAAAAGCTTTAAAAAGTTTTATGATGTGTTGAGGATGTTTACAGACCCGCAGACATAACACTTCGAGTTACTCTCGTAGATTTGACTGGAAGCGGCTGAGCTGGAACGTGTTTCTGAGTCTCTGCAGTGGGTCGTAATCAAAGGGTTTACAGGTTTCTGCTCATCTGGTTTAAATACGGCACCAATCTACAGGTTAGCCGTGCCAAGGCTTTGTGTGTGTGTGTGTGTGTGAGAATTAAAAATCTGTGCAAGTGTTTGTGCGAGTGCGTGGTGTGCAAAAGTGTGAATCAGTGTGCGTAATTATGTGTGTTCTACAGGTATGAATCTCTGTGCAAGATTAAATATGAATGAGCTGTGTGTGTGAGTGTGTGTGTGAGAGTGTGTGTGAGTGTGTGTGAGCGTGTGTGTTCCTGTCCAGTTTGAACGCAGCTGTGTTGTGGCGATGGGCGTCATAGCTGCTTGGAACAGGAAGTCTGTCGGCCAGAACAACAATGACTGTAGCCATGACCCACTCCACCCTACGCCTGGTGTGTGTGGGTGTGTGTGTGTGTGTGTGTGTGCGTGTCACAGATAGAGGGGGACAGAAAAGGAAAAAACAGGGAAAGTACACCCATTCATCACCTAAACACACACTGGGATGTATGTAAACACCTTATAGGTTGTGCGCGCATTACATTTCTGTCCATTCTCCCTCCTCCTCTTCTTCTTCTGTCAGCTCTCTTTGTGTTTTTTTTCTCTCTTTCTGTCTCTATTTCAGCCGCCCTCTCTGCTCTTTCTCTCTCGCCAGCTCAGAGTGGTTGAATCCACTAAACCAGAGCTCTGGAAAATGTCCCACATACTTGTCATTCTTCCCTACCTCAGCCGGCACGCAGCAACACACGCACACACTCTTGACAGGGCTAACTTAACTATCACCACCGTGCTTGTCATCCTCCTCCTCCTCCTCCTTCTTCCTCCCATCATGTCATCACTCCTCCTTCTACCTCTTCTCTTTCCTCTTGCTGCCCCCCCGCCCCATTCCTCCTGCCACAGCTGCCTCTTCTTTTTCTCCCATCATCCTCTTTGTCTCACTCTCCATCTGAACCGCAAACCCACACTGGCTTTCTCACTTCAGCTGCAGTTCACTGTGGACAGGCAATAAAAACTCTGGGATGAAAGTAGATCTGACTAAGACTGAGGAAGGGGGATGTGAGCGGCTGATGCTGGCTAAATACTGTTTGCACTGATATGCCTGGTTAAACAGAAACCAGTTTGAGAGGCTGATGATGAGAAAAAGATGAAAGACTTATCTTTTTTCCCCCAAGTTTGTCAAAGAAATGCAATAATTTCCTAGAACACAGATTCTGGTCTAAATCTCAGTGATATGTGTTGAAATCAGTGTATAAAAGTCAGACAGTTCTGACAAGTGTGGATGTTGTTTTTGAGTCGGACAAATTAAGAGTTTGAGACACAAACATCTAAAAGCTCATGAGAGGTGAGAGGAAAAAATGAAAGTAAATGTAGCTGGTAGGTAGATGAAACAGCATAAAAGCCAAGCTTATCCCAGTTAAGACCAGTTGATCAACAGAAAATTTATCAAATACTTTGATTAATGAGTTAATTAATCACTATAAGTCATTTTTCAAGCAAGAACTTAAAACATTTTACGGTTAAAACTTCTCAAATGTGATGATGTGTTGTCATATCTGGTTGCAAATGAACACAGCATCTTGGCTTTGAGACATTATAGCAGCACATTTTCTGACATTTTACAGTCAAAATGATAAACTGAGAAAATAATCAGTAGGTTAATTGATAAAAATCCCTGAAAACTTTCTTCATGACGTTAAATATTCATGATTAAAAAGCAACAATCAAAGCTGATATAAAGGAAAATGAGAAAAGCTAATCTGCATCATCAGGACTGAGGATGAGGTTTGATCAGGTTTTAATTTGTATGTTGATAAATCTGGAACCACACCCACTTCAAACCACAGAGAAACGGTGCGGTGGATTATTCTGTGCCTGTGTAGCTGATTGATAAAGTATGTTTTCATGACCTTTCAGCAGCATCAATCACGGCTTTATTAAGTGTGAAGACCACAGGCTCTCACGAAATGCCAACAGCTCTCTCACTGGTCACAAATCAGGTCAAACACTGTGCATGAGAGCGAAAGCACATGATTCTTACAACACAGCCTACATGCAGACAGGGTAACACTAACACCAATAATCTCATAAATATTTTCACTCTGAGTTAAACTTTGAGAGTGAAATTTTACAGATGATATATCAAAGTGTTTCCAGAGTGTGAGTGTGCTGTACGTCTGCCGTACGTGGACACATGTGTGGATGCTCTATATTTAGCTGTCATCTGTCAAGCTAATAACGCTGAGGAAAGGAATAGCTGTGTTGATGGCGTGTGTCCAAAACATCACTCAAGGACAATCAATTTCTTGATCAGGACAGATGAGGAACATGTGAGCTCCTAACTGAAACACAGGAGCTCTACTGGCTAAACATGGCAGCTTCCCTTTAGCTGCTAATGTAACTGCTGCAAAAAGATATGATAGAAGAAAAAAAGGAAAAGGAAAAGGAAAGGAAATCTCAGCATCTAGAGGCTGTGACTCGAAGAGCACGCAGGATGTTTCTCAGCTACACAGAGTTTTAAAACTTGTTATCAAGGCTTTAAAGTTGTTCTGCTCTGAACTGTGTCCTCTCCTTTCATCTCCCCTTCATAACTGATTTCCATAACACGATCTGTCCGCTTCGTGAATAAGGCAAGTGGTTCTTCTTTTAAATGTTGCCTCTAAAGCTACGCTCATGCCACCGTTTAAAAGGTGGAGAAATAAAACTGGTATGCGCTTAAGAAAAGAGCTGAATGGGAGTTGGTGTAAATAGAAAAACCAGGAGGAGGGCGTGAGCAGCCAGCCTCTCCTGAAACAAACATGGCAGCCGCTGCACTTCATTCTGACCAGTAACAACACAGCTATCAGCCTGTCCCATTTGCCTTTCCTTCACCTCCCTCCCTCCCTCTCTTCCTGCCCCAGCCCTCGCCTCTCACTCTCTTCCTGTCTTTCAGCCCTCGTCCTTCCCCGCTCCCTCCTTTCTCTTTTAATGGAACGAGGAATGAGGGGAGGAAGGAAACGGTAGAAATCTGTTTCCAAACTAACCTCGCTGATGATGACGACGGGGTGGTGTGGAGGATAAAGGCTTTGCTTGAAGCCACAAGCTGAACGCTTTCTGACACTTAGAGGCGTTAATAAATCCCATTTGAAACCTGCGTCCTTATTTGAACATCAGCAAACAGATACAAATCTCATGCAAATGTGGCTTGCATTCAAAGCACGCTGGCTTAAACCTTACTATCCTCTCTTTTCTTTCCCTTTCTTTCTCCACCATCAGTTCTTTCTCTCTTTCAGGGATGCATTTTTCTGAACACACACATCCTTTTCCTTCACTCACAGGAACAGTGTTCTTCCCCACACTTCTGGGATTTTCGTGTAGCTTAACAACTCCCTGTGAGACAGACAGGGAGAGAGTAATATATGTGTTTTTTCTGGATTCTTGGAAACGTGTTCTTATCCAACAGGAGACCACTGCTCCACCGTTTTTAAGAGCTCTATTGTTTTGCTGATATCGTTATGAGAGGCGAGAAGGGGGGGTGATGCAGCAGCAGACACACAGACGACAAAATATGTAAAATCACTGAAAAACGCTTCAAATATTTGATCTACTTTTTACATTTTAAACGCAGCTACATTCAATTCCACTGGGAGATCAATGTCTTCTTGCATTTGCTTTCATGCTTTTCTGTGTTCCTGAACACATCGTGTCCCCCTCCCTACACCCTCCCTCCTCCGTCTTTCACAGGTTTATCCCGGAGGCGGTTGTTCAGAACCAGAATTATCACATCAATCAAAACACAAAATGTATGAGCCGCGGTCCTGAAGCCACCTGTTTGTCTCTTTCTGCTTCAACATCCGTCTGTCAGAGCCTCATCTTTTCCAGGCCCTGTCGTAACTACTTTTCCATCTCGTGTTGAAAATGATTTGGAACAAAAATGGTGTATGTGCATGTTTCAGAAACCAATAGTTACAGTTGTTTTTAGGGGATTTTTTTTACAGCATCTGAAGTGATTTGAACCCATTAGAAAGCAAAACAAGATGAGGTATAAACCTGGCGAAAGCAGCCAATTTCCAGGGAAACATGGGTGATGAAACATCTGAAATATTAATTGGAAGTGCAACCAAAAAAGCTCAGCGCTCACTCATGTACAGAGCAAAAAATAAGACCACTAATAGCTGCATGTGATATGTATTAGAACGTATAAGATACTTTTTAGGACTCAGCAGCTAAACTGAATGAAAGAGCTGCTCACACTCAATCTGTGTATGAGCTGTCACTGGTCAGTCTGTCTGTACTCCACGTTCCCTCTCCCCCAGTTCATCAAACAGCATGCGAAGCTAGTCCATCTGTCTGTCTGTCTGTCTGTCTGCTTTGCAGGGCACACATACACACACACTGTGCTTTAAAATGAGCTCCACATTAATCCAAAGACCTTCTGCCTGTGTCTGCCTGCCAGCGTCGGCTCTCTTATCGTTCTACTAAAGCCTCGTGTAGCGGTAAAAGGTGCTCCACCATCCACCACCACCACCCCCCCCTGTGAAAACAATAGCTTCCTCCACCACCCAACCTCCCCGTCGCCTGTCACAACTCTTTTTGTGTCTGCGTCTTTGTCTGTCTTACTAAACTCTGCGTGTCTGTCTATCTGTCCTCCCCGTGTTCGTCACATCACAAAGTCTTATCAGCGACTTAACGTGAAAATTGCCTGGTTTTGCGCCAGAGCAGAATATTGAAGTGGGGTGGGGAGATGCAAAGACAAGCAGAGAGCAGAGAGATATAAACTTGATAAAATAAAGAAGACAGACAGAGATAGAAGAGAAAAAGGAGACACAGACAGGTTAGAGAGGACAGACAGAAACAAAACACAGAATAAAAGTGGACAGGCAACAACAGAGTCCAGCCCACAGTCCCAGTGTTAGCCCTAGCACATTCTTATCTGATATCTAAGTTTATATTCCCCAGACAACTTCACACACTGTTTGTGTAGCCATGTTGGCAGAGGCAGCTCCCCTTCACAGAGAGCCACAGTATTTACCTCTCACCTCCCTTATCACAGCAACAAAACCATCCAAGCATGGAGGAGTAGAGCTGGAGGAGGGGGGACGAGGAGAGGGAGGGCATGGCTGAATAAAGGGGATTTCATCACACAACAAAAGTGCATGCGTCACTTTTCAGAAATGTGAACAAAAACTGGAGAGTCAAATTTCCAAATTGTCATCCATCATTCATTGCTAAGAAAAATATGAAGGTCTCAGTGTGTTTCTATGGCAGCATGCCATTCGCTGATTTGCATATAGAGAATGACCAAGTCCCAGTTTCTTGTGTGTTTCGACCTGGGGAATAAAAATCTAACTAGAACAAAATGCTGCAAAATCAAACCAAAGACAAACGCGTCTCCAAACCTTACAGCATATAAAGCATGCAGAGTAAACTGCTCTCGGCCTGAAGAGTGGCAGTGCTAATTCAAGCCACTTTTCTTCAAAAATGTTCCTCTGTTTTTTTGATGTTGTTATAGATCATCTGCACTACGTCAACGCTGTAACGCTGTAATTCTCCTCTGTGCTAGATCTGAGGCTGAGTGAACGCGACAACTGATTACATTAAACTGAAGCCAGAGAGGCTGCGACTGCAGAGAGAACAAACAGACGTGGACTGATAACATATGAAGACACAAATACACACACACAGTCGAATGTACTCATAAACCCACACAGGGTAGAGTAAATGAGATGTGACTGACCAGCAACTTCTGCCCAGGGGAAACTATAACGTAATAAAACATTGTCAGCATGGGCTCTGGTGCATCATTGGTCGCATCAAATCACAGACTGCTTGTTCATGATACGCACATGATGCGAGGAATAATTAAGATTCTCTGCCTGACATTAAACCTTTATCAGCAGGTTTGAAATGGGGTCACTGAGTCTGAGAGCTACTGATATAAACATCAGTCAGTTTGAGTTTAGCTATGATGTCATTGCACGTTTCATTAACAAAAAGAGGTAAAATGAGCCTGCATGCAACAAAAACCGGGTTCAACAAAAATCAGGCAAATCTGGGCCAAACACTGAGTAATAGCAGAGCTCGAAAGCACGACAGGGCTGTCAAACACACCGTCTCACTGAGATATGCTTGTATACGTAAACACACACCTTTACATGCAGCCCACACACGGGTAGACGGGGTGGAAGTGACACCACGCAAACAAAAACAAGGAGACTGAATGCAGAAAGACTGGTCCATCACACTGACTCTGTTGTCAGTTCCAGGCCAAGATAATCTTTGCAGCGTTTACAGAATATCCATTTCAGATTAGTGACTGTACACAGCGGTAACACTCTGTATACTGTGTCGCTGATTACATTCTCACAAACCACATCAACCCAAACAGAGAACACTGTCCACGAGTCTCGCTCCAAACACCGACCTTTCTCAGGAGCCTCATGTACATACACAGCTGGGACATGACCAGCATCCATGACTTTGGACAACAGCACGCCCTTGAGAAAAATGTTGTAAACTCTGCGACTGAGATCAACATTGTAAAAGTACACTTCTCTTTTAGCTTCACAAGAATAACCACGTGATCGGTGTCAAATATGTGCATGCACTGTAGATTAGCACTGACCCCCACCCAAACACACACACACACACACACATGAGTGACCCTGAGGGTAGTTTCCCATAAGCAGCAAACCCCCCTCTGAGCATCATGTTGCAATCATTTAAAGCCCTACTACTGAAACACAACTAGCTAATTATGGCGTCTACATAACTTCACCCCCTCCACCACCACATACATTTTCCACGCTATGTCTACATCAGTTACACTCAACGCTCAGATACCTGACCCAATTCTTTTTCCATGCTATGTCTTGGTGTGGCCACATGTCCACATCTAATGCCCTCACTGCTAAAAACAGATTTTTGCTCAGCTTCACTTCACAGTCTCCTCTTATTAGACCAAATAGATCAATAAACCAGGATCTCTGTGGCTCAGTTTAATTCATTCTCTCCTCTTGACTCTATATTTATGGACACAAAAATTTACTGTAATGTCGATTCCAAATCACTCAGGATTAGTGCTTCTACTACACAATAAATATATACACATAAAATGCTAAGTAAACCACGTCCCAGATGAGTTTTGCGAGCTTTTTCTTTTATGTCTTTTCCCTTGCTATGTTATGGCCGCACTCTTCATTCAAATTCATTTCAAACTTTGAACTGAGAGCATACCTCTGCCTGTGTGTTGGTGTCACAACATGGTAACACAGCTGTCGATTCATTCTCTGCTTGAGAGCTTGATTCTAACAGGGGGTCTGTGTGAGAAGCTGTGGCCCCGGCCTGGGGTCCATCTTCCTGGGGCCTACAGGCCTGGCTTGTCTCTGTCTGTGTAAATAGGCTCTGTAGCAGGCCTGGCTCAAGCTGGTCCCAGGCCTGGTCTGTGGACATGAGTGGAGGGAAGTCCAGGGCAGAGCCGTCCGACTCCCAGTCACTGTCCCCCGTCATGGAGCCGAGGACGAACTCTACCCCGTCCATCCCAGACTGGGTCCCTTCGGAGTACGAGTCCAAGTCCAGCTCCTGAGTATCCTCGCAGGCTGAGCCTACGTCTGAGGGCCCGGGTTGGGGTCGTTCAGGTGCTGCCATGTAAACAAAGCTGTCAGGGGAAAGGAAAGCTCCCTTCTCCTCCTCTTCCTCCTCCTCTTCTGTGTCTGGGCAGCAGGGAGGTTTGGGGACAGGACTTGGGGGAATCGAGTCCTCGAGTGGAGAGGGGGGGCAGTCATTGGGGTACTGGGGAGGCGCAGACACAGCGAGGTAAACAAAACTATCTGATATCACAAAGGCCTCGGAGTCTTTGCTATCCAACCCTGCACCGCAGGAGTCTGATTTAGAAGGAGACTGAGGTAAAGAGGAGGGAGGCTCTGAGTCAGCAAGTTCAGGGTGTGGCGGAGGAACAGAGTCTGATTTAGGGGTGCTAGCTGTCACTTCTATTGTAGTCCCCAGATCTGGATCTTGTCCAGGCAAATCCAGTTCTGAGACTACATCTGTGGGCACAACAGAGCTCTGAGTATCTGAAGAAAAGGATGTCCCTTCTGTGTCACATGTTATCGCCACGGCGGGCTCGGTAATCCCTGGGAGGACCGGATCTTCTTGACAGGAAGTTTGAACGTCAACATCCTGTGTACATTCATTGTCGATTTCTTTTTCAACGCCGTGCAGAGGCTCAAGGGAGTGATCCGTGAGAACTCCCTCGCTACTGTCCAAACTCGGCTCAGATTGGTCATACACATCCCACTCTGTTCCTAACTCCTCTTCCTCTTTCAGTTCTCCTTCATCCTGCTCGGTCTCCTCCTCCACACGCTCCACCTCCTCGGCGTAGGGGTTCAGAGGGCTGCGAGATGGCGAGGGGGCTCTATCCTCGCCGTCCTCGACGTCACGCTCTGATGACGCCCCGCTGTCTGGGTCTGTTTCGGTCTGCGCGGGTCTCCCCTGTTCACAGTCTGTCTGAGTGATGTCACTGATGCCGGTTCTGTCCGGTTGGACGCCACTGGAGTACGACTCCACTTGTTGGCCGAGAGCCGAGTCCGTTGGGTAACTCGTCTCCTCTTCCTCCACCTCTGCTTTATCCTCATTATAGTCAACATCGCACTCTTCATCAATGACACCATGTTCCTTTTCACGGTCCTGTGCTCGCATCAAGTCAAAGCTCGTAATCTCCTCTACATGCTCAGAGTGATTAAAATGTGAGTCTTTTGTAAAGTTCTCAAAGTCAGGTGCAACGTTATCAGGCTCTACAGAGTTAACTGAATCTAGAGGAAGAGTTCCTTCAAAATCTACCCAGGCAGTCTCTGCTTCCTCCTCTCTCTCCTCCTCCTCTTCCTCTACACAAGGAAGTGTGTAAGGATCAAGAGGCTCGGGGTCTACGCTCATCTCCACCCCCTCCTCTCCTTCGTCCTCCTGACATTGCCTCTCCAGCTCTAGGAAAAGGTCATCTGATTCAGCTGCTGAGCTGGGGCAAGGTGAGGTACCGGAGGCCCCGGGGCCTCCAAACCCTGTAGGGGGAGTCAATACAGGCCAATGTCCAGAAGAGCCTGTTAAATCCCATCCCTCCGATTCCAGTGTTTCCCTATCCCAAGACTGGTCGATAATTTCCCTATTCTCTAATTTCAGAACTGCCTCCCACTCCCTTTCTTCTCTCTGAGCTCTCTCCTCCTCTGCCTTATCCCTTTCTTTTTTCCAAGCCTCCTCCCTGTTAATTATTTTGCACTCCTCCTGCTCTTCTTCCTCGAGCTCCTCGAGTATCCTGCGCTCGTCCTCCTCAAATTTGAGCTCGGAGGCCGTGCGTTCTCTGAGCTCGCCACCCTGAGCGCCCCAGCCGAGCAGCCCCTCATCACCTCCTTCCTGACTAATGCAGGGGGAGAGAGGCAGACCTCCATAGACCAGCCCCTCCTCCTCCTTCAGGAACGGAGATGGGGGATCTAGGAGATAAAGTGATTCCTCATCCATGCTGCCGTCCTCACCTAATAGAGGAGGCAAAGGAGGGAGCACAGGGAAGTTGTGTCTCAGCCCCACCTGGGTTCTCTTCCCTGTTGTTATACTGCGGGGCCATGTGCGGGCCTTGGTGGGCGGGCAGAAGACTGGTTTTGGTGGGATGAGAGGAGCATTGTCCCCCTGGTCCTGGTCCAAAAGAGGAGAATCCCTCTCTGAATCTGAGGTCTTAACTGACTCAATAGGCTCCTCTGGGATCTGCCTAATTCCAGCTTTAGAAGAGCTAGTAGTCCGTCTGTGCTCTGGCCCTTTTCTTTCTACCTGTCTGGATACACTGGGGCTGTGCTGTGGTGTATTTCCAGAAACCTGGGTCGCCTGGGTCTGGCCGAAGGCAGGTAGCTGTTCTTTGGAAGGAGACGGCACCACGTGAGTCTGTTTGTGTTGCTTCTGCAGCACAGGATGAACCTGCTTTTGCCTGCTGAGAGGATGCTGCTGGAGAGGAGGCACGGGGCTAACCGTGGGCGTCAAAGAAGGCGAGGAGGAGACGGGAGGGGTGTGGGGGGCGGACGATAGAGGGGAGGGCGTGTAAGGAGGTATGGAAGGAGTGGATGAGGTAGGGGTGGATGGGGGTAGGTGAGAAGGAATGGGCTGTAGAGGAGAAAGAGGAATCCCTGCACCGGACAAACGCTTCTCTGCTCCTTCCACGGCTGAGAACTCAAGTCTCTCTGCAAACTCTGGATAACTCGGGGGCATAAAGGCTTTCCAAGACCGCCGGTTTGGGTTGTCCTTCTTGTCCCCGCCTTGATGCCGCCTCTTGGCCACCGCAGCCACCCCGCCGGAGCCAGACGAGGACGGAGCAATGGGCAAACCTGAACCCACGATGCCAACTGGTGGCGACATAATCTGAGGATCACCAGTTAGCTTTAAGGCATCAAAGATCACCCTCTCATCTAGTTTCTTCACTCCTCCAACATTTTCTGCATTCCTGGAGACGAAAACACCACCTAAATCAGCTCCAATGGTGCCATTGCTGGATAGTGTACTCCCCTCTCCTCTAACCTCCCCACCAGAACCTAGAGTGCTCCTGGAAGGCTGGCACAGTTTGGTCCCTTGGTCAATCTGTTCATTGATGCGCATGGTATCATAAATGGATCGCTGGGGGACGTAGCAATCCTCTATGTATGCTTCATCCTCATCACCTTTTCCAAGGCAGCGAGGGTTCTGCCTCAGGCAGTCCGGACGGCTCAGGGGCTTCCCCATTCTGTCCTTTTCCCTTCTTCTGGGCTGCCACAGAGAAACCCTGTTGCGTGGTTGTGATTTAAGGTGCAGGTGTGGCAGGGCACTTAGAGAAATTAAACAGAAAAAAGTAGACAAAGAAGGGATCTTTGAGGGAAATGAATTCCTTTACCTTCAAACGTCCCCAGTCCAATAATCCACAGAAATCAAACAGTCCATTTGGCTGCATCGAACAAATCCCTCAGGTTTCACATTCTAAAAAATATATTTACCAGTTCTATCATCCACAGTCTCATTCCACCGGTGTATTCCTACGTTCTTGCCTATGTCACCTCAACACTTGTGCATTTCCTTGGTCTTTCAGAGATGCTGTGTGGCATCAGCGAGGGAGTGAGAGAGACAGCCCTCCTCCTCGGCACCATATTAATCACCAGCTCTGTTTATTTGAAAGGCTGTTAGGAATGAGGGAGAGGTGGAGGGATGAACAGGGTGAGGAAGGGAAAGAAACAGTCATCATCTCCCTCTCTGAGAAGTACAAAGTCTAAGGTGAGGTGAGCGCCGTGCTGATAACATCCTTTTGTTTTTCTGTCTGAAACACAGAGCGCTGCTGTCTCCTCCATATTCATACACAGCAACTCATTCCTTGACCCTGTTTTTCTTTTTTTCCTCTCTCGCTCTCCCTATGCTCCTGCCTCTTTCCTCTCCAGTCTCCTCTCCTCGCTGTGGCACAACAGGAAAAGGCAGAGAGGGCTTGGACAACTTCAACAGTCTCAGTGAGAGGCAGGCAGGGAAGTGTAAAAGTCTCCTTTTAAGGTGAGAAAACCCACTCTCCGTTATATAAAAGAAAAGGCTGCGTGGGGTGCAATGAATAGGAAAGTGAAATACTCCATGGATTTGTTTTACTTTTATCTTTCTTTGTTCCAAAAACAAAAATATTTCTTGCAGGAAAAATGAATGACAAAATGAAACCCAGTAAATGAAAGACACAAAAATATAGAAAATGTCTTATCTTCAGAGCTTTTTCAGGCTGGAAAACCCAACTTGAGTAAAATATGAAAATAGAAATCCCTTTAGCAAGTCACTGCCACTTTGTGGTCCGGTGAGTGTTCAAGCAGTCCATAGCTTTTCCCTTTCTGTCCTCTGCTTTCATCACAAAGAATCAAGGCTTTGTGCCTGCAGGACAAACCCTAATTTTGTCTAAGACATCTTATAACCATCCTAACAGTCATCATTAATGAGAGGAAATCGACTCCATCATCCATTCAACAGTCTGGTATTTGAAGAAAATGCTAAATCCAGAACAAAGGGGGAAAAGCAGTCCGGTTTTGCGTGAAGAAATCCCTGTCAATGTTTCAATTGTTTTCTCTTATCTTGCTTTGCTTTCCCTCTCATCCTCAGATCATCCACAGCTCCAGGGGAGAGGTGGTACAGTAGATTGAAAGCAGGCAGGATCTCGGAGGGGGTGAGGCTGGAGTGAAAGAGGGCATCTGGGGGTAAGATAGAAAAAGGGGGAGGGTTGGGAGGGGGGCTGGATCCTGGACCAGCCAGGCGAGCAGGCAGGCAGGCGAGAGCAGGGCAGAGCAGCGAGTCGTGGGACTGTATCCAGAGGGCAAAGACCCAGACAGCCCTCCCAGCTCCAGTCCAAGCTTTGCTTTGCAGGCAGCGTCTTCCCCCTCTTTTACCAGCAGACAATCCCAGGACACGCTCCCTTCCTCATTCACTCTCTGTTGCCGTCTTCTTTCTCCTGTGCTCCTGACTCCGTACTGAGAATGAAACAAAGTGCCACGCAATCCCAGTTCCTCCTCTTCTCTTTTTCTTTCTCTCTCTCTCTCTCTTTTCTTTCTCTCTTTGAGTCGTGTGGGCTCCCCCAAGCTTTGCTCTCTCTTTCTTTCACTCCCAGTCTCTGTTCTCAGGCCACTACACAGCTGAAATGGTTTGCAGCTGCTAAAAAAATCTCCCTCTTTTCCTCTCACTCTCGCTCTCTCTTGCTGCTCCCCCCTCGTCTCTCCTCTCTCTCTCTCACTCACTCACATGTCCCTTCGCTCACTCGCTCGCTCTCTCGTCACTCTCTCTCTCTCTCTCCCTACCTCCCTCCCTGCTCTCTCGCTGTTTGTGTTTGAATTCAGCTCCGTTTGTTCTGTTTCCTGCACTGGTATTAAAACACAGGAAGTGCTCCAATCATGCTGGTTTCCTCTCTCCAGAAAGAGAGGAAAAAAAAAGAAAAACACGAGACAGAAAGAGAGAGAGAGGGAGAGAGAGGCGTGGGGGAGTTAAGTAGCAATAGAGAGGGAGGCAGGGTGTTAAGAGGGGGCGTGGTGCCAGAGAGAAAGAGAGTTGTGCAGAGGAGGATTTTGCTCATTACCAAAGAATATCAGCTGAACACCGGGATGCAGCTGATTATCCCACGCTGAGCAGCAAGAAACATTCTGCTACTAAAACTGTTTCCAAATAAATAAAAGGGAGGAAAAATACAAAGAGGAATGAATTAAAATGCTTTAATATACTATAATGGATTCCAGATGAGGGTTTACAGTATCTCACTTAAGGCGTGTATATGACAGCATATTATACAGTATCTCACTTACTCTTCCTGCCACTGTTGCCAGATTTGGTGAGTTGGGAGGAAGAGAGAAGGGGGCTAGCGATGTGAGATGGCTACATTCATCACTGCTTTGTAATCCACTCTTAACTCTCTGGGGGTAAACTGCCCCCCACCACCCCACTCTCGCTCTTTTTGGAGCACAAAAACACTGTCCTCTGAGAGTGAAATGATACAGAGTCAAAGAAAAGGAAAGAAGAGAGAGAGGAGGGGAGGAATGGAGGTAGGGAGAGAGGGGGCGGGACTGTTAGCCGACAGGAGAGAAAGAGGCTTATCAGTAATGAGCTGTCTTTTCTTTTTTTTGCCCACAGCAGTAGTCCAGGCTGTTAGGCAGACAAGGAAGTGAGTCCAGTCCGTTTTTATTCACTCCATTATTTCCTCCTTTGTCAGAGTTTTCCCAGGTTTCCAGTCGAGCCACGAGTCCTCAGTCCAACACAGAAGTAGAAGTGGTAGTAAGCAAAAGAGCTGCCGGTGTAAAAAATAAATATGGAAAAGATGTAGACACACTAAAGTCTGTGATATTCACGGGCTCCACTTGTGCATTCCCGTCTGCGCCTTCACTGAAACCCAATCCGGCTGGGGAGTGTGTATGAGTGTGTGTGTGTGTGTGTGTCAGGGGGAGAGGGAGAGGGGAGGGGGGAGGAAAAGGGGGCTGTGCACAAAAAAACAGCAGAGAGAGAGAGGGGTAGAGAGGTGGGTGGGGGGTTTCTAGAAGATGCCACACAAATCCTCTGAACAGCCACCCAGACAGTCAGAAAGGGGGATACCGGCAAACATGGCAACCTGCAGCCCCCCCAGAGCAGAGGCAGGGAACTTAAATCCACTTTGTTTTTCTCTTGTTATCCAAAGTTACAGGCTTCTCAGAGCCATTTGTGGTGTTCCTCCTCCACCACCTCCTCCTCCTCCTCCTCCTCCACCACCACCTCCTCCTTGTTCTCTCTTCTTGCCCTCCTTTCTCAACAAGTCTGTTTGTTTAAAGCAGTCTGGCAGAAGCTCGGCTGATCTGAACCAAAGCACGCCTGCTTTCTTTCTTTTTCTTTTTTCTCCCTCTCACTCCTTTGCTTCGAAACACATTTCCAATACTCACAAGTGAAGCTCTCTCTTTCTCAACTGTTGCACAGAGCAGCCCGTGGCCTGCATGTCAAATATGCTAAATACTCCACTCTTTCTTTTTAACCCTCCTCCTCCCCCCTCTCCAAATCACTCACTCACCCCCCCCCCCCGTCAGTTGCGCTGCAGCTGTCATTGCTGCGTCCAAGGCAAACGTCTTTATAGAAACAAAAGGGGTTTGTCACTGGTTTGCTGCACACACCCACACACACACACATACTCTCACACACACACATGCAGAGCTCACAAACTCTCGCGTGACCCACGGCTAACCGACAACCCCCCCCCCCCCCCCACCCCCACCCCCCCACCCACCCCTACACAGACCACAACAAGATTTAAATCCAAGCATTCACAGATGTGGGCCAGCTACCAGGAGAGATGGAGGGAGCAGAGAGGGAGAGAAAGAACCAAAATACAGATACATTAAAGAGTAAAAGAGGCATAAAGGACGACGAGGGACAGATAAACAGATTAAGCTTGGGTTAATTTGCTCATTCAAATGACCCCACCCCCTCCCTCCTCTGCCTTGCTGACTGTTGACAAGGGGCAGAGTCCTTGCCTCCACCCGTGACCCCCCATGATCTATTTAAAATTTAATTTGATTAGTCAATTCCTCTGCAGATCCTGTGCCCCTCCCCTATTTTGATTTTCATTCATTCCTCAGTCGTCACGGCTGGTTTAAGAGTCACAGAACTGGCGAGGGAGAGGAAGAGGAGGGAGGGAGGGATGGCTGAAGGGACAAGAGGATTAAGGAGTTTGATTTTCCCTCAGGGGGTCGTTCTGTGGTGCAAAACTTGACTTCCTTCTAGCCCTGCGTTCACCTAAATGGCCTGTTTTTCGTACGTAATGCTGCTGTGGTTTCAGCTAAGTTAAAGACTCACACCCGCCGCCGTCTGCATCTAGAGGCTCGATACCACTTAGTGGAGCTAAGTGACATAAACACAAACACAGGTGGAGGGCATAAAGTACGTATTATTGACTTTTTCTGGGTCGTTTATTTGCTCATGGGGAAACACCTGTCGACAGGAAAATATACTTTTCTCCGTTTCTCCCCTTTTATTTCTCCCCTCCTCCCTCCCTGAGCTGGAGTAAATCTATAATCCATTTCTTGAAAACGACTGTCATTTAACGTCATTTTCCTCCTCGCCGTCTTGTTTTTCAGTCCCCCCCCCCTCTGTGGTTACCTGGCAGCAGCAAAAAATGTAGCTGCCATCTCTTTCTCTCTGTGCTTTCACCCTCCTTCTCTTCCACCTCTCAGAGGTAGGTTTTATATTAACTAGTGGAGCATTTCACCTGCCTGGGTTTTATTGTTCTCAACCTTCCTCAGCCAGAGACAGACACAAAGAGACCTAGACCAAGCACACACACACACACACACACACAGACAAACACACACATATACACACCTCTAAGCAAATAAGGCATGCACCTCCAAACCATCATGCTCCATAACTTCAATAAACACACCTGTCAATCATCTACACACACCAATGCCAGTTATAATGGTAGTTTCAGACTTTGCAGATTTTGTGGCTGATTTGCTGTGTGTGTGTCTGTGGGTGTGGGATTCTTGTGTGCTTTTCAATTTAACGGTAAATTAGTCCGCACACAGACACACACACACACACACACACATTCTTTTAGGCAAATAAAAACTTCACACTTTCCCCCAGTCTGGCTTCTACAGCGTGTGTGTTTTCACTCAGCTGGCAGACGTTCAGCGGTCTATGTTACAGACAGAGTTTAATGTCCATGTGCGATTAACGCAGGAAGAACTTTCCACATTATAAACACTCTGGAGGTCAATTCTTTGCGCTGGTTTACACCATTTGGGGAGTTTTACTGTGGTAAAAATAGGTTTATCCTCTCTCTCAGTGACCTCCTCTCTCTCCCACACACACAAACACAAAACAACACCTGTGAGGCTGCCTGCTGAGGTCAATGCTGGAGGTCACCTCTCCTTTTTTTCTCACGCACACAAACTCCTCTTCTCTTCTTCTTTCAGCCTCCACCACCTCCCACACAGCAACACACACACATACCTGAATCTCCCTCTTACACCACCACAACACTCTTGCTCTTGTTCACGTTCTCGTTTTTCTGCTCTCTGCATTTGCACTTTATTATTTAATATGTTGCTGTAAATCAGCAGGTGAATAAACAATGACATGTGCAAACAACCACCACTATAAACTCTATGGTCAACTCTCTGTTGGTAGCATGTTTGAGCAGATTTCTACTAGTTCCTATGATGACG
This sequence comes from Lates calcarifer, assembly GCF_001640805.2. Lineage (NCBI taxonomy): Eukaryota > Metazoa > Chordata > Actinopteri > Centropomidae > Lates > Lates calcarifer. Next base: position 19,136,500 of record NC_066835.1, on the reverse strand, counting down.
AGTGACAATATTACTAAAAAAAAAGTAAAAGATTTCGAGCTAAAAAAGGTCAAGTCATTTTTTTTTTTGCAAACCTACATTTTATATACAAAAGATATATTAAAATAAATGTGTTTTACTCCATTTTTGTAATATTATGTTGTCTGTGTTTTTCTGTTCTCAGCTGTGACACTGACTTGATCTTTATTTACATGTAGCAGTAGGTGATTTGTTATTTGTAAACACACACACCCATATACACCTACAGGACACCTTAACCGTGACATTTCTAATCCTACATTTTCTCTAATTCTATATCTTACTCAGTTATGCTCCTTCTCTCCCTGCTTCAGTTGTCTTTTTTTTATAACTGTGTACTAAAGTAATGAGTAAATACAGCTTTAAATCTGATGCAGTGGACTGAGTTAAATCAGGAAGTTTATATATTTTCATGTTTCTCACAACAGCAGGGCCATTTTAAAGGGGGACAACCCCTCTCTCACTTTCTCAAACTATTTCATACAGAAAAAAGTAAGAAAGTCTGTCTTGGCTCCATCTCTGTCATTCTTTAGTATCATTTTGTTTTAGGCAAACAAAGCATTTATTATATGTATTATTCCAACAGAGAACGATGATATGAAATTCCATCTTACTGAGTCTTTCTGGAAATATTTCACATTAATATTTTGTCCTAATTCATGTCAGAACAGTATTTTGAATTCCACGGAACTGAAAGAGCAAAAAAAAAAAAAAAAAAAAAAGAGACAGAGAGCGAGAAGAAGGCCAGGCCGAGCCGAGGCATGCCTTTCTAATTCACAACAGCTGAAACAATACAGGACCTGAGAGTGGAAAGGCTAAGACATTACACACACACAAAAACACACATATGGCACTAACACACCATCCAAGACATATTTAGATCATACCAGCCCGACACGTAACAATCACTCACTTTCTCTCTTGGTCACAGACGCATATGAATATAGGTGTGTGTGTGTGTGTATGTGTGTGTCAGCAGGTTACAGGAAAAGTTTGGCCGGACGAATCAGGTTATATGATTAGAGAAATTATGTTAGCATGATCCAATCAGCCCCTTAGAGAGGTAGAGACAGAAATAAGAGTCATGCACATGCAAATAAAAACGTGTCTCTCTCTCACACACACAAACACACTTAGACTAATGGACATGAATACGCAGACAGAAAGTAGTCCAGGAAAATCCAGAGAGCCAGTAAACATCGCCGCCGTCCAGATGACGTATGACTTGGATTAGCTGGGGAGTCATGGGAGGGTTACTGGGCTCTGACACACTGAACTCTCCACCTTAATGTTTGAATTAGGCTTTAGAATCAGACCTGCTGAAACTCATTAGGTGCAGTCAGACCTGAGAGGACGCAAACTTCCTGCAGCAGTGTTTATTCCTCGTCAGCGTCTTTCATACTTTACATTTTTATACATTTTGTAGTTCTCAGTTTCATTATGTGGGCTTGATTATTTACACAGCAGGGGTCAGAAATTAGGCTTAATTAGATGGACCACTTGTTTTCAGTGCTGTTCGATGCAATGCAGGATTTTATAAACTTTATTAAGGGTTGTACCAGAGGGAAGACAACATATTACCTATTAGATAGTGAGAGATACCAGGAGCTCATGTTACTGTAAAACTTATTTGGCAAAAAATTGCTCTGTTTTTACTCTTTTTATTGAACTTTGAGGCTTAAAATGTCTCTGACGGGTCATCAAAACTCAATACATAGCAAACAAAGACAAACAAAGATACTGCTGTTGTTGCCCCAGTAAAAGTCATGTCTATTAGATGGCTACTTACTTGTGTTTTAGACACAAATCATTGATCATATTTGTTGATATGAGGTCATATTGTATTGGATTTGGCCCACAGGCGGCCATTTCCCCACCACAGACCTACAGCATATGTCCAGTTTGATAAATAGAGAGCACATTAATATAAAGCAGAATACCGTATCACTCAGTTATAAACCACAACAGCTGATACACTGTTGGGTGTGTATCAGAGCTAAAACACTTCTTTCTTTTAGGCTCTTTTTGCAGTAACCTTTTAAAAAGCTGGACGTGCACTTTTACCCTGAAATTTTAGTCGCCACTGGTGATTTATGATTTCCAGACCTGAATAGAAATGTTGCTGCGGACCTCTCTGACTCACCCTCATTAAATATGGGCTCTCTCTGACACATTATGCGATACACTGCATGGGTTTGTTTTAACACATGGGGAAAAATTTAAATTTTTTTTTTACAAGCAACAGACCAGAGTTTTTGGACGGACTGTGGGGTCAAAAATCCTCTATATCTAACTTCCTAACTGCTAATTACCAGAATCTACAATTTAAATGTGTAAGCAGCTTTTATAGGTGAAAATTAGGACACGTTCCAGCTTCACAGCATGGGCCAGGAGACAACCAGTGAGCTGCTGGCCCAGTTTGGCTCGACTTCTACACCCATCATTAAATAGTTGCTGACACAGTCGGTGCGGGGAAGGACAGTGAGTCACAAGCTCACGGATTCTCTAAGGAGTGCAGCATGATGAGATGGTAAAGGAGAAACTACAGGAGGATAAAATAATAAGAGAGGAGGAGGAGGAGGAGGTGATAGGTGTGAAGGGAGGAGATATAAGAGAGGGGGGTGAAGACAGGGGGAGGCGTGCGGTTGTGATTTAGGGACAAACGCGTGTGCACAAAGACACACACATGTCTGCTGTTCTGCTGTCACCCCGACTAACCAGCCCTTCCCAGGAATGTCCATCTGCAGCTCCGGGGTTTAGAGCCTCGTAATGCTAAAACACCAGTGTGTGTCTGCATGTGTGTGTGTGTGTGTTTTCTCATCCCACCCAGAGACTATGTCAGCTGCTTAGGGACAGAGGGAGTCAGGGGCATGCAGAGGGATGTTGCTGCCACACCCTAATGTGTGTGTGTGTGTGTGTCTGAGTGTGTGTGAGTATTTGTGTGCGAGGGTGGGGTGAGGAGACAGCTGAGATTCCGGTTGCACCCCGAAAAAGACAGGAATTAGAAGCATCCTCTGATGCAGTGTACATGCACACACACATCTCATCAGCCCACAGAGCAACCCTAAATACAAACACAGATTCCACAGTAGCACATATGTGCAGACAGGATGCCCATGTATAAACATGTACATGATAAATACCAGAACTCTGACTGGGAATACAGAGACAGAGACAGCTAACTTTTCTGATCCTGTTTCTCCTGCAAAACCTTGGGCTGAGTCTGAAACCACTCCCTCCCTCACATATTCACTACTCACCACATAACAAACACTTAGTTGTTTACTAGTAAATCAAGAGTTCAGACACTTACCAATCATTGTCAGTTTGTGTCATCACTGTCAGGTTTCCTATGGCTGTTAATAATTCATTTCACTTCCACTGTGGGAATTTTTTTTCAGTCCTTAAGTCCAGATTTTGGACAGTAAACAGGATTAATCCTGTCCACAACCTTACCATCATCACTTTGTAATGTTTTAATGTTGTGTAGAGTCTGATCTGTGATGACATGCCTCCTGCTGCTCCTACGATCCTGCTCAACACCTGTTGTTACATTTAAAATCTATCAGTCTTACTGCTAATCACCTGACTGCAAGGTTCCCATCCAGGGATTAATAAATGACTTAAGTGACCTTTACATCTCTATATCTCTCCCCCTCCCTCTCACCGGTCGAGGCAGATGGCCGCCCACTGTGAGTCCGGTTCTTCTTGAGGTTTCTGCCTCTTAAAAGGAAGTTTTTCCTTGCTACTGTCGCCTAGTGCTTCCTCATGGCGGGAGTTGTTGGGTCTCTCTTTGTGAATATAATAACATAAAGAGTACGGTCTAGGCCTGCTCTATATGAAAAGTACCTTGAGATAAATTTATTGTGATTTTGTGAAATATAAATGAAACAGACTTTACTTTTTAGGGGTGGGTATTGCTCAAATTTGTGCCGATACAATACCAGATATGTTGCGTTACAAGCTAAGAACTAGATTTTTTGACGGGAGAGAGAAATAGGCGGGGGAACGTTTGTTTTTCTCTCTTGACCCAGTAATTCTCTGTGAGATCACTGTTGAGAAATTTAAACAATAATCTGACAACGTCACCTCCCACTCCCATGACCCCTCATCCCCTGGTTGCCTTTCACACACACCCACAAACACACACACACACACCTCGTCCTGAGCCCCCCTCGTCTTTCTAAGCATCGGCATGACATCATCCCCCTGGATTGGAAATGGGGTCTGATGGGGGAGGGGGAAGGGGGAAGAGGAGAGGAGGCGGGTGGGGGAGAGGGGTGGCCTGGTCTGTTTTGGAGCCAGACAGACATGTTTAGGTTTGAAATGAGCCGAGTTGGATCGGTTACAGAGAAAAGAGAGGGACGGGGAGAAGGGAGAGAGAAGGTGGAGGGAGGTAGAGACAAAGCTGGAGAGGAGAGGAGGAGTGTGGAGCTTCAAAGAGTGGACGAAAGATTTTCACATCTCTTTTCCCCCCCTGTCTTTCTGTAGACTATTGGAGGGGGATAGAGACAATATAAACTGCACTGTAATGAAGAGAGAAGCTAAAAACGAGGGTCGGTTAGAGGACGTTAGAAATGTAGAAACACCCTCTGACTGTATCCCCTCTATCCCATTATTTCCTTATCTTCCTCTCTGCATCTGTAAAGCATCGTGATCCCGCTCTCTCTGACGATTCTGGCGTCTTTCTCCGATCGTCTCCTATTTTCTACCCTTTTCTCTATTCTCGACAATATCCCCCCTGCTATCCTCCCTTCGTTGCCCTCCTATAAATACCCCCTCTGCTCCCCAGATAGAGTGACAGACCATTTCTCCATGCTCTACATACCCCGCAGACAGTAGCTATTATATATTCTGCCCCTGCTATTACTTTTACACCCAGTCGTCTGCCATGAGACTGTCTGCACCTCAGCCTCGTAGTTCACAGCTTTAATGGAGGAAAATCTTAATCAGGGCACGAATAACACGATTAACACCTACACTGCATCTCAGCTTATTATCTGGGCTTAGTAATGTTTAGTTTTTTTCCTCTCTTTGCACATTTCTTCATTGATTTTTAAAAGAGAGCACGGACACAGACAGAAAAAATAATGCCAACAACAGCTTTTTTTACATATGAGAATAATCATCATGATAAATAAAATTAAATAAAATTAAATAAGGTATCCACACAATGGGAGGCTACTTTGTTGTGTGGCCTCATCAGGATTAATAAAGTCCTCAACATGAAGTCTGCATTTGGTAATTATCACTAAACACAAAGCACAACTGAGCCTAATGAGAATGTCATTAGTTTTTAGATGTAGACCAAAATACAGTTTAAGTTTTCATCTTCTGTGGACCACGAACGTCTGGACACATTTCATAGGAGTCCATTCAGCTGAGACATTTTGGTCTCATACTGCTGCTCCCTGCTTTTGTGGCTGAAAATAACACTGAAAGGTGTGTTCATGAAACACATTTACTCAAATAAAACGACATTCTCTCCATTACATGAATATTATGCAGCAGGTCAATCTTTTTTTTTTAAACATTAGTATTTCTCTATTCAGATATTCATTGTTAAGGAATTTTTGGCAAGACACAAACAGTATTTATTTAATTTTAACCATTAAATTTCCTCATGTCAAACTTAAAATATTGTTCAAAGACATTTCGTCCAAGATGCTGTAGATTTTTGTCCAAACACTCCTTTGAACTTTGAAATTCTATACTGAATTTACACAGAGAGGATCAAGACTGAAACAGAATCAAAAGGAAATAAAAAAGAAAACCTGCTGGTGAAGCTGCTTCCTAATGAGTTCCTTTGGGTTGATATTAAAATTTCTCTATATGAAGTGGGTTATATGATCAATCGCCTCTTTGAATCATGTAAAAGTCTTCAGTATAATTTCTGTGTTAGCTCACCTGCAAACGCGACAAAATACATGTCACAGCTTCAAACTCTTTGTCTGATCTGAATCTCTGTTTCAAGTGCAGCCTATTTAGCTTTTCACAGCTCTCCCCGTCTCTCCCTCTGAATCTCTCCCTCCCTCTCATCCCTCTCTCAACGCCTCTTTATCTCCTCTGTCTGTCTGTTCTCTGCCACACATTCACACGACTCGCTCTCATTAAAAGACCAACGAGGGGGAAGGAGAGAGACCCAGAAACAGGAAGAGGGACTAAGGAAGAAACAAGCACAGAGAGAGGTTAGTAGGATGAGGGAGAGATGTAAGGGCAGCGAGGATGCTTCACTAAATATCCAAATAAAATAGAGATGAAAAGAAGAGAGAGTAGGAATGAGGATGAGGAGAAACAGAATCAGAAGTGTTTCATGAAAAGGAGAAAAGAAAATGTTCTTTGATCCACCCACACATCTTAACAACAGTGGAGCCGATCACTCTCCAGGGGCCGAGCAGGACTCCTACTAAATTTTTCAAATGCATGAAAATGATTAGTGCTCGTATCAAATGAATCATCAATCAATCTCAAAAAAAAAAAAAAAAAAAAAAATCATAACCTTCTCTGAAACGTCAGCAGATGGGAGAAAGACGGCTGTGCGTGGGATTCGTGCATACTTCTCCTGAGTTCTCACATACTTACATAGTTTTCTAAAGTGGACAGGAAATTACATCATGGCAAGAAAATGTGCTCTTTAATGATAGTAGTCAGGCTGAAAGAGCAGTCTGTGCCCATGAAACGAGCAGTGGAGTAACGCTATAAAACACAATGGATGTGCCAGCACAGCACATTCCTGAGGTCAGCTCCTGAGCAGTGCAAGACAGTAAAGTTCAATTCCTCTTTAAATACACAAACAAGCTGCAGTCATTTTCTGTCTTAATGCTAAAATATCACAAGAGGGAAGCAATATACAATTAATTACAAAGATGACTGTGCACATTTTATTCATTTATTTATTATAACCCTGTTTATTAGGGAAACTTCTCAGGACTTCTTAAGTCTTTACTTAAAATAAATCCAAGTATAAACACAGAAAACAAAACAAGGGCTTCATAAACAGTGACTTCCTAATGTTGGACCAACAAGATGCATTTTTCAACACACAAAGAGAAACAAAATGTTTTAGTCCAGCATTTATTTAGTGCTGCACGTCCGCTGATTCCAGCTTGTCAGATGAGAGGATTTGTTGCGTTTCTCTGTTTTATATCAACATAAGTTGAAGATCTTTGGGTTGTGGACTGTTGGCTGAGAAGGTAACACTGTACTTACGACAATGAGTCACTATATTCTGTCACATAATTAATCAAAAAGGTCACAGACAGATTAATCATCTGTAGCCTCAGTTGACACATTTCTGTTTACATACTTTAAATCATAGATTTCTACTCAACATAGACTAAATGCAACTTGTCATATGTGTTTAATTAAAATCACTTGATTGGCCAAAAGTATATTTTGACAACACAAATAACTCAAGCTGCATCGTTCTGTGAGAACAATAAAATACTTTCTGTGTACTGCAAACTACAAACTACAAACATGTTAAAACAGACTGTTATGCCATCTTATACTTCACAATAATCTGGAAAATGCTTGAGGTAAATGAAACAGCAACAGAGATGCAGTTCAGACGTTTCCCATGCCTTTAAAGTACCAAGTGTTGCCGACCACAAGAGAAGGGGAAAAACAGAGATGTGTGATTTGCATCGGTAATTTTAATCGGTAATTTAGACCATCGTCCATCACCACAATGACAAGGCTAACAAGTTCAAAACGCTAGAAGGGTGGTGCCTGAACATCGTGAAGAGGGAGGTGTGTGTATGGGGGTGGGGGAGAGTGTGTGTGTGTGTGTGTAGGTGGGAAATGTTGAGAAAATGCAGAGAGAGCATGATAACTGTCCTTTAGGGGGAGGGAAAAAAGCAAAAAGCTGCGTGATTCAGCAGCGTGTCAAGAGTTTCAAAGAGACGCGTGACTCAACTAATCACCGTCTCTGACTCCTGACACACAAGAGGAGTCCCACACAGACACACACAGACACACACAGACACACACAGACACACACAGACACACACAGACCCTTACCTCATGGTCTCTAGAGGTATGAGTGAGAGGAAATGATGGATACAGACCTCCACAGAGGCTTTACAAATACTGAATGTCACTATTCATCTCACACACATGGATCTGTGCTCTAAACCTAAGCTCATGTTACACTGAAGATTTTCTGTTTATCTGTGCAAATTTGTTTTAATGGCAAGATGGGGAAAGCGAGGCTGTGAACACAAACAACTACAACCTATTCACCCTGAATTCAGTCAGATCCCCTCCTGTTCTTACTCACACAATCGAGTGGATATTATAACGACCAATCCTTAAACCAAAGCAGGTGGAATTAAGAAGAAAGAGGAGACTGAGAAAATAAGAAACCACTGCAAATCAGGTTTCAAGTCAGATAAAGCCGAACACTTTTTCTACGGGACTTCACAAACACGCACACTCACATCCATTCACATCACATCCATTTAAATAAGCTAGCAACAAAAAGCCGATCCTACCTTGAACTCCTGCAGCTGCTGTTTGATCATCTCCACCTCTGTGCCGACGATGCCCTGCGCATTCAGCCCCTCTTCAGCCCTTCCCAGAAGGCCTTGCAGCTCTGCCACCAGCCTGTAGAACTCCCGGACCCTCCCGGCCGCGTCCTCGATCTGGTCCAGTCTGGCCTGGCCGCGCTCACTCAGCTAGCAAAAACAGAGTTCAAGGACAAGTTGATATATTAAAGCAAAGACAAACAAAATGAGAGCAGAAAATAACCCCATCATCATCACCTTCCCTTTCCCTCACCTTGCCGGCTTGGCGGCTCAGAGCCTCAGTCTCCCTCCTGAGAGCCAGGAGGTCCGGGGAGGATCCCTCTCGCCGCAGCATGTTGGTACACTCCGACGCGTGGCCCTCCAGCTCCGTCCTCAGGTTGGCCAGGCGCGACAGGAAGCCCTTCAAGGCATCGGCCTGAGATGCCAGGGAGTCTGCGTCGCGCCCCACGGGGCTGAGGGAGTCCAGCTCATCGTCGAGGTCGGCGAGGCGCGAGAAGACGTCGCGCACGTGAGACTGGACCTCGCCGACACCCTGGAGACGAGACTCCAGGGAGGAGCAGCACTGCTCGATCTGATGGAGAGGGGAAAGGTGTAGAGAGGTGGACAGAGGTGTCAGAAATTACAGCACTTTCAAACATGGAAAATACAAATGGGCAGATTCACAAAGAAACATTTTTGTGCAGTTGTCACAAAAGGGCAAACAAAACTATAAATCTACTAGGAACAAAGGACAAGATGATATTTGTTTGATACAGAAATATTACCTCATCGAACCACACATTAATCAGATTAGGAGAAGCCTGTGTGGTAATATTTTCTGTGTGAAAACCAAACAAATCGCTGGAACAGACTGACGTGTAACCAAACCAGAAAAATGATGCAACACAGCGGCAAGTAAAAATAGATTTTAGTCAGTGTAGGTGCAAGGAAAGAGACAATAGAGGCATTATCTAAGAGAAGGCTGATCTGCATCATCTCCTGCAGCACAGGCAACTCTTTTCTCAGCAAGAATGACACCAGATCAATATTTCAAAAAGAGATATAAAACATCTCGGTGAATAACTCGGTGTAGCTCGATGGTACAGTCAGAGCTCCTGTGATGGCTCCAACCTTAAATGGAATATTTGGAAGCTGTATTGCAGAAAATAGATGCAATAACGTGGGTGCTGGATTCTCAGGTTTACATTTCAAACTGTGATTAAGTGCTGAATGTCCACAATGACCATATATGACTACTGCAACTCTAATAGCCAAACTCTTCTGACAACTATAGCTGCTCTGCTCTCTCTCAGCTCAGACACTTGCCTGCTAAGCACGCACACACACACACTAGATGCGACACACTCTCACACAGTGACCCTTGGTATAAATAGTCCCCCCACCCCCCCCCAGGTTGTACAACATCTCTTCACTCCAGACATAAATTGTCGAGGTCACATTAATTCATAACTGTTATGACTCCTTTCATCGCTCTCTTCTCCTCATGTTCTGCTGTTTTTCCACAGCTGCCTGTTGAGTGGAGGATCCGTCAGTGATTTAATATATGGGTCAAGTATAGTTTGGATATTAACAAGCTTTCATTGGCGATCTCTGATCAGGTTTGGGAAGAGGAAGTCTACCCCCCCGAAAGAAAAATTTAATATGAAAGTTAAGTACAGTGTTGAGAGCTGACACTAAGCTACAAAGAAATACTTGTCCTAACAAACCACATCTCATCAGTGCCAAACCTGGAGCACGTCCTCACATTCTTTGTGGTTTTTGCTCATATTTGTTTCCTGTGAAGGTTTGTAACGTATAAAAAGAAACCTACATATTTCTTCTCTTGTTCTCTTTTCCTGACCATGACTCTGATCCTCACCTTGCCAGTAACGTCATCATACTCCTTCTCGGTGCCTCTCGCCTGCTCCTGAAGCTTCTGCGCCCCCTCAGTGCTGCCTCCCGGTGTCTGAGGTGCATCCTGCACCAGCCCCTGGGCCAGGTCTCTGAGGTAGACCACCTGAGGCTGCAGGGACCTCAGGTTCTCCTGCTGACCTCTCAGCCGCTCCAGGCTCTTAGCGCTGCACGCCTGGATGGGAGAGAAGTAAACACTGTTGCCTCTGTCCTCGAATGATGGTGAAGCATTCAGTATATAAAATAATAACCCTGTATTTTACACAGTGTCAGTGCTTATGACAATAAGGCCAGTACCTGAGGTCCCAGAGCCTCCTGGACTTCAATCTGGTGCTTGGCAGCCTCCAGCCTCCTCTCCACAGCCTGTCTGCCCTCTTCAAACTCCTTCAGGCGGCTGGCCAGCTCCTCCAGCTGGGAGGTGCGGTTATGGAGCCTCTCTCCAAGTCCATCCACCCTGCGGTTCAGCTGGGCCTTCTCATCCCGAACCTACAGAAAATTACTTTATATCAGTTCAGTTTTATTCATTCACTTAATTTATCAACAACACAAAATAAAACTCAGACTATAAAGCAGATAAAGCAAACTTAATACTCTTTAATTAGTAACATGACACCACGAATGTACCTCCTCCTCCCCGATGCAGCACTGCTCCAGCAGCTGATCAGCTGCAGTATTGAAGGCCTCGAGGAGAGGCTGCCGTCTCTCCAGGTCCAGTGACAGACCTCTGGCCCTCTGCAAGGCTTCGTCCAGGGCGGCTGAGTCCAGTGAAGGCTGGATCTCTCCATCTTTCTCCTCACAGTCTGATAACCACGGTATCAGCTCTGCCTTGTGCTGCTGGTAGGTTTCTGCTTTGCTCAGAGTGTTCTTCAGTCTGCTCTCACGGTCTGAGATTCTCTGGTTCAACCCCTCCCAGTCCTGTCGCAAGGAAGCCAGGTGGGACTGAAGGGTAGACCGTTCGTCTCCGCCCACCGGGAGCGTGGCGAGCAGTGACGCTCCCTCGGCCTGAATCAGCTCGTAGGAACCTCTCTGACTGGCAATGCTGCGCTGGAGCTCATCTGTCTGTGCCAGCAGGGAGCGGATGGCCTCTGGCTGGCAAGGCAGGGAGTCAGGTGGACGATTCTCTGGAATCTGCCTGCTTGTCGAGCCAGGAGCGCAACTCCTCAAACATCTGCTGGAACTGCTGGGTGGACGACAGGGCAGCCTGGAGCTGGGACAGACCGTCAGCTAGAGGAAAGCAAAGCAGAGCACAAAGGATTACAAACATAAACACAGAAAGACAATTTCAAACAAAAAAAGGACGAAGAGGATTTGTGGAGTTTTTGTTGTAGTTATTTCAGTGGATTTGTTAGTAATGTTTTCTTGTAATCAAAACAACATTCCCATCACAGCTAAAGAGGGATTAAGTAAAACTTTACAGATCATCCCACTGAAGTATCTCTGAGCAGAAAATCATTACCAGCAAATAAGTCATGCATGAACATACCAGAACACTGGCTCATATTAAAACTCCACAAACCTGCACGCTCCTCCAAACTCTTCAGCGGCCCGCTGACGCTCTCCAGTCGTTTACTCAGTTCTTCCTTCAGGTAGGGTTCAGCTACAATGGCGCTCAGCTCCTGGCAGAGCCTCTCGGCCTCAGCCAGCTCGGTCCGCCGTCTCTCCAGCTCTGAGCGGATTTCTCCGGTCTCCTGCAGGCGACGTTTCAGCGCCTCGGGCTGGGCGCTCAGCGAGGCCTGAGCGTCCAGCCTCTCGCTCAGAGCAGAAACACTGGAGGAGAGCTCTCTCAGCAAGGCCTGAACAGGAGAGGAGGAGGGTTAGAAAATGTTTTTGTCACGGCGACGGTGCAACCTGAAGTTACACAAACATCACTCTGTCTTACCTGGTAGCGTTCGCTGGTTCCTTGGGCCTGGTCGATGTGGTTTGATCTCTGAGTCAGTCGGTTTGTTAGGTCTTCCCACTGCTGGGAGATGGAGCCCAGCTCAGTCCGCACCTCCGCCAGGTCCTTGGGGTCCTGAGCAGCATCAGGAGCCTGGGAGAGAATACCCTCGGCGGACTGGGTCAGCAGGTCAAACTGTGGCCGCCTGGTCTCAAACTCTCGCAGCATGAACTGAAAGAGAGAGTGAGGTGTTTTTATAGTTCATTCAGCACACACAGTTATCAGTGGATATGAGTTGTTTTCATATGTTTCTCCTCCTGCTGGATTTTCTGTACCGATTATGACTTTGTGTGCTTTATTTTCAGCTTCATCTCTATGATCCTGTTTACAGCCTCGTACCTGTACTTGTTGTTTCTGTGTGTTGAGCATGTTGGGGTCGATGCTCAACGGTCCCAACACGCTCATCATCAGCTCCTTCTCCCTCAGCCACGGCCCCAGCTGATTGGCCGCTGAGGCGAAGCTGCCCAGTCTATCGGCACACGTCTCGAGCTCGGTCTGCCTCTGGGCTGCCGTCTGATTGGTCCGTCTGCCAGCGGGAGTCTGGAGAAATTAACCGATGGAGGCAGGGGTGAGGAAACATAAACCGCAAAAAGGAACAGGTAGTTGTGCAGTACATTGTGTTTTGTGTGTGAGGTTTTCTACAAACAGAAATGAGGGTAATCAGATATTAGCATTATATCAGTGATGGTTATGAAATCGACATCCTTGATTTAAACGACACTGACAAAACAATAAGACATTTTTCCTCCTTCCTCTGTCCCTCCTCCGACTTCTTCTGTCTCTTTCTCCCTCTCTGACTCATGTTCTGGGCATCCAGCAATATGTGTGTGTGTGTGTGTGTCTACACGGCTCTGAAAAGGCATTATGAAATATGAAATATAAAGGCCCCCCTTCTTGGATTTCACCTTAAATATTTCTGTCTCCGTTACCTCATACGAGGCCCTGGTAAAAATATCAAGTATGCAAGTGAACAAATGGCTTTGACAGGAACACTTCCCACTCTCTCCCTGGATAATATTGATCTCAGTTTCTCTGCATCTCTTAGAAGAAATATTATAAATTCTGTAGAGCTGTGCCATTTTCTTTTACAGTTTTCAAAAACATGCCCCAGTAAAAAATCCAATTTTAAGTCCCTTTAAAGTTCATTGATATTTTTCTTGCACCCAATCATCACCTTTTTCTTATTCTCTACTTTAAGATTACATTGTACAGAGAGGCCCAACAGACATGAGATAACATAAACTCACTGACTCACTGTTTTCAGGAATCACTTGCCTCTAAATGGATGACTCTTTGTATTAAGTCCCTAAAGCACCTTTTCTCTGTATCACTAACTGCATCTTTTGTACATGTTATCTCCACATGACTGCCTCTGACTCTCACACAATATGTTTTCTTCATAACGGCTCACACAGGTTTCTTTAATTGCAATTTCTTCACTGCAAGTACTGTGCAGTATTCTCCAGTGCTATCTAGCTATCTAGCAGCTGTTATCTTCTGGCCTTGAAGTTTCACTCATTATTCTAATCTAGTTTTTCCTGCATTAGTTGCAACTCTATCAGTTTCTGTAAAATGGCTGCCCCAGCATCTTGCCATGTGTCCTTGTGCGTTTTTGTTGTCATCTGCAGCATGTACCTATCTCTTGCAGCTGTTGTCTCCAGCTGTCTGCTTCAGGAGAATCAGGGTTGTCAGCAATAAGCTTCCTCAGCGTGCTCTTCAGCTCCTCCACCTTCCCAGAGTGCTCAGCCAGCTCAGAGAGCAGAGCCTGAGGAGGAGAGGGAAGAAGACGGGATTTAAAGCAGCAACTTAAAAATACAGTATCTGTTCAACAAGTCAAGGACACAATAAATGCTACAATTGTCAACTGATTTTACTGATTTTAAAGGCCACCCTAATCTTAACATGCAGAAGAGATGAAACCACTCCTTTACCTTGTTCTCCTGGGCCTGGGCACGTACCACCTCAGGTTTGGAGGGGGAGGCGGTCTGTCCCTGTTTCAGGCTGTGCTCTTTGTCTGCCAGCCAGCTCTTGAGCTCGTCTGTGCCCTGCCTGGCCTTCTGCCTCAGCTCCAGCGAGGCCTGCTGGCGGCCTGAGACGCTCTTTCAACTCTCCGCCCAGCGTCTCGTATCGACCGTTCACATCAGACACGGCTACCTGGAGCTCTGTCAGGTCTATGGGCAAAAAAAAGAAAAGAAAAGAAAAAGGAAGAAGAGGAGACAACTGATCAGCATAGAGCCAAATGGCAACACATAAACATATAAGTACGTTTCTTATAGAATAGCTGACAGATCTACTATAATAAAGTTTCAAAAAAGTGAACAAATTTTCCAGCGACAGATGTTTTGCATGGACAGAAAGCTGACAGAGACATGACTGTATAAGACACAGAAAACAAATAACAGCTATCACCGTAATCTCTCAGTTATGAGGAAACTATAAACACAAATACAGCTAGAGTACTTCAAACAATTGTTGTTTGTTGCCACAGATGCTGATTTTCAGGAGGCATTAGATAAGAAAGAGAGCTAGAGGAAGAGCTCACCTTTACAGGTGTGAATGCCATTGACACTGCTGGGACCTGATGAGCCATTGATTTGAGGAGCACCTGGGAGAAAGACACACACCTGACTGAGACAGTGGCACTACAACACACTCATGCGGAAACAAACAGGACCGGTGATGTACCAACCGTATGTAAAGAGTTCTGACACAAGCATGTGACATTATCAGATCACAAATACTGAGCTCAGCACACAGGAGAGAACTAAAGACGCCGGACAAAAGCCATGGAAACAGATGACAGCAGTGACAAAGACATGGAGGATACCCACAGTCTTTACATGACACAGATATTTAATGGATGTAAAAATATTTTTGTGTAATGTCTACACTTCTACTTAGGCTATGGCTTGATTTCCGATCCAATCCTGACAAACAGATATTTTTCAGTTCCCTAAAAATTTTACTTTTAACTTTTAATTGATGATATTTTACTGTCCTCCACGAAAACAGATCCATCAGTGGTTAGATTTAAATTATGGACTTAAAAAAAGCAACACACGTCTATAAAAGTGGCTTACACTGCACTGTAACGTTTTTGTTTTTCATTTCTGTGTTTTTTTTTTTAAGGTCAAATAATTTTATAAACCCCATGTTGACTTTTCCTCCCACCCACACCATCTGTAAATCTCACCTAAAATACTCTCATGTGGAAAATCAGTCATTTAAAGTGAAGGGGAGTTGTGAGGATTGTATTGTTTGGCAGTGTTTCAGTCTTTGCTCTTACCAGTTTTGGTCTGAGGAGCGGTGATGTCGATGATAAGGGACTCCAGCTCTGAGCCGGTCTTGTTCAGGTCCTGAACCCGGGATCCCTGTGACTCCCAGTCGTTCAACAAGTCCTGAGGGCATAATTCATTTTACTGAGTCACTGAGCGTTAAGAGCACATGATACAGTCACTGGATTCAAACAGCGTTTCCTTTAATGATGTGTTTACATAAAGCTGGTGGATGCAGGGTTGTTTTTGGTTCATATTCTGATACAAACACACCTTGAGCTGCTGGACTCGTCTCTGCAGCCCCTCGGTGTTGAGGTTCGCCTCCTTGGGGGGCAGCTGGTCCTGCGCCGTCTGAAGCCACCTGAGGAGGGACCCGGAGAGCCCACGGAATTGGAGCAGCTGCTGCTCACAGGCCTGGATGGCAGCAAACCTGTGTCAGAAAAGAGGAGGAAGAGGATGGTGTGAAGAGCAGTGACAGAGGGTAGGAAGCAGTGATGAAGACGACGAAAAGAAAGAGGAGGTTGCATGAATAAAGGAGAGGAGAGGGGGGAGAAAATTCATTTTAAATCACATTTTTAGCATTTCAACACAAACTAAAGTAATCATATGATCTGTCTGATGCTGTTTTTACATGACACTCTCTTTATAAAAATAAGCCTACACAAAGCACTATTGACAGGGAGGCATTCAAGGTCCACACTAGCCCAGAGGCAGCATTAACACAGCCTTGACCTCCCTCTCTTTGTATGTGATCTGTCTCGAGCTATGGCTGGAAAAGTGCTGACTGCCCCGTAGACAAAACAGCTCTGAGAAGTCGTCTGGCGTGGAGCAGTATCATTATCATGCTGCTATTTTCTCCCCCCTCGGGATTCGAGGCCGGGAGTTATCCGAGAGGGCCGTTTATAGGACGGACAATGAGCCGTGTCCACTCGGCTTATATTAGCACCCGGGCCTCGCTCATCAGCTCACACTGTCCGCACAGATACATACAGTAGACAGACACTAAAACGCTGTACAGTTCTTGGAAACCAACTGCTGCGAAACATCATGCAACACAGTAAATAACCCCCCTTCATCATGTACAGTATGTTCTATAAGTACCCTAAAGATAAGAACCTACGACGCCCATGTTTTAGACGATAGATGAGTGATTCATGTCTCATATTCATTCTCTCTTAAACATCCAAACAGGACATATTTAAATGTGTCCATTACACAGCCTTCATTGGTTGATTATATGTGACTGCCTCAACAAATTAAAGTATAATCCAATAAATCTAAACCTGTCTGACGGTATTTATAAATTCCCAGCCCCCCGCTGACAAGCTTCAAGTGTGGCTGTTCACTGAAACGACGTCAGACAGGGTCGGCATAGCAACTGGTGCTCCATGAAGGCTACAAATTTAGAAGACAAATTTTGGAAATGCCAGCAGCATAGTCTGTTCTGCACAGCCAGTCACAGTGGTGTTTTTTTTTTTTTTTTTTTTAAACGAAGGCCTATATGTATCTGAAGCAGTCTTAATATTTGTAAGGTTGACTCCATCTGCCTCTGACAGTTTGCTGGCTCCGTGTCAGTCTAAAAGGAAGTGACTTCTGTCACATTTTCACATCAGATGGGATGAAATTCTGCTGAATATTATTAAGGAGTTGACAGATTCCAAACCGCTTTGTATCTGGTGCCCCCTTGTGTGCTTCATGGTGAACTGTGCAAGAGGAATTAAACATTGCTTTGGTCGTTGAAAATGCTGTTTACAAGATAAACATCCCAATTATATCTTTTTCTCTTATTAATCTTTATAGGTAGCAATATTATCAAATTAGCCATGGAAGAGTCTGGAAAACGAACCATGACAAAATAAATCTGTTAACATCCACAGCAGAGATTTGAAAAAGCAGTTCCTCACATGTTATCTGTTAACATTTTTACCTTTCGTTGACATTTGCTTCCAGCTGGGTGAACTCATCCGACACCCCTCTGACATTATCCAATAAGCTTTGAGTGTTACTGAAAGCGTTTGATTGGCTGAGCTCGGTGCCGAGGTTGCAGAAGGACTTCAGCTGGCTGGCTTCCTGCTCCAGCTCAGACTTGACCTCCTGAGAAGAGATGCACCAGGACAAAAATAGTCTCAAAATCATGATATTATATAACTTAAATAAGGAAATACTGCAGATGCAGATCTTCTGCTGACCTCAATGGTTTGCCTGTAGTCATCCACGCTGCGGTCTGGCTGGCCCACCGGGCTCAGAGCCTTCAGTCTGGTCTGGGTAAACACCTGGAGGTCGGTCGCCAGCCGCTCGTAGTTCTCTAGTCTGGGCAGCAGCGCTTTGAGCTCAGATTCCCTCTCAGCCTGGCTGGCTTGCGCTGCAGTGTATCGCTGAATCAGCTCGTCTAAAGCGCTCTGGAGGCCAGGGGCTGTGGAAGCGTCAGAGCTCTGAAGGAGTTTGGAAACAGAGTCCCGTGTTGCTTCCACGCTGCCCTGCCTGGAGAGCAGCTCCTGCCGAAGTTTCTGAGGTAGGAAGAGGAGAAGTTAGAATTAAAAAAAATGTAGGGGCACTTTCCAGTTATTTTATCAGGTCTAAGAAACCTCCTGCATTTTTCCTCTGGTAATAGTTGTACCTGATTTTGGGTAAGGGCGTCTTGTACAGCCTGCGCGGTGGGCTCCACTGGTCCGGGCTTCAGAACCAGTTTGTCGAGCCAGCTGAGCAGACCCTTCAGGCCCTCCTGGACGCTGACAGACTGAGCCACAGCCGTCTGAAGCTGCTCGGCCCGCTCAGAAACAGAAGCAGAGAGGGAGCCAAATCTCTTCTCTAAACCATCTGAATAAAAGAAGGGAGCAAAATTTAAAGTGTTTTTCATAAACTCAGCAGGCTGAGTGGTCTGTGATTGTAACTAGAGGGGGAAGGTTAAGTTACCTGCAGCACAGAGGATGTCGACTGCTTTCAGGGATGGAGACTCATCTGTGCTGACCAGATCTCTTCCTGCTCTCTTCACCTTCTCCAGCTGCACTGAGCGCTCTGCCAGCTCATCCTGCAGCAGCTGACGACAGAGGACACACTTATAGTCAAAATATCATTTCTATAGTTGACAAAACTTTTTTTAAAACTCAGACTAGGGTCATACTTTCCATTTTAGCATTTCACTCTTTTTCCAGACTTTAATTACTTGACTGAATTTAAACTTTCTGGTCGGTAGTCAACATTTTGCAGCAGCTGGGAAAGATGACTGTCAACCAGCCCAGATTGTGAGCAACATTTTTCCATGCTTTGAAAATTGCTTGTCCTCTTCTTTTTGACCTTCTCTCTTGTTTTGTGCTGTGTTCATTTTAAAGTTTCTCTCCGGTGTCTCACCTGTACTTGTCGCAGTGTGTTCTGCAGGTTCTGTGGGTCTGTGTCCCCGCTGGGCTTGGCTATGCTTTGGTTCTGTTCCTGAGCGCTGAGCCAGGAGTGGAGGGAGACGACCTCGTCCTGGTACTGCTGGTACCGCTCCAACAGGCCGGACAAACGGCCACCCAACTCTGTTGACTGTACAAACACAGACAAAGAATGTCAATGTATGACAGTGTAAAAGAACTGATTCACTGAGCCAGTTAACTACAATTTCTAGATGTTATTCTAGTATCTAGTATCTCTCACCTTGGTGTGTAGAGTTGTGTATCTATGGTTTGCATCCTGCAGTTTGTCAGATACCAGCTGCTTGGTGCTGGCCAGAGCTGGGTCTGAACTACCAGCTTGCTCCAGAGCCCCCTGAACAGAGTCTAGAACTTTCTGGCCGGAGATGGAGACGAAACGCAGGTCCGCCTTGTGGCAAATGACATCCTCAGCAAGCTGGAAATACAGATATATTTATAGGTCAGTTGGGGGCGAATGAGCAGCAGATATGTCCAAATGGAAAAATAACATTTTAATGAAGAGCAAAAAAATGTTTCTTCCTGAGTGTGAACGGAAAGCCTGATCATGAGTAGCAGGTCTCTAGCAGTTCAAATTCCAGGAATGGCTGGGAAATAATGTGTAAGGAAAGAATATAAAACACTGCAAATGCAATCTCAGGGGACTCCTAACAAGAAACTTATTGTAAAATACTTCAGTGGAGTTTCTCCAAGATGAGAATTTGTGATAGTGTGAGTAGATCAGAGCACTTCAGGGCATGAGGATGGATGGAAACTGAGCGTGGAAACTCAATCTTCCACGGATAATTAAAGGCGAAAAAAAAAAAAGCAGTTTTGCCGTATGTGCTTTTAATCTGGGGCTAGATGCAATGAGTGATATTTCTCAGCTCATTCACTTCACTTCAAAGCTGCGGAAATCGGGCACAGCCAACATAACTGCAGAGCCACAGTGCCAGCAGTCTCAGACCCGTGGTTACAATGCAACCTGTGCCACCTACAGGCAACAAGTAGGTTTACACTGTTGTATGTCCTCCAGGGCTGAACCCCTGGTTTCCCTGGAGAGGGAAGGACGAGAATTTAACAAGATGCAGACTCAAAACCACAGTTAATATTACGTTTTTTTGACTGTAAATGTTAAAATCACTATGTGTACAAGTCTGCATCTACAAGTCTAAACTGCTGCTGCTTTTACTTTCCTGACATGACTTAACAGTTTCCTATTGTGGAGAATTTTCCACCTGTTAAAAGTCAGTCAGTGAGTTTGTGATTTCTGACTTTCTGAGTGAGCTATAACAGAGTTAAAGAGATGCTTCACAAGTAATAATCAAAATAATGTCATTAACTTGTGTTTTTTGTGTACCTTTCTGTGCTCCTCCAGTCTGCCCTTCAGTCCCTGTGCATCCGTTTCTCCTTCCCCCAGGGAACGGAGTTCCTGTTCGCTCTGTTCCAGCCAGGAACCTAGACTTCCATGTTCTTGGAGGAACTTCGTCAACTCATCCTTCAGAGCCTCAGACTTCCTCAGACGGTCCTGGAAGAAACAATTACAGTTGTAGCAGTCAGTTAACTATGACAAAAATACCAAAACTGTTGTGCCCCCTTTTCTTGGTCTTGACTTAATATTAGTGTTTGTTTTGAGTACCTGACAGCTCTGCAGTCTGTCCTGGTGCTGGGCCTGCAGCTGGTCCAGGGCAGCCCGGAGACGCTGCTTCTCCTCAGGAGGAACGGTCGAGTCAGGTTGTTCCAAAAGGGACCGAGTTGACTGGGTGATCTGAAGTAGCTCTGCCTGTTGAGCCTGAAGCTGCTGAAGCTCCGCCTGGTGGAGGGGTCAAAGGTCACTGGTTATAAGCTGGTAATAATGTAAGATGTAAGTAAGAGTACACTTCATGTAGAATAGAGATCCTGACCTGCAGCATTTCTGTGTGTGACATGACAGCGCCCTCTGGCTGTGACGGTGCATCACTAACATCCTGAACCACGGCAGGTCCAACTCCTCTCCTGCCTGGTTGGTTAAGGGAGGACAACTCATTCAGCAGAGAGTCGATCTGGCCTCGTGTCTCCTGGAGTTCCTCCTCTGCCTTTGCCTGGAGCAGGGAGAAAGGGGAAAGGAGGATGCATACAGAACAATGTTAAGAATATTCTGAAACTGTAACCCTTAAGGAGTATGCAATAAACCATATATTTATCTATAAGCACTCTCTGTTTCCCACCCTTTGCGTGTTCTGCTGTACAGTGGTGTTGATGGCCATGTCCAGCTCTGACAGTGATGTATTTGCTGTATTTGTCAGGGCACTGTACTGCTCCTTCATTCTTGTTAGCGCCCCCTGGAGGTTCTCCCTCTCCTCTGGGCTCAGACTTTCTCCCCGCTCTGCCAGGAAATCCTCCACAGAGCGGATGGCCTGAGCTATGCCCTCACCTTTAGTCTGGAGGTCCTTCTGTACTTCCTGGAGAGAGAGAAACAGGGATCATAGTTTTCATCCAGCCAAGAAAGTATTCAAAAGTCATGGATGCAAAAGTTCATATGGTCTTTGGTTTCTAGATGTTTGGAGAAGGAAAAAGTTAAATACCTTTAGTTTTTTCTGCTTCTCTTGCAGGATGTTCATGTCACCTGACTCTGCTCCAGCACTCTGACTGGCCAGCAAACTGGCAGCTCCAGCCAACCACATGTTGAGACCTTCTAGTTTCTGGGAGCATTCGGTTTTCTGCTGTTGAACCACCTGAGCAAATGAAGGAGGAGAGAAGGAAGGAAAAAAGAGCAAAGACCCACAAAGGAAGAAAATGTGAGGAAAACTGATACTGACATGGATTATTATAAAGCATCTTTCATAAACAACCGAACTGGATCATGTGACAGGAACAGACAATTTCACAGTTTTGATCTAACAACCAGTTTTTATACTTCTTCATGTAAGAGCACACTTAATGCACATTTGCCCCTAAACTAAATTCTTGTGTAGTGCACACTTTGCAAAGCTTTGAGCAGATTGTGTCCAGAGTTCACACTTTAACACACACACAGGCAGACACACAGACATACATATAGTACCTTCACATCGACACGTTGGTCAAGCGACAACAAACAATACAAAGAGAAATCAAACAAACATCTTTTCATTTGCTGTTTTTCCTCCTTCTCCTCTGTGAGACAAGAGGAAAAACAGTTAAGCACTGTAACTTAAGCAAGGCTTTTCTGCTATCAAATCTCTAGCCTTTACCGCCGTGACACAAGCGATTTCCTTCAGTGGCAATCTGGAACAGCAAGGCAAACAGGTTAACGATACACATGTTATAGAGACATGCAGAGTAGCAAACAAGCTAGCCTAAAAAGCCTGTGTAGTAGGAGTGAGGGTTTGTGATACTGTTCATGTTGTGGCAAAGCTTTTGCAACAAGAGCAGCGGTGGGTTGGTATCAAAGTATGAAATGATAAGAGAAGGTCTGAGATGATGTATAATGTGATAGTGGAGGTTAGCTAGTTTACATCTGGCTTTTCTAGCTTTAAGTCAAAACAAATTTGATATGATTTTATAGAACATGGGTGCTTATCAAAACATTACTGAGATCTTGTGTAAGAAAGCATGACACTAGTTAACAGCATGACAAACAAAGCTGTGAAACAGTGTATTAAAGTTAACTGCTTTTGAATGTATTAGTGAGAAACAGCGCAGCATATCAAACCAATCCGACTCAATCATGTTTTTCCAAACCTCTCTCTCCCTTGCACTCTGTCTTTCTCTGTCCTTTTCTTCTTCTTTCACCCTGTCCCTGCGCTGCCACTCCTCCTCCCTCTCTCTCTGGGCGGAGAGGGCATCGGCCCAGGCCTGGGCTTGGCCAGACGCTCTGTGGAAGGCCCTCTGGAGCTGCTGGAGCTGCCCCAGGAGCTGCCTGCTCTGCTCGGGGGCCAGGTCCTGAGCCCGCTCTGAGATGAAAACCTGAATTTCCAGGGCCACGTTGTTGACCTCATTGGAGCGAGCCATCAGGGAGGTCTGGAGCTCCTTAAAAAACAGGGGAGGATCAGGGGAAAGTGAAAAGCGTACCGAACATGTTTTATAAGACTGCAAGTGTTCAAAACTGACTAAGAAAACTCTGTGTTATATCATAATAGAACTCTATGCATTCCTTCCAAAAGCAGCACTACTAAAAACAAACAGCTTACCTTGCAAAGATTCAGCTGCTGTGTGAGCTGATCGTGGTTGTCATGTTTCTCTGCTTTCTCCATTTTTTCCATCCCTGCCATTCCTCCATCCATCTGAGCCTCTGTCTCCCTCAACCAGGAGAGCAGACTCTCCACTTGTACTCCCAGTGACTTCTGCTCAGCTGTTACTGCCTCCTGAAAGAAAGGTCAACACGATTAAATATTGAGGGAACAGGGAACACAAATAGGATACCTAATCTAATGTTCCTTTCTGGTTTTCTCTTGACTGAGCCTTTTACCTTGTATGAGTCTCTGTGGTCTCGCAGGCTTTGCAGAATGCCTTCAGAAAGTGTTCTGGCAGCCTCATACCCTCGAGCCAAGCTACGCCCGTCCTTTTCCAGAGCCAATAGGAGCTGCGGAGGAACATCTTTAGGTTGGGGCTTCAGCAGTCGCTCAGCAGCCTCCACTTCCTTTGTGATCTCAGGCTCCAAGTCGCGCAGTTCAAGGTCCAGAGTCTGAGAGACAGATTAGGAAAAGAAAACAAAAGTTTTCTTGATGCTGTAAGAGACTAATCCTTAAATCAGCTTTATTTTTTGAGTCACAGTGGGAACCTGGAAATGCAAAATTGAATCTGCAAAATAATTTAAGAAAGTACAACACAGTCGAGTAAAAGTGCATATTGTTTCACCTCAGTCTGTCTGATGATATCATCCAGGGCGATGAGACTGCGGCCAACAGACTGCTGCTGCTGCTGTTTGAGTCGGACTTCAATATGTCTCACCATAGAGACCAGGGCTACGATTGTCTGGTCGTGCTCCAAGCATTCCTGACGCTTTAATGACGACTGTGGGAACAGAAACATAGAAAATATAAACTAGGCCATAATAACACATAATATCCTTCCCAAATGTTCTACTTTTTCTAACCTTGCCAGTGATGGACGTCGTCCCCTCTTTCTTTGACACAATTTCATGACTCTCTCTGATATCATCCTCTTCCTCTCCCCAGCTCTCGGTGGCTGTATCAGACTCAGGGACTCCAGGTGATTCAGACTCAGTTGAAACATCTTCTGAGACAAAAGGTTCTGATTCTCGAGACTCAAGATGTCGCTGTTGGTCCTTTACAACTTCTGATTCAGGAACATTGGTACTTTGAGCTTCTGTTGGTTGGCGACCTTTCTTCTTTTTACGTTTCCCAGCTGTTTTATCAGGTTGTGTGCCAAGAGTCACAGACTGAGCTGTGAGTTGGACGTCTGGTTTGCTTGTGACAACCTCAGGGGAAAAGTCAGTGGATTTGCCTTCACTTATGGTTTCTGAAAGGGATTCTTCTTTCCCAGTAGATGCAACCTCTGCAACTTGTAGGTGTTCCTCAACATGAGAACTGGTCTCCTCTGGTTGATATAAATATGGTTGACTTTGACTGGTCTCAGCTCCTTTAACAGTAATTGCAGAGGTCTCCATTTTGTTCACCTTGTCACCATCTGAAGGCTGGATGACATCACTGGTTGACTGACCATCAGTAGGTTTGTCCATCCTCTGCTCCTTAGTCAAAGCTGAGCTGTCCAAATTTGGTTTTGTCATTGTTGGTTTTGTGGTAGGTTTTGTTGTTGTCGCCTCTGAATCCACTTTTTCATCAGTTGGAAATTTCTCAGTATCAGGCTCAGCTTTGTCCAACGCTTTTGGGATCTTGGACTTCTTGTTCTTCTTACTTCGTTTACTTTGCTGAGGTTCTTTAGGTTGAACTGATGGAGTTGTTTCAACATCTTTCTGTACGTCTTCCTTTCCAGAACTCCTGATCTTTTCTTTCTCTTTTGAAGGAGCTTCTATTTGTTTGGTCTCCACAACCTCCTTGAGTTTTTCCACAGTCTTAGTTTCTTTAACCTTTGGCAGTTTCATTTTGTCCTCTTTGGCACTCCTCTCTTTTGCTGAACCATTCAGTCTCTTGACAGTATCATCTTTGGCATCACAACTCTCCACTCCATCAACTTTGGCAGGCAGAGTTTGTGCCTTTACATCTCTAACAGTTGTGCCTTGACTCTCCTTTTTCCCCACCTCTTTGCGAAGTGCCTGCAGCTCCTCAGCAGCCTGCTTCCCACTCACTCCTTTTTCAAACACCTTTTTAAGAATGCTCTCCTTGGCTTTCAGTATCAACGCTGCTTTCTCATTTTCCGGTAGAGTTGATTTCTGAGGAAATTCTTGCTCCTTCCTTTTCTTTACCTCCTGTCTGCTCTCTGGTTGTTCTGGTTGTTTGGGGACAGGGGCCTTCTCTTCAGCTTCCTCTTTCTGTTCCTCTCTTTTGATCTCCTCTCTCTTATCATCTTTTTCAGTATCCTCAGAAAACTTCATTTTTATTGCATGCTTTTCTGGCTCAGCAGTACGTTTTGTGAATTTCTGAGTGGCTAGAACAGCTTCTCGTTCCTGTTTTACCAAATCATTTTCAGCCTCAATTTTCAAATCAATCTCTGCTTCTCTTTCTCCACTGGGAGGGCCTAGGGAAGCTTCCTGACCATGAATCTGCAATTTCTCATGTTTCTCTTGTGATGTAAACTCATCTGTGACTGCATCTGTTGCCTCAGGCTGCACTTCAATTTCTGCATCAGCTTGGTCCATTTCAGATGGATGTTTTATCTCTGGAGGCTGTATTTCACTCTCTGCTTCTTCACCCTTTCCCTTCTTTTTATTCTTCTTCTTTTTCTTGCCTTTGCCTTCTGTCTCTTTGGATTGAGAGTTCAGTAACTGGTCTGACTGCTCAACATCAGTGGTAGATTTGATCTCAAGCTTTAAAGGTTTTTCTCTTTCCACAGCTTTGCTCTCACTATCTAAACCATCATCCCTCTGTGTTGCTGTATCACTCTTTCTATAGTCCTCCCCACTCAGTTTTGACAGTTCAGTGCTGTCTTTGCCTTCTCTGTCATCTCTAATCTCTGCTGCCACAGTACCTATCAGGTTTCCAGCTTCAGAAACATGAACCACCGATGTGCTTTCATCATCCCTACCCTCCCTTTCCCCAACCTTCACAGGTTCCCCATCAGTCTTCAAAATAGCAGCTCCTTTTCCAACCTCTCCCTGGGAGTCTTTGCAAATTTCATGGACATGTGTCTGCATGGTTTCTCCAACAGAATCTATGAGAACACTCTCCTTTTGTTCATCATCAGATTTACTCTCACCCATCTGCCTCTCATCAGGCTCCTGTTCAGGAAGACTCTCAGTTTTATCAGTGTCTTTATGTGGTGCTATCTCTTCTATGGCTTGCTGAATTCTCTTCTCAACATTAGCTGCAAAATTACACAGGAGGTCCATGGACTGCTCTGGCTCAGTTAAGGACTTTTCTCCCACTGACACTGGCACTACTTTTTCCTCTTCTGTGATAGCGTCATAAAACAGTGACTGATCTGTCACTACAGACGTTAATGTCTCACCATCATCCTGTGAAACTCCTAAACCTTTCTTTGAAAGTCGAGATCTTGAAGGCATCTCAGTGTCTACATCTGACCAGCTTGCTGGACTGTCTGGGCTTGTCACTGACATTACAATAGCAGGGCTGTATGTACCAATTGATGAAGCGACAGGTGTAGAACTATCTTCATCACCCTCTATCTCTGGAGAGGCCTCTTTGTCCTGAATCTCTGAAGGTATGTCAGTGGATATCAGTCCTACTGCAACAGCATCACTGACACTAGGGACTTGCTGTCCAGTAGTGGGATCAACTAAGGCTCCTTTCAAAATCTGGTTTGTGGCTATCACCTTGACCATATCATGTCCAACTAGACCTCTTTTACAGGCTTCAGACAGAGGGAGCCTTTCTCCAGTCTTGATATCAATGATACCTCCACTATCTGCCTGGCTTTGGAGTAGCCTCAGTGCTGAAACTGGGTCAACTTTCTTTGATGCAACTGCCTCAGAAAGGGTAAAACTGTCTCCTGTCTGCTCCCCTGGAACACCTCTGAATGGTTTCACCTCCAAGAAACGTTTACCTGTTTCAATATCTATCATACCCTGGTTTACGAGTTCTGAATAAGGCACAATGCGTGCAGTCTGGGGGTCAAGTGCTCCTTGTGTTACTGTGGGGAAGTCATGGCCTCATCGGCTATGCTCTCATCCAGGAGACCCTTTGAAACGGCCTCTGTCAATGTCAGTTTATATCCAGAGTCAGGGTCTATAATAGCTCCTGTTGATGCCTGGAGAACAACAGCGTCTGGGTTAGATGAAGGACTGACTCTTCCTTGGTAGACCCACTCTAGTTCCTCCAGGCCACGAGCAATGGACCGATCCACTAATCCTCTATCTATCGCATCAGAGACTGAAAGCCTCATTCCTGAAGCATGATGTATTATACCACCCTCTGCCACCTGCCTTGCCAACACCTGATAAGCCTCTTCTGGACTAATTAACCCTTTCTGAATTGCTTGCTCCAAGGGAACTGGAGACTTAGACTCTGGGTCAATAACACCTTCCATCTGTAATTGTAAACTGGCTTTCTTGAGGGCTGTTGCTGAATCTGTATCTTTTCCTTTGTATGCCTTCTCTAGTGCCACCAGTTCTTCTCTTTGGTCTTCCTCAACCAGTCCCAGGTTTGCTGCAAGAGTGACAGAGACTTTTTTATCCCTACGTAGGTCAACAATCCCCCCAGACGCCACCTGGGCTTCTAGAAGTCGGGCAGCAGTGTTGGGGTCGATCAGCCCTGCCTGAGCTGCTTCCCTTATCCCACAGATTTGCCTTTTCTCTACATCTACAACCCCTGCGAGGGTTTTATCTGACTTCAGGACACTCCACATCAGATCTTCATCTAGCAAACCTTCCTGCATAACATCCTCCATGCTAAGTGACTCACCACTGCTGGCATCTAGGAAACCCCCAAACAGACCCGCCTGAGCCATTAATTTAACTGCAGTGTGGCCAGGGAGCACACCCTGGGCTACAGCCTCATCTGGAAGCAGCTTCTCTCCATCTTCTGTCATCAGACCTCCCTGTTTGAGCTCTTGGACTAACCTTGCCAACTCAGCATCCTCTCCTTCCTTCTCCACTGCTGATTCAAGAACAGCAGCCTGAGGTTTATCAATCTTTAGGTCAGTCTCTATTATAGATACCTTTTGTATGATTTTTTCTGATTCAGTCTGGGGATGTTTTATATCTTTCCTATCTTCAGATTTTGCTGAATGAATATCTTTGTTTGTTTCTGCTGCCAGTGGGATGGGTTCTTTCAATATCTTCCTTTCAATTGCTTCCTCTGATTTGAGTGGTGCTGTAACGGTTTTTCTATCTACTGTAGTGGTTGTACTTCTAGTCTCTGGACCACCGATATCTCTGGGTTTGGATTCAGTCGCTATCAGTTCCCCTGGACCTTTGGCTAAAACCACTGAACTTTCAAGATTGGACTTTTCTTTCTTTTTAGGTTTTACTTTTGCATCTTTACCTACACTGATTTCATCTTTAGCTGCAAACTCAATAATTATTGATGGTTTCGGCAACAATTTGTCATCATTTTCTTCATACCTTTCTTCTGGACTACTAACACAGATCTCCACACCTTCGGTTGGTGTGACTAAACAGGAACTTTCTACTTCAGCTTCAGTTTGTTTGTAACTCACTCCTTTATCTGTTAAACTTAAGTCTCTCACCATTTGCAATTTCTCTTGCTTATCTGTGGCAAAAGTGCTTAAAGGCTCAACTTGACTTTCATATACAAAGTCTCCAGCAACCGGTTCAGTGGCTTTGACCAGTTCCACCAGCTCAGGGTCGAGCAGCACCAGCCGTCTTCCAGAGTGAGCATCCACATAGCTGTGAGTCATGAGGTGAAAGAGCAGCTTGTGTTTTGCTTGTTCTTCAGGAACCATACCATCTATTGGTGTAGCATCCCACACAAGGCCTGCAGGAGATGATGAAGCAGGTGGGGACGATGGAGGTGGAGAGGAGCTGGAGGAGCCCCAACTCAAGCGATTTAGAGATGGAGTACCAGACTGATTCATGTTGACAAGAACATCTGGGATGTGTGTGTCTTTAAGAAAGCTGACTACACTGGGCTCAAGGGCCTCTTCAGCAGCCTGGTTTAGGGGCAGCACCTGGAGGGTTTCTGGGTTGTACAAACCCCCGATGGCATGACGCTGTGTCAGGGTGTTTCTTGCTAGCTCTCCTGAAATCACTCCTTGTTGAAGAGCCTCAGCAATGGGCAGAAGTTCTCCAGATTCAGGCCACAGCAGTCCCATAAAAGCCCAAAGAGACTCAAGGACCAACAGAGCCAAACGTGGGGAGAGAAGGTCTCTGCGAATACTTTCTTCCAAATCCAGGCGTTCTCCCCTGAAAGGATCTAGAATTCCCCCATTTTGCAGCTGACGTGCTAACATGGCACATGCTAGATCCTGGTCCATGAGACCATGACGAACAGCCTCATCAATTGTCAGTCTATGGCCAGACCGTGGGTCAGCAATACCACCAGCAAACAGCTGAGCTTCAAGAAGTCGAACAGTAACTTTCCGATCAATCAGACCTTCCTGGACTGCACGGAAGATGCCGACTTTTCTGCCGGAGCGGAGGCAGACCGTTCCTCCGGGTTGCTGTTTGACAGGGAAGAGGAGGAGACCTGAGTCATCGTCAAAGACACAGCGCTGTTGTAGCTCAAGGAGGTTTAATTTTTCAGCTGTGTTTGGATCGATCAGCTCTCTGTGTTGTAGCCGTGACTGGAGTTTGGTGACTGTTCTGGGAGTCAAAAGTCTCATGTCTTCTGCTTGCTCCAAACTCATAATTTTTCCTTTTGAGTCTCTAAGACCTCCGATGTTCAGCTGGAGCTCCAGGATACGGAGTCCCACCTCCTCTTTGACGAGCCCAAACTCCATGGCCGTAGCTACTGGCAACACATTTTGGTCAGCTGGGGATTTAGTATTTTCCACCAGGAGCAGGGCATTCTCCAGCTCAGAAAGGGACTGTCTGGTACGGGTGTCAATTAGACCTTGAGCTAGACCTTGTTCCAGCGACAGAGTGAGAGGGGAGTCAGGCTGGACGAGCCCACCCATAATGAGCTGGGCCTCCAGGAGGACATGGCAGGTGTCCTGGTCAATAAGACCACGTTGGGCTGCTTGGAACACCGGGAATGTTTCCACTGTTCCCAGGTCAATCACTCCAGCGATGGCAATTTGGTTCTACAAAAAGAAAGAAAACAAAATTCTAGTTGACATTCAATCTGGTATCAATATGGTATGGCTCTAAATATATTATGTTACGATGGTATATATTGTATTATTATAAGAGTATTAGAATTAGTTGATAGAATAAGAAAAAGAAAAGAACCCACAACCAGTTTCTACAAAAATACAATAATGTTACTACTACGTCTTTCCCATGTTTCAATTTCTTTTTCTTTTTTTTTTACATTAAAAAGCAATTCAGTACTTACCACTGCTATTCTAAAACAAGCACTAAGCATGCAACAAAGCAAACAGTAACAAAAAATGCACAAAAAAGCTCTAGATAAAGATAAGCAAACACACGGAAAAGAACACAAAGGTATTCAGAAGGAGAAGAAGAGAATCAAATGTCTATATATAAAAAAAAACACTTACAGGCAACGGTAAGAGAGAAAGCGAGCGCTACTTACCGTACGGGCTCGTCCCGTGGCACACACACTAATGGGCCAGCTTATGGCTCGGCAGAGCGAGACGCGACAGGTGAGAAGCTGGTTGTTAGCATTCTGCATGCCACTCTTCATTCTGACTCCTAACACTGCACTGACACTAAATCCTCCTTCTCACTGCACTTTAAATGGTAGTAAGATCAGGAAACTACACTATTTGTGACCTCTTGGGTCTGACACCTTTAGATAGAAACCGACAGGGTGGGACGAATTAGTAAACACCATTTCAAGGTTATGTTTAACCTCTTCAGTTGTACATATATTGTGATTATCTACAGATTATTACCTTAAAATATACAGTATTGTATTATGGAACACCTTCTGATTCCCACTTAAACTAATTGAAGTGATCTAACTCATTGACACAGATTTAAGACGTCTACAAACGTCCTGCTTTGTTTCCCATCTCTCATTCTGATCCTCGGCTCAGAGCTCGGATGTCCACAATTCTCCTTTGGCGGCTGTTAGTGATTTTCAAGCAAAATGCTGGTTTAAAATTTCACACATTAATAGTATGCATTAGGACAGACACAAAAATTATCATTCACACATACACACACTCTTGTGATCTGGACACAACATGCTCAAATGGTGAAGTGGGATTTTGCATAGCTGGCCTCTGGTGCACTTCTACTTTTTTTTTTTTACTTCTATGTTTCATCCAATCCCCTGTAAAACCATATAACATTCACATTATGAAGTGAAGCTGTTGAAAGAATTATCATCAAGGATTGCTTGAAACCTGAAACTCTCACACACATTCAATTCATTTATGACCGATGTACCGTGCTGCATATGAATCAGGAGAGAAACCAAAGTGAGAGCTGACTGTGAATGTGTGATTTCCACTGGTACATGTGTATATGAGGGAAACTTAATGCAGAGTAAAATAAATGTTGAAATGCAATGTGTTGACTTTATGCAGTGGCATTAATTTTACCGCTACATAAAAACATAACATGATACTATTTTGCAGCTACAGAGATGACAGTCAAATGCAAAGGTGCGTTTATTTAGAAAATGATTCTAACGATGCATCTATGAAAAGCTGAGCTCTACAGCTTTTACCTAACTGCTAGCATGACTCGGGCAGCGCTGCTCTAGTGCGGCACCACTAAAGGCCATGTATTAGCCATGTTAGCAGTTCAGCAGATGTATTTTCTGATGATAATGAACAATGATGACGACAATGACAGAAACTAGGGTGGGGACAGTTAATGACATGACTGCAGGCCTTTAGGTGAACAATGTGAGAGTGAGGACACTCCATGCTGAGGCCCAGTTCAGACTGTGTCATCCAGTGAATTCTTCTCTGCTCTTCTGTTTGTACTATAAGTGTTCATTCATTAAAAATATCACTTTCATTAAAGGACCAGTGAGTAGGATGAAGTGGAGGTTGTAGATTGCAACCAAATGTATACCCCTCCCTTTCAAAGCATGTAGGAGAACCTTTAAGTAACACAAAAATGCAAAAGGCCCTCTCTAGATCCAGTGTTTGGTTCGTCTGGTTTGTTGTTCTGTAGAAACATGGTGGTCCAACATAAGCAAAATAGACAAAAACACCCTAAACTTTACACACTGGTCCTTTAAAAAGTGGCTGCAGAAGAGTTTCATTACAAAGTCTGCATTACTTTTTGTAACTTCTTCTTGAATTACGAAGAAGCAGGCAAAAGAAATGTGCCAAAACTAGAAAATGTCATTTTTAAATCATCTGAACACACGTCTGAAAAGGGTCTGTGACGTTTGTTAAACCAAACCGGGTCAATGAGTGAGGTTCATCAACAGTGGTGATGTTTGTCAAAAATGCACACTCTGTGAACACACAACATGCTGTAGGACACACACACACACACACTCCTGCTGGCCCACACACGAACTCACGCTTAGCTTGCGAGCGTATTCAGACTCAAAGCAACATTTGTATAAAAGTACCTTCACAGTTTACATGTTGTCAAGCTAATGCAAAATGAAAATACATTTTTTCGTCATAAATCTTACGGAACACCTTCTCCACCTCAGCCCGTCCCTCCAACCAATGTACCTTTCTTTCCTCCTCTTTGGCAAGTTGTTGCTCCAGCTGCTGCAGCTGTTGCGTGGAGCTGTCACACATCTGGTTGTAGGTGGACGTTAGCTCGTCCAGCTGAGCCTCCACTTGAGCACGCTCCTCTGGGGACAGCCTGGAGAACACACAGGGGGGAGATTAGAGCAGGTTATGTTTAATGTGTGTCTGAGGGACTGATGAACATGTGGAGGTTTTGATTTTAAATTTTAAGTTGGAGAAGAGCTGAAACACAACATCTGGTATGTTTGTTAAACAAGCTGAAAAACATGTACATTACTGTAAACCCATTCATTCAAAGCATTCCCTTGATACTCCCCATGTTCCCTTAGGTTTCATCTAATTCCCCCCAAAGAAGAATAAACCTCTTAATAAATCCCCCATGTGTGTGTCTGTGCACATGATCTGAACTTACTTGCTGGCCTGTTTTGATAGCAAGAAGACCTGTGTGCTCCTTATGGCCTCAGCCACCTCATCCTTCTTGGCTGCGAGCTGTTCGCTGATGGCCTTTAGAAGACACAGATAAACAATGTGCTTATTACACCATCACGCTTTTTTAAACACAAAGGCATTCTGGGGTTTTACTCCAGGAGTCAAAGAGCATTATATTTCTGTTGTACCTGTTGAGCAGCAAGTGAAGACTCAGGGTTGGGGCCTCCGGTCCGTCCCTGGAGACCTTTGACCCAGCCCAGCAGATCTGAAACCTGGCCGACTCTGGCCTGCTTCTCCTCCTCCACCTCTTTCTGCACAGATTAAAAAGATGTTTTATGAGCTAAATCTTAAACTTAACATCAACATTAGCATTAATTTCTCATGGTGAAATGTCGTGGGTAGTGAATAACAGTGAAATAACAGCGAAGTGTCACCTCTTCTTCTTCTAATCTTCTCAGTGCATCGCTGATGTATTTTACATGTTGGGTTGTCAAGGTGACCAAGGCCGTGTAGCGTGTGCGCAAGTCCATAAACTGGAGAGATACACCCACAATTAACACCCGCATAAATTACTACGAGGAAATTACATTCAGACAAAATAAAACTTCAAGAATCTGTTCTCTCCTCACCTCCTGAGTGATGGCGTCAGAGGAGGAGTGCATCCTCCTCCTCTTGACAGGTGACTTGTGTGTCGACTCTACAAAGGCTCTGTACGTCATCAGCTGTAGTTCATAGTCCTACACAACACAGACATGGTGGAATATAAGTGAGTTAAGTGAGTATATGTTGGAGTTTTACAACCAGATAATCTGGATCATATTTGTGAAAAAAGAACTACATTTTACTGAGCTGTAAAAATCTTTAAATATTATTTCACATATCTGAAATACTGTACAAATAAATGTGAACAGACATTTCTGTCTCTTACCTTCACTGAGGTGCAGTACTGTTTGGAGTGAGTCTGGCACTCATCTAGTTTGGTCTGGTTTTGTTCAATCTCGGCTACTAATGCCTGAAAGGAAAATTAACATATATAATTTATTTAAGTCAACTTGATATAAAATGTAGGTTCCATTTTGCTTTCCTCTTGTTTTCTCACCACATACAATTTGATGCAAACCAGTGTTTCTCTTAAAAATCAACCAAATTATTCTTTTATCATGATCTCTGCAGGTAACCATCCATTCAATCTATCAATCTACAGATGTAAGTGGATGAAGTCAGTGTTACTCACCGTCTGCTGGGCCAGCTGTTCAGACAGGGCTTTGCTGTCAGTCTGTCCAGGTTGTGTGTTTTCCTGTCTCTCCGTCGTCTCTTCGATCCACTTGATCAGAGCAGAGTGACCGTCTCTGTACTGCTGCAGGGCTGAGCCCAGAGCTTCAAGATCAGCTCGTCTGCAGTTAAAGAAAAAGACTTTCAGAACATTTATTACACAGCAATATTTATTTTAAGTTCGGTATAGTCTGAGTTTCACACCCAGTGTTTGTACGTGAGGTATTTAAGCAGGCAAGTGGATCATCACTTGTAAATTTCTCTAAGCGAGGGACAAAACCTCATTAAGCTCATCCTCACACTGTTATTTAAACTCATTAATCCTCTTCCTCTTTTTTTCCCTCATCTTCCCCCTGTCCTGCTCACCGTGTTTCCATCTGTCTCCTGACTCCGCTCCACCTCTCTGTCATCTGATTGGCTCTCTCCTGGTAGAGCTCCAGCTCAGGGCTGCGATCAGGGTGGAGCCTGCTGAGCTGAGACCCGGCCTCTTTGGCGCGACGTACGACAGACTGCAGAGACTGGAAGATGCCCTCCTGCTCAGCCAGCTCAGCCTGCCACTTCTGGGAAGAGAGAAAACAGAAACCAAGGGAAATAAATGTTAGAATCAAATAGGCCTTAGTGTGGAGCTGGCCATAAGTACATTATATATCCCTCACCCCTAGTTGATCTCTGAGGTTCTGAATGGCCGAGGTGTCCGCAGGAACTATGTCTTCTTCACTCAGTCTGCTCTCGTACTTTCTGACCTGGCTCTCCACTTCATCCAGGTTGCGAATCAGGACGTCTACTGTCTTTAACCTTGCAGAGATAAATAAATAAACCATTTTAAATATTTATGTACTATTCATTCATATTCAAAGAGGAGACGACAAAAAGATTCCACTAACTTTTCTAGGTAGACAGATGAGAGGTTGTGCAGTTTGTCCGTCTTTTCCACAGCCTGGTTGAGCTCAGACCGGAGAACAGGAACGCTGGAGGATGTCGGCTTCTCCTCGAAGAAACTGACGCAGCGACGAGACACGTCGCCCAAACTGGAGCGCAGGGTGTCCAGCTCCGACTGCAGCTTCTGGAGAAGAAAGACAATTTCAGAATCTAGCTGCACGTAATTAAAAAATCTGAGGTCAAAATGAGATTCTACCGTACAGATCAGATATTTATATCTCTGAATGTGTTGTTTTTCAGCCATTAAAAAAAGTAATATTACATAAACACTTTTACTGTTGTGTGAAACCGAAGATTAAACTTTCTAGAAAATATATCAACTGATAAAATTCATTAACTTAAAATAAAGTGTTGTTGCCCATTGCTACCAGCAGATGGAGCTCATACTGACCTCTTGCTCTGCGATCTGGACAGTGTTGTCAGGGCTCTCTCCTGACAGCCTGCTGGGGGGCGGAGTCTGAATCGCCCTCATCAGTCTCTGCTCGGCCTCGTTTAGACGCAGGGCTGATGTTCTGCAGCTCCGACAGGTACGACCGAGACACCGACTCATCCTTCTCCACTGGAGAGAGAAAGACGAGAAGAGAGAAGTGTTATTATAGACGTGCAGTAACACTGTTCAGAGATGACAAAATGAAGATTAATAACACCCTCTGACATGTTTTATTTAGTATGATTCAATGCTGAGATTTAATTTTATTATAGTATATTAAAGTGACAGTAAAGATTAAGTAAAGGGTTTCTGTTTGAAAACACGTTACAGAGATATTCAGCTACTGTCTCAACAGGTTGTGGGTGAAATTAAGATACAGTCTCAGAGTCTTACCGGTCTCCATGTTGTGCAGCAGGTCCTGGCAGTACTGCTGCGCCTGCTGAACCTCCTTCTCCAGGTCTCGTCTTTCAGGCTGGGTGAACAGAGAGCTCTCTTTGCTGTCGGACAGGAAGTCGGCCAACTGGGATTCCAGGTGATCGAGTACCTGCTGCCGCTCTGATGGAGACTGACACCGAACCTGATGGGTGAGGATAGTAAGATAAGTACGACGGGAACAGAGGAGATTACAGGTTAGCAACAACAGAACGGAGGAGAACTGTCTGTGCGTCCCACCGTGTCCAGGTTCCATCCAGAGACAGTCCTGATGTCTTTGAGCAGGTAGTGCCAGGACACCACGCTCTTCATGTTCACATGGAGCTGATGCCACAGAGACATGACCTTCTGGTACAGCTGCTCTGTCCTGTATATAACACACAGAACGGACATGAACGAATGCAAATACATCAGCGCTTGGAGGCTCTTGTCTTTAAGTTCAGCGTTATGTTTTCAGTATGTGTCTGACCTGCTGGCTGTGTCGATGGCCTCCTGGTTCGGAGGCGGGACGGTGAAACACACTGACGGGACCATGGCCTCGTTCCCTGTGGGACTTATCACCTTCCACTTGGTCCTCTGAGAGTTGTCCTCCAGCACGCACTCCTCTCCTCGACTTATTGTGATCTGAGAGGAGGTGGTGGTGCAGAATGGATGTGGAGACAGCGAGAGAGAGAGAGAGAGAGGAGAGAGGGAGAGAGGGAGAGAGGGAGCACAAATGAAGTTGAAGGAGGGAGTTATGGAAAGATGGATGTTGGGAGTGAGGGAGGGAGCAAAGAGGAACAGATGAAGTTAAATCAGAAGATGTAGAAGTGAGAGAGAAAGGGAGGAAAAAATGATCACGAAGTCAGGGAATGGTCGGAAGAAAAAGATGACAGCGGTTAGAGGACAAAATGGATGGAAGAAAGGAAGAAAGCAAAGGAGGTGAAATCAGGGAAGAGAGAGGGAAAAACATGTAAACCAAAAACAAACTCATAATGCAACACAAAAAAACACAAACATTCATGGATTTTATGAAGTTAGCAAAAGCCCTAAAATGATGTGACATTAGAGAACCTGCCACAAGAACGATGTGGACTAAAAAGCTGCTTTGCACCTCTAAACTGCTTTTATTGTGAAAGCAGCAAATATCCTCCAAACTCAAAGAGAGGTTTACTGACACCTGGGCTGGATTTCTCAAATTCACCTGACCAGCAAAAATTCTGACATGGTGATTTGAGAAACCCAGCACACGACAAAATTAAAAACACAAAGAGTTTGGAATTAGAATCTGAAAAATTCAGATCTAAAAATAAACATAAGGCAAAGCCGTGAGTGTGGGAAAGAGTTTTAGGGCTGCACATTAAAGTCTACAGCTGTACTGCCTCCCCCACCCACCACCCTCTCTCACCCCTTCCCTGCACACACACGCATCAACTACATCAATAATGCAAAGCTATGCACATACAATCAATACATGAAATGTAGATTAAACGCTCAAAGCTGTGACTTGTTATCATCTGGCTGACTGACTGAGCCTCAGAGGCGTCGGCTTGTGTTAAATTCAGTTCAGTTCAGCTCAGTGGTTGCTACCTGTCCTTATCCACTGATCTGATCCAGATACAACTACTGATCAGTATCATTCTCTAGATAATTTGGATCAATGCAAGGTGGAAATTATGAATCATGTTTAGTTGTGGTCACAATGTGGTTTTATTCATGTTAAATTTCTCAGGTCAGACTTCATCACTGTTTAAAGCACATTAGTGACATTAGTGACAGAATGGTAAGCACAGACTTTCACCTCTACTGTGTCCAGTATTTTACAGTAACTTCAGTGTGTGTAGGTATTATTATCTACAAAAGGAAACTACATATCAGGTGGACACAGAGGATGAAACATCTTCAGATGGCACTTTCATATTTTCTGACAGAAAGCTTTTGCCAATTTATGCCTCAGTGCTGTTTTTTTGCTACTTCCCTATCGTCCTGCCAGTTTTACCCTGTTCAGACCCGGCACTGACGTGTGTCTTAGGTGAGTCAAACAAAAGCAGAAAGCTCTGAGTCCATTGGTTCACAACTGTTGTTAGAATATGTCTCCATATTCACCTCCCTGTTCTATATGCAAATAAACATGTACATCGTTTATGTTTGGAAACATCGAATTGTTGTTTTTAACTGGTGGGAGGCAGCAACGCTCTTCCCATGACTCATCTGCTAGAAATTAGGAGGAGAAGAATGAAGAAGTAGCAGAAGAAGAGGAAGAGGAAGAAGAAGCAGAAATCAAAACAACACGGGATGGGTCTATTCCTTGGTGTGGTCCAGACAAACCAAATTGGACCAGGACACATTTGCATACAGACTTCTAACAGTATGAGGCCATATGTGGACCAGACCACCTCTGAATGTGGTCTGAGTGATCGGATCTCAGGATCACCCCAGACACATGTTAACGCCAGGTATAAACAGGGCCTAAGACACGTTAACAGGGCAGGTATCAGACTCTCGGATTGTACGACTGACTGGACCTAAAACCAGCTGATAAGAGAGGGGCAACCACAGCATTAGTGTGTGCAGTGTAAGAATCTGAGGTGAGAGAGGGAGAATATAGGCAGCTATACCTGAACGTTTGTCTTGCCAGCCCAGCCGACAGACGAGAGGAGGGGAAGAGGATGAGGAAGAGGAGGGAGTGAGAGGGGGAGAGGCACAAAAAGGTACATAAGGGTATGGAGAGAAGAGGAAGAACACACAGGAAAGTGAAGGAGAGAAAGATTACTTTTGGTCATGTGCACTTTTGTCCAGACGTTTGGTGAATATCAGCACACACTGCTTTATTTTAGAGTTACTTTCAGCTTTTATTTTGATGCGGTAGAGAACCAAACCACCTTCCTCCTTCACCTGGATGCAACACCTCACACGTACAGTACGCCTCAGTGAACAAATTGACCCTGAGGAATCTAACACAGCAGGACTAAAAATAGCAGCATTAGGGGCAGCTGCATGTCCACGCCGAGCTGCTGGAGGTGCTGCTCGGTGACGGTGCCTTCAAAAGGGGATGGGACAGATGTATAATTGATCAGCTTTTAGATTCCCTGAGGACATCACAGCTGAGAGTGAGAGGCAGAGAGAAAAGACTTCACTTGTTTTTATGTGCTATATAAAAGTGGCACTGAGGGGAAAAAACAATGCACAACTTCAGTTGTCATCTCATCGGTTACTTTCAAGTGTCTTTTGGCTATTTTGAGGCTCTTACAAATCCAGTCGGAGAGAGTTTTCTGAGGAGAACAAAGGCAAAAATCATCTATTGTGAGAATTATGTCAGTGGATCATAATCTTTATTCTTATTCAGCCTCCAAACTGAGCACTGCGTCTTGTACTTGTCAGTTAAAATGAAGTGAAAACAGTTGGAGCTGTTACCAAAAGGAAAAAAAAAACATCCACTGCTGTAGTCTATTCATCAATATGGACCTCCTAGGCTGAGAAAAGAGTTTGTGTAGACGTTTTAATCAATCCACGAAGAAGAAAAACTGAATTTCACAGCGTGGAGGAAGCATCTAAAATAGAGCAGCCACAAAGCGGTTGTGGGAAGGGTTCGGAGAGGAAGTGCCGGGCGGAGAGGAGGCGGTTGGTTGTGAGGGTTAAAACAATAGAGTGGTGGTGAGGTCAGTGGTGAGCTGGTGCTGAATATAAACATTTTTAATCACGACCTTGTCCTGGAAGTCGGAGGAGCTCCTTCTATAAATGTTTGGCTGAAAGGTTTTTCAGTATCAGAAACTTACAGTAGCTATCTGCTGAGTGGTAAAGGACAACATGCACAACCCACATGCTCATGAAGAACAATACGTGGTGGGTGCCGTACCTCTATTTGTCTGTAGTCGCAGATGGCTTTGATGGGCGTGGTGGCTCCTAGGGTGCTCTCTGCACTGCGGGGGCGGAGCTGCACGACCGTCTTGGCCCGGCCCACCAGACTTGCCACAGTGCTCCGGTACTCAATCAGCTGCTCCTTCTCCTCCTGAAGGAGAGAAAAACATCAGACATTCAAACTTCTGGCTCAACAATTAATTGTACTGATCCTTGTAGAGATAGAAAATTAAAATGTCTTAGATATGGGGATGGTTAATTCAGTTCCTCCTGATGGAATCATGAATGTATGTTTCATTAAAATCCATTAAAAACATGTTGAGATATTGTTGACAATGTTGACTTCATGGTGGCTCTAGAAGAAAAGCCGAGGGATTTCCAAAGTCGTTGTGATAAATCATCTGAGAACCATGAATGTGTGCATGAAATTTCTTGTCATTCCTTCCCCTAGCTGTTCAGATATTTCAGCCTCAACCAAAGCGAGCGCTGCTGGTATTGCTAAAAGTATTTCTTTATGTCTTTTCCTGTGAGTTCTGATCAGCCTGTAGCCCCTGAGATGTGTGAACTCCAAACCATTAAACATTAACCTGTGTGCTCTTCACCCTGACAGTTAGAATTAGATTTCATTTCTGTCTTGGCCCCCAGCAGAGGGAGTCATTAAGGATTCATTACAGAGCGAGAAAACAGGGAGACAGGTGGAGAACAGAGGGAGATAAATGGAGGGAGAGGTAGCGACAGACTGAGACGGAGAGAGGAGGGGGGCGTTAATAACTTTATACATTACACCTCAGAAATGAATTTCACACTGAGGTGGCGTTCACTGCAGTCAGTGGTACTTTCTCCACCCGAACAAGTCGACTGACAAACACAGTTTATACAGTCATGAATCAAGATGCAGGTACATGACGAATTCTGGTTAATTACTACAACTACAGCGGCTAACACTGTAAAAAAAATTGATTATAAGAGAGGCACTGCTTTAATGGGCCTTCTTGGATGAGTCCGGCCAATAAAAAGCTAAGCTGGATGAGGTGTGAGGGCTCTATTGTTATTATATTTAGGAGGAAGTTTGTCTGTTCATGTAGAAGCAGCAAATATCAAGGGTGTATCTGAAGAGTGGCCAGTGCTTATGAAATCCAACAACATATAAAGAAGTCATTTTATCAGGAAACAAAGATGAAACAAAAACTGACAACGAAATAGGTCAAAAACTCAGAAACTGGAAAATCTTTTTCTCAGTCAAACCAAAAGGTTCAGCTGCCTGTTTTCTGTTGTGTCCTTCAGACGTATCCACAGTATCAGATCTCCCCTCCCAGTGAGAGATGGAGCACACGAACTGGAAACTTCATTAACTAGAGCTGGAAACTGATTAACACTCACACACTAACAGACGCAAACACACAGAGATGTAAAACACTGTTACACGGCATGTGAGTATAGACGCGTACTGTACAGAACGTAACAATGAGGACTGCACACGGATATGTGAAAAGAGCAGCTGTTTGTGACACACACACAAAGACACACACCTCTATGTTGAGAGGATATGCTCGCTGCTCTTTGGCCTGTGGAGCATTGCCCACACTAACTCTGCCATCTGCTTGAAGTCAGAGGTGTGTGTGTCTCTGTATGTGTGTGTGTGAGTAAGGTAGGTGTGAAGATGGCAGTCTCACAAATGTGCCACAGGGGGGATGATTCAGCAAAAGGTACTCTGTAACAGATTACTTCACCCTGTCATGTGATGTGCTGCAGTAACAGTCAGGAGGACACTGGTGCGTTGACACCTCAGACTCTGTAGCTGTGCTATGACTTGTTTACAATACGGCCTGTGTCATAGATGTTCCTGTTTAAGCCTCAGTCCAGGGTTATTTCTGAATATGTCATGTTTAGATTTGAAGTGTGCACACAAGGTGGCAGCACGGAGGCAAACACCCAGTAAACTGAGGATAAACAATCTCAACATTCTTTAGAAAACAAACAAACATTTAGATTCCATCATAAAAACATCAGAGAAAATAAATAAAACGGACTGATCCAGTCATTTTAGAGACACTGAGTGATGGGGAGGATTCAACTCGAGCTATTTCTATTCAGAATATCCAGGATAACTAAAAGTGGAGTTACAAACTATGCTTACTGCACAGAGGAAAAAAAGCTCCACTGGAGTTTAGCATTAAATTGTCTAAATCTGAACCATGGATTGAAGTTAGTAGCTCGTCTTTCTTACCTTTTAACTACATCCTTCAGATAAACCTGAGAGTTAATAGAAATAAGAAGATGCTAGAATATGCTCTTATGTTTTAAACTCCTTGGGCACAGCTCCAATAAATTAGATAAATGAAAGAACAGATACCATGGAGTCCTGCAGCAGGTCTTCCAGTTTGCTCAGTCTGCTGTTCTTGTCACAGGTGTACTGTCTCTTGATGGTTTCCTGCAGCTGACGCAGGTACGACTCACAGTCCCGAGCATCACTCATGAACTGACAAAGACAGAAATAAAAACATTTGAATGCAGCATGTGTAGATGACAATGAACAGACGTAGTGTTTAGAATTAAAACATATAAAAAACACATTTTTAAAAACCTCATATTTCGTCAGGACCACATTTACAGCTCTAGTCTTGCTCAACTAAAACACTTACAATAAATCGTTCTGTCTCACCTGGAAGTACCCGGTATTATCTTTGAGATGTTGCTCTACACACAAACAGAGCTGGTCCACCCACTGCCACTGAGTCTGCAGGGCCGCACTGTACGCCTGATAACATATGGAGACGAGAAAAAGCTCGTCACAACGCACTTACATACAAGTTAACAAAGGACGTACATGCAGGTTTTTAACAGAAAAATCACAAAAGGACCATGGATGGATGTTAGATGGATGTTTTAAGGAGGCTCCTGAGGTTTCTGGCCTGGACTATTTTTAACTGAGCAGTGATGGAGAATAGGCAGTGAGAGCATGTGACTGGTATAATAACAGCTGTTATCAGTATTTCACTAAATGTTCTATTAGTGATTGCAGTTAGGCACAGATCACAAACAAAACATCAAATGCAAAAAGAAGCATTTTTAACAAAAGCATTTTGTTTGAACTGTTCCCACAAACCTGACATCTTTAAAGGTCATTCAGCCCGACTGGATTAAATCATAAACTCACCTCCACAGTCTGTTTGGCCGGATGGTTCTCCAGACACAGGCGGCTGGCTGTTTCCTGGAGTGACCGCATCACATCTCGTTTGTCGTCCAGCTCTAACCTCATTTCCTGTGAACACAGCAGGGGGAGAAGGATGGTTGATTACTGGATTTTCATGGGGCTGGCCTGATGTAAAAATACCATCTGCGTGCATGCAGGGGAGCTTGTTTAATGTATGGATATTGTTTTTATTTCAATAACATCAGTGCTTTCTGTGAAACAGAAGGTCTATATCTTTCAGACTTGACAGAGGAAATAATCAGTATGTATCAGCTTCGCCCCTTGTCCTCCACTCACGCTGTATAATTCTCTCTTGGCGTTCATGTTGGCGTTGTTGTCGCTCCAGTCGTAGGCAATTTCCTCCTCCTCCCTCTCGTTGAGCCAGATCAGCTCCTCAGTGCAGTGCGACACAAACGCATGCAGGCTCTCCAAGCTCCGCAGGCGCCATGACGAATGTTCCTGTGGCAACCGCACAAACAAACACCATCGTCATGCTGATCAGCAGTGCAGAGAGAAATTAAAAAACAAAACAAAAAAACCATCCTGTCTCCTCTGGTGGTTTAATTATACTGCTGGTTTTGTTACATTTATAGACGAGAACTTTTCTAGATGGACACGAGAGAAAGAAACTAATAAAAAAACTAAGCAAAGACAGACACTGAAACAGAAGTGTCCCCTGAATGTGAATTACAGGCATTTATTCAGCCATTTCATGTTTAGATTTTTAATATAAGCTTCTTCATAACAAGGCATTAAAATCCAGCAAATCATTTCTTTAAATGATGGCTTTCACTGTGCTTCTTTTTTCTGTTTTTCTCTTTCTTTAATTCCTGCAACATATATAAATTGTTTTGTGAAGATTACTTACAGCTGACTAAGGACTACTATCTTCTATTTGAATTTATATATCCTACATATCTTTAATCAAATACTGGTTCTTTTATTTGAGTGACATTAACTGGATGTATCTTAAAAAATAAACGGCGTATAGAGAGTGGGTGAACTGACTGGAATGAAGTGAGAGAGAGAATCTAAAGCTTTTATAAAAAAGAACGCAAAGGGTGTTTTTATTCAAGAAATATGAGCAGGTGTGTATACAAACAGCATCAGGCTTTTACTGAACATGTAGCTGCAAAAATAATATATGAACAGACAAGAGTAAAA
This sequence comes from Lates calcarifer, assembly GCF_001640805.2. Taxonomy (NCBI): domain Eukaryota; kingdom Metazoa; phylum Chordata; class Actinopteri; family Centropomidae; genus Lates; species Lates calcarifer. Next base: position 19,091,956 of record NC_066835.1, on the reverse strand, counting down.
GCGAGAGAGGAGACAAAGAAATACAGAGACAGAGAGGGGAATTTAGGGAAAGGAGCAGATTTGCGTGTCATTAGCATGAGAGTCCTGTCATGCTATAATGGGATTAACTGAGGAAGTGGGGGTGAACTGGGAAACAAAGATGTGAATTTACTAAAAACACACACACACAGAACCACAGTTTCTTTAGTGGAGACTGACCAGTAGTTTGCAGTATTGGTGCTCCAGCTTGGCCAGGGTTTCTGAGTAATTGCTCTTGAAGTTAGGGGAAACTTTTGCCTGGAGGAGACGACAACAACGACACAGCTTCGTTACAAACAACTCACAACTCGGAGCGGAGAAATCTCTGTGTACATCGTGATGGATGCGTGTGTGTACCTCGTAGCTGCGTGCCTCCTGCAGGCTGCTCATTAGCTCCTCTACTGCAGTGTGTATGTTGTTGTGCTCTTGGAGGTTGTTTTCTACAGAGGGGAGGTCTGCGCCCCATTCAGCTCGCTCTAACAGCTCCTGTAACACACACACACAAAAAGATCAATAAATATAAAGGCTGTATCATGATGTTCTTCTTTCATCTTAATGTGCAGAGGGTAGAAAACAGCGAGCAGATTAACTGATAATGTCGGTAAAGTGTCACAGAGACTGACCTGTGTCTCCTCCACCCATCCCAGCAGCTCGTAGATGAACCTCAGGGATCCTTCGTCCTCTGATGAAGACATGGCCACCAGCTGGGAGCGGGCCATGGGTCGCCGCAGGAGCGCGGCTCCCACAGCTCCCACGGCCCCCAGCAGGCGTCTGCCCCAGTGAGAGGCTGCCGTCGGTGGCTCGCTGGCTGGTGTGCTCTGCCCCGGTGCTGCCCAGGGCCTGAGTGAAGTGTCCTTTCCTGTAGACACTGGAGCACTGCAGTCTGAGGGAGACCAGCTCCTCTTGAAGGCAGGACACTCTGGTGGCGAGAGACAAAAATATATAGTTACTGGAGGGGGGTAAGGTTATTTACTTGCCTTTATTTCCCTGGTAGAAAAGTGATTTTAAGCAGTGACCCTCTTTTAAAGTCTCTGACAATGAGAGCCGGAACCAAAAATGCATTAAAGCACATTTAAATGTGCTTTCAAGATGTCCAGCAAAGCACAAAACTGCCCTGACAGCTTGTCTCTAAATGCTTAAATTATAGGAGAATTAACAAAACAACAGAATGATGGTTTTCTGTCAAGTTTGAGGACAAAATGCTAAACAGGAAAAGGGTCAAATAAGGCAATTTGCAGTTATAGTTGCCGTCCTACATTAAAGGAAATCACGAAAACTGCAGTTTTTTAAAATGGCGGTTTTATTGTGTTTCATAAAACTGATGAGCAGCGTGCTGATGAATCACAAATGGATTTTCTTCATCTTTACACTTGGTTAACACTAGAAGGTGAAACACATTTAGCAAAACACAAAGCAAACTGTTGACCTATAATCGAGTTTAATGAGCTGTTTCTATTCCTGCTTATTGAATTAAATTGTCTATATTACACTAATTAATTATACAAGAGCCAGTTTGATAGAGCTGAACCTTCACTCAGGCAGAATTAATCCTCCCACACTCATTCACCATCAAACTTTTCTCTCCTGACTCACCTGAACGCCAGCTGCTCCACCTGGTAGTACTTCTCATCTCGGAGGACTTTGAGCTCCTGGTTGAGTTGTCTGATCAGGGACTCGCAGTCCTGCAGGTAACAGGCCAGTTCTTTCTCGCACTGCACTGCCTCGCCACTCTCCACTCGAGACATGTCCTGGACACCAGAGGATGGAGGACCTGATTGGGTTTTTGTTTGCTAGCCTTTTTTTGGTTAAGGTTTATGTGCTTGCTTGGCTTATTGTGCTGAGGTACTTTTTATGAGCTATGATGTTCTGAGGTTCAGTGTTTCCCCAAGGCATAGATTCAGCAAACAGTATGGTGAAACCACAGTAGGCCTTATGAGAGAGGCGGGCCACTGCAGCAGAATTAACACAGTGAGAATAAGAACATTAAAAAGAGAGATAGAGGTTTTTAGGGTGAGTTTGTGTCCATGTTAATGGGCAGAGGGGAAACTCTGTGTGTTTGCAGAAAGCAGGGAGAGTGGTGAGTAAATATTTATTGTCCCAGAAGAGCACTTGCTTTTACAGCTTGTACATATTAACACATTGTAAACTACTGTGGCAAATTATGCAACGTTTACCCAACGTAAACCGAGGTCCAGTGCGTGTATGTGTGAGGAAATTAAAGGCGTTTAAGATGAGAGAGGGACGGTACTCACAGCCTGGAGTGTGTTCTTGGCGAGGGTGAGTTTCTCCTCACAGTCCAGAGCCATGTTCTGGATCTTGTTGGCTCTCTGAAGCAGCAGCTCTAGCCTGAAATCCACACACACACACACGGGTTAAAGTGTCATGTCCCTGAAAATCACACTTGATTAGAAATTGAACGCAAGGAGTTGTATCAGCATTTTCCATTTAATTACATGCATCCTGCTGGAAATAGACAATTGAATGAACCTCTGTGCATGTGTGTGTATGTGTGTGTGTGTGTGTGTGTGTGTGTGTGTGTGTGTGTGTGTGTACTGTGTGTACCTCTCCACAGCCGGCCGTAGGGCCTTCTCTCTCTCCAGCATCTCCAGGATGAGTTTACCCCACTCCTCCTCCAGGTCATTGGGATGGAGGCCCTGAGGAAGCTTAATACGACCGAACTCTATCCACACCTGGACACAACACACACACACACACACACACACACACAGGATAAATATGAACTTAAAATCTCATCATGCTTCAATACAAGTGCAAAGACTCCATTACAGCAGAGTTATATTCATGAGTGATCATAAGTCACACCGCAGACAAACTCTCTGGTAACATCAGCTGAGTGAGAATAAAGGAGGAACTATTACTACTGTCATGAGTTTGTGTTCAATCAAACAATCTGCAGCATTGATAACAGGAAATGACTTCGCTTCAGGAGAGGAGTGTATGACTCAATTTGCACAAACACGTCAACACACTCTCTCTCTCTCACTGACATCCACACAATCCCCCTGAGCAGAACCCCATGATGCACAATGAGCTCTGCACGTGGTCCCTCTGTTCATTCTTACCTCCAGCAGTTTGTAGAGGTGTTCGATGTGACCTTTCTCGATCTCCTTAGCAGGGATCTCCGTCTCTTTGAAATGGACGTACTCGTTGTAAAGTGCCTGGAGGAGGAGAGAGGCGGGATTTGCTGATGAGCGTTGTGGGGACAGCATTAACGGTTTGTTTAAGGTCAAACACAAAGTCAAAAACCTGTTATCAGAGGTAAAAGCTTTGTAATCACACCCTCTCTCCCAGGGTGGTCATTAGCCAGTTTCTGACAGCTTCATTTTCCCTCCCTCTGTCTTTTCCCTCCATCTTTAGACATCGTGTCACAGCAGCGTTTTCTCACATTTTTATTTCCTCCTTTTCCAAGATAATTCCTCGTCTCTGCAAACTAATTCCTTTTAATCTGAATTCTTCTCTCTCTTTCTCACTCGCTTAACACCTCTGCCTGATGTTGTCCATTTTATTAAACCCATGTCCTTCCTTCCCTCTGTCCCTTTATTTGTTCTCTCAAGGTTTTACAGAAATTGCTTGTCAGCTCCCTTTCTTCCTGGCTGCACGTCGCTGATGGGACTGGATTCCCTCCACAGCCAAAAGTGTTTGCAAAAACGGTGTTTGTATTTATGCTACTGTGCAGTAATTTGAATTACAACAACCTAGATAATAAATCTACTGTTTCTGTACAATTTCCAAATGCTTTGGTGATACATTCTGGCTGATCCTTTAAACTAACGATACAGAGAGAGATTTGTGTCTTCAGTTTTCTCTTTTCCTCTCTGCTTTTGTGAACACAAATGCCTATATCGATTTAACAGAGAAGGAATGAGATACTGCATAGGTGATGAAAAAAATAAGGCCAACTCTAACTGCCTTAGCACAAACAGCTGTTTGTAATTTTAGTAGAATTACAAACATGATGAGTAACTACCGTTAAAGGGGCTGTGTGTAAATTTTCTCTGCACTGAACATCATTTCTTGCTGTGAGCAGGTGGCGGTGATGCCGATAGTAAGTTGTTGTGTTCACAATACAAGAGGTTCAAACGCACACTCTGATTGGTGATACTTCTTCATTGCAATCTGGACGCTATCGGAAAGTTTTGAGACGGACTGGACGGGCAGTGGCTAGCTGGTTAGCATGCTAATGTCAGTAGAAGAAAAGCGATAAAACTAGAAGCAAAACATTGGTGTTGCTTTCTACAGCTCTTGACGAGCACAGGAATGAAGTTTGATGATGAACTCCAAAAGTAAACAGTGCTAACAATGCTAACTTTAGCTTCACAACGATAGCAAAGAGTTACATGTAGCCCCTTTAACAAGGCAGCAGTTTGTGCACCCACCTTGAGTTCCACGGGGTTTTGTGGGAAATTCTTGTTGGCCATGAGGGCCATATGCTGGCGGCTCCACTGGAGCAGAGAGGAGAACCTGGACTGATACTCTGACCAGCGCTGGTCCACCTCCTGACGATGGAGAAGACGGGGAGGAGGAGGCAGAGAGGTGAAGCAGTTATTTCATTGTGGGGAAATCATGTCACAAATTCACAAACTGCAGCAGGTAGACTTCATTTTACAAACTGTGATTTATAATGAATGACTACAACACTATTTGAATAATTGCATCATTATGAGAAAGTTCCAGGCCATTACTCATGAAGCTGCACAACTGCAAACAAAATGGAAATAACATTTCCACTGAGAATAAGGACAAAAACAAAATATTTTAGAATGTTAATAGGAGGTGTAGCACCAATGGCTAATGCAGAAAGACTGCACTACAGTATATGTTCTATATGATCCCCAAAACTCAAAGTTAAACATATTGTTGCACAGAATATGACATACATGTGCACCGATGCCCTCTCCTCCCTCAGGGATCTTGGGGAAGGCATCGTAGATGGAAGAGACATATGTGATGACCGACTTCTCATCGGGAGAAGGAACGTCGACGTCTGAGGAGAAGAGAGAAAGGTGGAAAATTAAAGAAACAAGACTAAAAAAGGGGTTTCCAAATCACCTTTTGCTCTGAACTGAATCTAATTTAATGGATAAAATATCAACGGACGTAACCATAAAATACTTAGATGCTAAAATGTCTCCCTAAATTAATTGGATCTAGCATTAGTGATTTTGCAGAAACAGGGAACACACAGCGATGCTTCATGCTTGACTAGCGGGCACTATAGAGCACCATCAGTAAAAACATTCAACAGTGGCCAACACTTGCAGCTGCCAAATTAAGCTCAGAGGAGTCAAGAGGTCAACGTCAGCCAGAATGTCACTGCTTATGGGAAACTAATGGCCTGTGGTGAGTAGATTTTACTGTGTTTATGTGGATAAAATACAAAATACAAAATAAGGGCCACAAGAAGAATATCTGTGCAGAACATATCATAAAGGTAGAATGTGAAACAGATCATGTAATAGTTAAAAAGACACAGTTCCTCAGTTACTGAAACACTGAATATCTCACCCTCGGCGTCCAGCAGTCTGGTCACCCCTAACGATTCTGCGATTTCGAAGGCCTGCTCGAGGTTCTCACGGTTACTCTGCCGTGACACCACCTCCATGTCGATCAGGTCTGGCCTGGAAAACACACACACACGCACACACAGTGGGAGTGTGTTTATGAATTTAAAACAGTTCACAAATGCCTGTGAAAACATGTTTTTATTTGTGTAATTACTTGCAAATTTGTTGCAAATTAAAGTCTGGAATAAGGTTTTTTAATGGGTATTAAACTCCGTAGAATCAATATTTTGTTGAACCACCATGAGCCAAATTAGTTCCGTGTTTTTCTGAGTGTTTGTGTATAAGGATTTTCTCCATTGCAAGCTGTTAAACTCTTTCTGAAGTGTGGCTTAGAAGCAGCTGGTTACTTATTAACTCAATACATTCTAAGTGTTACTGGGATAATGGTGTCTACTGAGGACAAAAACGACATCAAATCTTCTCTGACGTCAGACTTTAACTCTATTAAACAATAAAAAAGGTGACACCGTCTCGTCTCGTCCGTCCTCTAACCTGTATCTGTGCAGCAGAGCGTTGAACATGCGTCCGTCGCTCCAGGACGAGGTGAAGTTGACGCAGCGGAGGCCGGGGTAGCCTTCTGTCGCCTGCTGGCTCCATAATAACAGCTTCTCTTTGGCCGTGAGGTCGCCCGACTCGCCGCTCACGTAAATCTCTGAAATCTGGAGGGAACAGAGAGAGAATAGGGGTTTTAAAAAAATCATTACGCATAAGCTAATCTTGATGTATTCACACTGCAGACGACAACAGACGTCTCAGTCCCTGTTACAGACGAATAAAGACAAAACCACAGTGATTCAGCAGAAACATCCAGCTGCTTTGTCTTAATATGAGACATAAGATTTCACCTGTTGTCTCTGTTCAAACTTCTCATTTGTCTCTGTGATCATCAGTAACCCTCAGCGTACGAGAGGTGTGTATGAGTTCGTTAATGAAACAGAGCTGCCTGGATTTTTATATGGATGTGACAGTTTTTTTTCCCCCATTTCCTCCCTCCATCATCTACAGTCTAGCCTGCTCATTAGCTTCTGTCTCCCCCCCTCACCCTCCACCCCTCTCACCCAACACTTCGCCTCCTCTCCTTCATCTCCGTCTGTCTCGTGCCCCCTCCCCCTCCTCCTCCTCCTCCCCGCTCCCCCCCTCCCCAACCTCGATCTGTCTCTTCAGTTTTTCATGTTCTTTCATCTGTTGTGCTTCAGATGCTGATCAATCTGCTCGGCCTTCTCATCCTCCGCCTCTTCTACACTCACTTCATAACATTTCCTCCTTTGTTTTTTTTGACTGAATACCAGAGAATAGGTCAGACGTACAGGATCTGTCTGAAAAATGTGTTAATTCCTCAGCCAGGGACTGAAGATATCTACTAGCCCCCAAAAATGTGCCACAAATTGTTATTGATTTTGCATTGTCAGTTTGGTTTACGCTTTATAATTCCTGGGGCTTCTTTGCTTTGATTCTGTTTGGAGTAAGTAATGGCATTCACCAAATCAGGATAATTCAAAGACAAATTTAAATACTTTGGTAAAACTCTCCTGTAGAAATTTCAGTGATAAAAACAGGTGCCTTTCGGTGGGTGCAGCTCTCGAAAGCACTTTGAGGACATACTGTACGTGTTTACTAGAGGGGGGTGTGCCTGAATGGAAACTGGGCTTCCATGGAGACCGACAGCTTCTTTATCTATGTGTTCTGCCCACTGAGCAACGCAACCACTTTGGCCATTTTTCCCTCCCGCGTCCCTCTTCCTCTCAATTTGCTCTCTTTACGTCCAACTGTCCACGGCGACAAAGGAAGAGTGATGCACATGCAGTAACTGTCAGCGCTTGGCTGCTGCTATTGTCATCAGTATTCCTCTGTCATCCCTCCTTCCCTCACCGACTGTCCTACGCTCCCCTCCTTCTCTCACTGTCTTTCTGTCTGTCCGTCTTTCTTTCCCCTATCCCTGTTGCTAATATAGAGCAGTATGAGAGTCCGGTGTGTGCCAAGGGACTGCAGCAACAGCCAAAAAGACAAGGAGGGGGAGGGAAAAGAAAGAGAGAGAGAGAAGGGAAAAAAAGAGATGAAAAAAGAGTTGCAAGGCCGGCAGGGGAGGAGAGGGGGTGACTTGCAACAGCATACTGCAGCTTCACATAAAGTACTACATGTTCAAATCTTTGCTAATTCAAAGAAAGAGACATAAATCTCCACATACATGCACAAATACAGAGTTGAAAAAGCTCTATGCATCAATGAGAAACTGCTAACTCACACTTAACATGCTAACAATATCAGATTCTCCTCTGAACACCTCCCAACTACAACCATTGTCTCTACATCCATCTCTACATTTTACAACAAATGAGTGTGGATTCTGCTGAGTGTTTCCCTGCAGAACTCCATCTCTCTGTATGCATCTACAACCTCCTTTGCAGAGAAACACAGAGCTGCTAATCCTCCATCTGAATATTGATACAGCAGTCTGTGTGGTGAGGGCTGCGTCTGCACAGACAGCCTACACTCCCACTGCAACTGCATCTCATCCACCACCACTCGCTGTGGTGCATGTCTCCCCTTCATTTACTCCCAATCTGTAAAAAGGGTTTAAATGTGATTTAAATAAACACACCCTCTGATAACGTTTGACAGCAACAGAGCTGTGATAAACTCTTATTAAGTGAAGATATGCCAGCTGTTTGAGGAGCTTTTTGCTGCATCTCATGGTCGTCCTCCTCAGCAAATGGAGCTTGTTATCATGTGACTAAATTACAGAACTTTGGCAGTGACATATGGTTGAAATCTCCTGAAACACAGTGTTTGCTAGTAAAGAATATTTTTGGGTTTTGACTGATTGATTGATTTGTTTACGTGAGACAGTAGACAGGAACAACAACCAGGTGGTCCATGTAAAAAATCTGAGTATATATTGCCACAAATGCAAAAGGAGAACATGTCAAAACATCCAACTTCCCTGACAGCAGTGTCCTATTATGATGGATATGGTGTTCTTCAGACTTTCAGACAAACAAAACAAAACAAAACAAGAGTGCAGTAAAATCTCCTCCTTCCATTATTCCTTGTGGATCTTTGGTAGTTTTTGTTTGACTGCTGTATATGTTTATTAGCCTGCAAACACCTCCTGAAAATTAAATGTAAATCAGAGAGAGAAAACAGCAGCGACCTCTCTTGACCGAGGGTAATTGTCTTGTCTATCTCAGTTAAAGATCTTTTTAGTCAGCGTTTCCTCTGGCAACAGTTCCACAGCCGAACTACTTCACATCTCCGCTTTACAAGACACAACTCCCATCCCGTGTCCCCCGTGGATAGCCGGCATTGCAGAATATTTTTATTTATGTACCCCCCTGAAAGCACCTCATGGCTTGACTCAGCAGAGCATTACTGTCAGGGGGGTCTTTAAAACCACACTGCTGCAGCATGGAAGAAAATTTTGCAAACTACTGATCTCTAGCTGTAAACACATCTATCTTGTAAACTAGGTTTGGACTGTGTGAACTAAGAATCGGCACAGTTATTACAGCATGTTAACTAACATCAGCTGCTTTGCTTAATTAGCCTGCTGGGTATTCAGCTAGCAAACAAAACCAACTACACTGACTCCTCTTTAGCTCCAACTTATAGCTTTAGCGCTAACAAGACATTCCCCTGTCACAGTAATCTAAATCTAATTAACTCTACCTTGTGAAATCGTTTACTCTTATATCATTAGCGAACTGACTCACAGTAGCTTTTACAGAAGTCTGTCTCCACCTCTGTGATGTTGTGGAGACTATAAGATTCTCCGTGAATGAATTCATGAATGAATATGTGGCAAGGTAAACATTCACTCACACTTTTGCAGACATCAGACTCAGCCATTCAGACCAACAAAAAAAAAAAGGTGTGAACAGGGCACGTACTAATTTCCCAGGCAAAGTACAGTTTACAGTAAATATAGGCTACACACACACAAAACAGAGCGCAGCACTGGTCATGTAGGAGTAAACATTTCTCTCTGAGACGAGCTTCAGTGCCTGTACATGGTCTGTACCCACAATATCATACAGTATACATATCACTACAAGTCCTGGTTTTTGTGGTTAAAGACTCTCTGCTGCTGGGTGGGATTAGAGTCATGTTCAGTGCAGCCATGATCCACCAGCAGCCTCCAGGGGCTCTGGACCAGCCCCCTTTTACAAACATGGCCTCTTTGAAGTTTGTGTGGCGAGGAGGGAGAGCGAGGGAGGGAGAGGGAGGGGGGACAACAATGAGGGAGAGAACAGAGGATGGATAGAATGAGAAGATAACATGGATTTACTGGCACTTAAACTAAACATACGTCTGTAAAATCCCTGGTTTACAGCGAAAAGGATGGATGGATGAATGGGTGGATGACGGATAGACAGACAGATGATGGATGGATAGCTGGATGGTTTCAGACACAGTAGGACGAGGATGTGGATAAATTTGAGTGGTGGTTTCAGTGTGCGGTAAGAATCCCCTCGAGGCTCGGCCAAGCAGTCGTCTCACTGATGAATGCGCATTTCAAATCCCTTTTTATGCAGAGAAGGGCAACACACACACTAATATACACAGGACAGCTGCACTTTAAACTGAACGCAGAGGCATCCTGACATGTCACACACATGACAGGAGCATTATTGATTATTGGTACCCAGTAAAAACCCTCTCAACCAGGGCTCTCTGTGGAGCTACAGTATCTGTATGTGTGTGTGTTTCTCATGACTCAGCAGCGACTGTGCAACTGAGACACGTAGCACTGAACCTGACATGACGTCAGCTGCTGTACTGCACAGTCAACGCTGTGCTGTGTTTATAACGTGGAGGAGAAACGAGCAGACTGTGGCGGTCGTCGTGAAACGCACCGGTCGTCTGTTGTATGGTGCAGTAGCTGCAGCAGCCTTTTCGTTTTCAAGGTGAAGGAGAGCTGTGAGCTAGCACACTGATCATTCCTGCAACTGAGCCCAAAGAATTTCATGCAACAAACACTCATTAGATAAGGAAAGACTGCGCTGGACTAGAATCAGCTGAGGTCCATACAGATGTGTGTGTGTGTGTGTGTGTGTGAGCTCTGCAACTGAGAGTCAAATCACGACATATTTTATGGATGAGCTGCATTTTTGACTTCTGAGTTTGTATCTCTGATGTTGCTCTGGTGGGTTTCTGTCTGATTAACAGTTATAAGTTGACACAAGCAGAAACAGAAGCCCTCACTGTTTGCTATTTATATTTGACCACATGTCAAACCAGTATAATTAACAATCATCAAAACAACAAATAACTTGTCACAGAGATTTGAGGCTCTGCACAGTAGCTGTTTCTTGACAAAGCAAAAGGGTTTAAAGACTTTTGTTGAAGTTATGTTCTTATGGGCAGAGCTACAAACCTCAGTGCTTTTCTGGCACCAAACAAAAAATGTCAAGCTAAAAAAAAAAGAAAAAAAGTTGGCATTAAATGTTGAGTGAAATTCCTAATCTTGTCTACTTGAAGTGGCTGTTTGACCATGCTTCAAGTTCCTAGGCCACGCCATCAGCAGAGCATCTTGTTTTAACTCAACCTTTTTGCAACAACCTCAGGTTCGACTCCCGATCCGGCCAGACCTTTGCTGCATGTCATTCCCCTACTCTCTCCTTGTTTCCTGTCTCTCTCTCACTGTCCTGTCAATAAAGGCAAAAAAGCCAGAAACACTTGAAAAAAAAAAAACAGCAGCTATATAAATAATTTTAGGACATAAATGTTTACATACACAGATTTTATCATGGCAGTTCATCTACAGCTGGAGTCTAAGCAAGTATCTTTTTTATGAGCATTTATTTACACATACTTTATTTTAATGATATTCAGCCCTAATGGCAGGGAGTTCAAACTGAGAAAGACTCCAGTGTCAGAGACTACAATAGCAATAATGTTAAATGAACCTATTTCACCTTTCTGTTTACCCCTAAATGACCTGAAGCTTCTCCGGCTAAAACCAGCAGAGCCTCACAGACACAGAAACACATAGTTATGCTGTGAGCTATTGAGTTGGTAGAAAATGACAAGTTTCAGTTTGCACCAAGAGAGAACCCTGTCATTTGAAGCAATGACCCATCTCTCTCTCTCTCACACACACACACACACAAAACACCCGTCCTGTCTGTGTCTCACACTCTAACAGACGACAGTAGTGAGCGAGCATATGTGGTGTGAGCGATAGAAGGAAGAAGAAGAAAGCAGAGGAGAGGGAGGGGAGGGAAGGAGGATACTCTAAAAGAGGGATGGAGAGACAGTCTGGGCTGCGTTGATTAGCCTCCAGGGACGGAGGCGGAAAGAAGGGAGAGAGGCACAGTGCCTTTCATGAGCTGATAACAAGACACACACATATAACCCGTCATGACCACAAACATGGTGCACAAATGACAACAAAGGCACCCTTCAAAAACCCACACTCATACAAATCATGAGCTGTGAATGCCTCCTCCCCTTCCCATAATATGCTTCACGTTGCTAACGCTCAATTTGCAGCAAAACAATCCAAAAGGTTTATTACATAAATACCTCATAAGCTCCATTCCTCAACTCCTGAGGATGAATTATTTAAAAATAACAATGATCATGCTGCATTTGGCTCTATCTGAGGTCCAAGAGTGAACCTGTGCTCTGAAGCCTTCACATATCTCCTGTCCAGCTTTCTTTAACAACAGGAGAATCAGGAAAAGTAAGTAGAAACACAGTGGATGTCAAGAGCTTCAGCTGCAACTGCTATTATTTTCAGCATTGTGACAATCTGTCAATTATTTTTGGTTTATGAAATGTCAGAAAATTGTGTGAATGCCCAGACTGCAGGGTAACTAGCAGCAGTCCAGACCCCAAAGATGTCAAATTTGCAACAGAATTAAGCTGCAGTTTCTTTACTACTTTTTACTTTTATGATTAATGCATTACCAGAATCATTGCTGATCCTTTATGCCAGTCGACTAACCTATTAATCCAGAGGTTTCCAACCTTTCTTTGCTGAATTATATTGTTTACTCACAGCCTGGTAGCAAATATTCCAAGGTCCGGGGGTTGGAAACCTCTGAAAATTCAACTTCAACATTATTGCTGGGTTGCTGTGCTCTTCAAGACCAAGACAAAGATCTAATAGAGGTGGATAAAGGGTTTGAAGACGACAGGACACAAACCTGTGGCAGGTATTTTACAGCTCCCTGTTGCTGCAGTGACAGAGGACTCTCTATCATGGAGTCCAGTCTCTCTGAGGAGCTACTGGTCAGCCCTCCCCAGTCTGTCTGACTGGGAGTGGTGCCAGCTGTTTCCGGAGAGGTCAGCGGCAGGTCGCTGGCGTAGCCCGACTCCAAGAGAGACGACCTCTCCTGTGCTCGAGGTGGAGAGTCCAACCTGAATCCCTTGAGCAGCTGCTTAGAGGAGGACGACAGGGTTTCACCTGTAGACATCTTGGCCTGCAACTTTGTCCTCCTCAGACAGCAGGACTTTGAGAATATTTCCTGTGACTGGAGACGGGGCATGGGGCTCTTTCCGTACCTCCACTTCACCGTCGCTCTCGCCCCTCCACACTGGAGAGCCATAGTCGCTGGGATACAGTGTCCTCACCACGCAGAGTTTACCATCCACCTCTCGGATGTGGACCACACCTTTGCGCTCCCTCTCCGATGGCGTCCTCGCCAAACCTGATGTCCCTTCTTGTCCTCCCTTTACCCCTACATCCCCCCTTTCTTCTCTCTCCGCTCTCCCCCTGTCTTTTCTCTCCTTCTTCTGTCGGAGTATCCAAGGTTTCTCCAGGACCCCTTGGACTTTCTCCCGAACGCGACAGACCCTCCCTCCGCCTGGAGTGGTGCTGCCCAGGGCTGGGGCTGTGTTGACCGGGGTGGTGGTGGTGGTCTGGCTCGGGATGCTGGAGACATCTACGATTGCGCTGACGGTGTCTTCCTCCCCTGGAAGGCAGAAGACCCCTTTCCAGGCTGGGCTGGGCTTGGGGGACACTTCAAGTAATCTGCTGCCCAAAAGGCCCCCAACGCTGGCACTCGTAGAGCCGGGGGACAGAGTATTGCTGTGCAGATTAGTTTTGGAATGAGTTGACAGGGTGTCAGGCACTGTTATAAGAGTCCTAGCTCTGTTGCTAAGATCTGAATCTACTGCTTCCACAACTTTTTCCTCCTCGTCTTCGTCCTCTTCCTCTCTTTCATCGGGCTCTTGGCTTCTTTGCCGCTCGTAGTCATCCTTTACCTCCAAATCTCCTTTCCTGTTCTTCTTGCCCTTGTGCTTACGTTTGAAACGTAGACGCTTCTTTGGTGAAAGTGGGGGGGCTCCACCGAGTTCCCCTTCCCGAGGAGGCCTGACACAACCCATGGAGTTCCCCATGTCTTTGATGCTGACAAAGAACAGCGTATAAAAAAAGAAAACCTACAGCAAATACTGGTAGTTAATCCATCAGAGAAGCCAAATGAATGTTCATGGAGGTTTGCACATTTATTCCAGTTGCTGGAGAGAAAAATACCAGAAAAATCCCCCCCCCCCAAAAAAGAGAGAGACACTGGAGAGGAAATGTTCAGACAGACTGACAAGTAGCTGACAGCTCCCTCATCAATCTGACACCTGCGAGTAATGGGAAGTTAGAACGAGCAGGTTTAGCTCAGTTTTCCATGGCACCATCTTAAATACAACCTGGTGAATAGAAAAATGGATGGTACGAGCTGTCACCGAAGAAGAGAGACACAGAGAGGGAAAGTCAGTGTTTTCCTCAGGCAGTCAGTTGTGTTTATGTGTATATAACCGTGTGTGTATGCTGTATGTCCAGGGCAGCTGGCTGTTTTACTTGGTCTGTTCCCAGGAGACTTGTGGTCGCAGTCAAGGACACAAGGACACAGTTATGTCAGCAGAGCGTCTGATTTATCACCAGGGTTTTGGCAGGTGAACTGTTACCTGGTGTAAGGAAATGTGTCAGGCAGGATGATGAGTGTGGGAGAGAGAAAAGTCCGACAATATTCCGCCCATTAATGAAGCTCCAGCTGCTTCACAAACACTGCATGTGTCCTGTGTGTGACATGAGAACAAAGTGTGAAAGTCCTGAGTGTGTGTGCGTTTACGTACGGCAGGATTTCTGGGCGTTTCATCTCATTTTTTGATTCAGTATTATAATCCTGAAGTGAGAAAAACAACACCTTCAGTTCCATTCAGATTCCTCTCTCCATCCTCCACAAACCACCAACAAAGTGAGGTCCGATCCAAGTGCTGGTGTGATCCAGGAGCTCTATCTCCTCTCAGATCTGGTAGCTATCTGAGCTCATGAATTAATGATGCCCCTGCTCCTACTGTGGTAATGTTATTGCAGTGCAAGAGGAGGGGAAGTAGGATCAGTAATGCGAGTCAGCCCCACAGCAGAGATCAGTAGGAATCCTATCTGTCATGGTACTCATGGAGGAAGTAGTATTAACGCCAATGCTGTCGATATCCCTCGTAGTAACGGCAAGCTCGGTGTCTCCTTCTGCCGAGGCAGCGCGGCGTCCAGATTGGTTGTGGGTGACAGATAGTGTGCAGTCAGCCAATGCTTCCACAGATTGCTGGGAGATTCAGCCAATACTCTGACAGCTTGTTAAATACTCAATCAGAGCATCGGATTCCCACCTCGATGCTTCTCCTCCTTATCATCCTCCCACGATTTCTGCCGCTCATTGAGCTGGTGTCTCATGTGATGTGTCAGTCCTTTCAGCATGTGTGTGTGTGCTCCTCATCTTAAGGGACTGTTGTTGTCAATATGCAGCTGGTGTTATTTCTCCCGTTGACGAGATTGGCAGGAAAGTTCACAGGCAGCCAGGTACCTGTGGAATCAACTCATCGTGGTCCAGAAAACCTGCAGAATGCGGCTGTGTGCCTTAGTAGGGTACTGGTCTAATTCTGGAGCCAGACAAATGCAGTCAGACTCCACCTTAAGCTCCCCAGACAGCTTAGCATCACATGCCTCTCCCCTGGATACCAGTGTGAAGATTTCTCCACCCTCCCTCCTGCCCACCCCTTCACCTTGATGTCAGACTCCCTGAGGACCAGAGTTGCCTGGGAATTGTGCTCTAATACTGTCCAATCATAAACCTCCCGGGTCCTGCTGTCAGTCTGCCAGTTACTCAGACGAGCTTCCCCTTCATCAGGTGGTGCAGTGCGACGATGCAACAGCCTGACAAAATCCACAGTTTGCAAGGAGGTGGAGGGGGTAATTTAGACCACGTCTTATGCAGAGGCAAAGAACAGGCAGGTTCTTTTTCTCCTCTCCGGTGCCTTTACGTCTCTTAATAGCTCCTCATGTCCACTGGATCCAATTAGGAAGAGGCATCTGGGATAGGATCTGGAGGACGAGACTGGTCCACAGTTGGCTCAAGATCCAGCTCTAGCAGCAGACCTACTTCACGTACAGATGTGTATCTGGAACAGAGCCAAAGGGACTCAGCGTCCAGCGAAAGACAGTCCCGAACTCCAAGCAGCACAGCGGCAGAGGTTAGGACATGAGGGTCCGCACTTCATGTCCCCTTAAACAACAAAGCCATGCAGGGAGCAAAAAAAGCAGCAACCCAGGGCGTCTCCGGCTAAAAAGAAACCGTGGCTCCGTCAGACAAGCATGGCCGGATTGATCCAATTGATACGGTGCAGGCAACAGAAACAGCGAGTGTGTGTGTCTGTCCAGCAGAGAGTACGAGCGTGTGTGTGTTTGTGCCTGCGAGGCTGGGCGGCCCCCCCCACAACATTCGATCAGCTGTGCAAGCCCTTCTGCATACGTGTCCACGAGTGTGTGTCTTGTCCTGCTCCGCTGTGGGTTTGTGGTGTTTGAGGCCTGCTGATCAGGGGAAGCCGGGAGCTCCGGTGACAGCAGGCAGCCTGGATTCGTTCTCTCCCTCGGCTGGCTTCGCTCCTCTGCTTTATCCCTCGCTCACATACGCCGGCACAGAGAGAGAAAAGCTTTTATCTCCCGGCTGCTGCAGCTTCACACTCTCTTCTGCTCGATCTCTCACTCTCACAATCCACCCCTCCCTCCTTGGCACTCCTCCTCCTCCTATCCGCTTCCTCATTACTCCTACCTCTCTCTCTCTCTCTCTAGCTCGCTCTCTCTCTTGGCTGTTAGTGAGCAGCTTTCTGTGCCACAAATGCACACATGCACACACACACACACACACTTGACCCAAAAGCTTCCCTGAATGACAGGCTGCAACAGGGACGGAGGAAAAAAAAAAAACACAGTGAGCAGGAGAGAAATCAAATCTAAATCAGTCCGTTGGCGTCTCTGCAACATAAATGCCCATCGAGCCACAGGTTATGAATGGATCTGGGGTTGAAAAGGAGAAGGAGGGAGCGAGGGATGAGATATGAGGGAATTAAGAGAACGTTGAAAAGGACAGAGGGAGAAAACAGGAGGGGATGGATGGAGGCTGTGAAAGGATCAAGAGCCGAGAGAGGTGGGAAATTAGAAACTTCTCTCTACCGTCCACACAGCAGCAGCTAAGCTTTCAATATCTCTGGTCGTATTAGGTCGTTGCAGGTAATGTTGAAAATCAATGAGAAGGACTGTTTAATGGTAACATGGATTTTACTGGATTTCTGCATGATTTTACAGGCATTAAATCCACTGGATGAGCCACAAATAGCCCTTTTCAATCTGATTTCTTTAATCTATAAATGGTCAGTAATGTGCTGACATTATTATTAATGGATGGATTAATTTGTGTGAAGCAAAAATGTCAAATATGCTCTGATTCCAGCAACATAAATGAGACAATTTATGCCATTTTCTCTGGAATATAACAGTAAAAGTCAGTCTATTTCTGACAGAGTGAACAAATAATTGGAAAAATAACTGATAAGGAAGACAAACTTTAAGTTTCAGAGAATTTGATCCATATTGTACACCTAAAATAGAAATGTAAAGATTCTCCACTCTCCTCCTACACCACTGAACACATTTAAAAGTCTGTTACCACCAACAGTCTTACAGCCTCCATTAGCTTCCACCCACCATCACATAAGTTGGAAAACATGGTTCTGACATGTGATCCTGCACCGTACAGCAGGAGAGGAGGTCTCACACCACATTACATATACACAGCGCCTTAAGTATGGCAAATATCTTAACAGAGACAGATACAGATGGAGACCGCTAACAGGCGGCAATGGTCTCAAGTGGTGAAATCCATCGTCTCTCTCATTAACTGAACAACATGCACACAAACACATGTATAAAAGGCATGAACCAGTGGGAGAAAAGCACTAATCAAGTCCCCGAGGCTTTCATCCCTTCACTGTGGCTACGTGCCATCGTGAGCTGTGGAAATCAGACAGCAACCTCCGTCTGAACCCTGGTGTCAGCTCTTCGCGAGTCAGAACGGCTGCATGTTGAGCTATCACAAGCTCTTTTGATCATATGTTGAGCAGCTCTTTGGTCGATAGTGACTGATCTCAAGATTTTAATTATCATAAGTGGGGCTCCAACTGCACTACAGTAGCTGTAACAGGCTGAACCTTAATGTTCTTACATCCCAAAGCTGAACTGAAAAGAAAATTAGAATAATCTTACTTTGGACCACTGTTAAAAAAGAATTTCTGTGGTGAACCCAGCTTCCCTGCCATGCCTGAGTAAAAAACAACCTACAAAATATTATTTGATGTTCGTCACAGAAAAATATGCAGAAGAAGGATAATGAACTCCGAAACCCTCAACTTTATTTATATTACCAAGCAAGTCTGGTTATAAATGACTGAAAATGAAGAGTCATTCAGTCCAGTTTGTGTTGCTTAGAAACCTCACGACTATCTGTGACCGTATTATGTTGAAAATGCTAAGTTGACAAAGGAAGTTCGTATTGAGGAGCTTTTCTAAAGAACCAAAGATAAACACGGGCCCTGCCCTTGGCTTTTATGTCAGTGCTTTTCAAGTTTTTCTCTGCTCACTGTGGGTATTCCAGCTCTGTGCGTAATGCTGCATAAAGTAGCTCTATAGCTTGGGCATGATATCTATATACTGTAACTGAATTTGTGGAGAAACACAGCTTGAGTTAGCAGCCATTTAAGCACCGAGGCATGCTTAAAAACCATGTGGTACACTGGCATTTAACTGCACTACAGCATAAACTCAGATCAGTTTTTTTAACTGAGGAAGGAAATGGAGATCGATCGATGCAGCACAGGCTTAAATTAGAGCCTCTAAACAACACAAATAAACTGGCCCCACCTGCTGATCATGCCTTCGAGCATGACAGAGAGATAAATTTATTCACCAGCTTAGAAATTAAATCGCTGGGAATTAGCAGTGACAGATGGCCAGCTCAGCCAATCACAGGCAGACACAGTGCAGCAGGAGGAGGAGGGTCCGTGGACGGGGATGTCTCCGTTTGGCTGGGGACTTCCAACCAGCCAGGTCATCTCTAATACTGAGCCTACTGCTGACACCTAGTGGTTCGGATGAGCAACTACAACCAGGTTTATGAACATGACAAGGTTGTGCAGGTTTGATCCCCAGTTATGATGAAAATATACACGTTAGATTGATAACAGAAAACTTTCCATGTGACAAGCAACATTAAAATGAAAGCTTTTGTCACTGTCTTGGAGAAACAAGTGGCTCTCAGGCAGGCAGATATTATACAGGGAAAAAACACTTCTGAGCTGTCAGACTTCAGGAGAACGGCTGAGCGAGCAGGTTGTCAGAGCCAGCTGACAGAGTGAGGTAAGACTGAGACACCACCTCATCTGTAACTTGACACTCCAGTGAAATAATGACTGTAACAACAGTTACAACCCAAATGAAAAATGATGCTCAGTGAGAGAGGTTCCTATAATTAGCTCATGCGCTGAGTCACTCATTTGCACATACACGTCCTGGTCACAAAGACCTGGAGGCTTGTTTCCAGAAATTACTTCTTCATCATCATCACCATCATCATACTCATCACCATGATCATCAGACCAAAGCTTGCCGGTGGGAATAATGTGGAAATTATAGACTTCTCTGCTGATCTGGGCCACGTATCTTAGTAACGGTGAATATTTGTGTCATGTTGACTTGGACAAAAAAAATGTCACTGCACTGAAGATATACAATATAGTACATTTTCTGTAAATTCAATTTAATGAATTCAGTGTTTGAGTCTGGTGTGGGGACCGGTGTGCAGCATAATTTGCAAAATATTGGCAACCAAACCACATCCATGCTGTGTGTGGCATCGTGTTGCTGATCCACCACCATGTATTTACAGTAATAATCATATAACCACTGACATGCTGCAGGGACACAGCTCTGGAGTTTCTCACTGTAGCTCTAATGTAAAACTGTCATCATCTCCTGCAGCCACTGAACTCCTGAAGCTCGAAACTATTTGCTGGCCCTCACTCCCTACTTATTATTTATTTATATTTGTTTTTTGTTTCATATCTTCCTCTTCTTCTTCATTTCTTTTCTCCAGATCTCCTGCAGTCTGTTTCAGCCCCCGTCCTGTCCATCATCTCCGGGTTGGATCCTCCTCCTGCATCCCTTCATCTCTCTCTCTCTTTCTCTGTAACACCATGTTCTGCTGAGTCATGCCCACAGCCTGAAACGGTTGCCGGGGTGTCATGCACTACTGTTTCCATGGTAACCGGCTGGCAGTGTCACCTTGCAGGGTCACATCAGAGCACAGCCTAGTGGTCAACCGCAGCAGCTACAAGCAGTTCACGACCTTATCTAAAATCAAGCCGTCTGTCCAGATAATGAAAAATAAGACAGAAAATGAGGCACTGAGAACTTTTCTTTCGATCTCAAGTGTCGTCGTATTAATTTGATTCTGTCTCTATGATACAGTCGTCATGCATGACTTGGACCCAGTGGTAACTGGAGTCCCGCTGTAATGATTTAGTAGAGTACAACCCTATCTGCAGGCAACACTGATGCAGGAACATTTGGTGGAAATTATTCCACATCAGGAGTCAGAGAGAAAACAACAGCTCAGATGACTGACTGTCTAGACTAACCAAGCTGCCTTTAGACATCATTTATATGCAAGTTCATAGCTGCAGTACTTTTTTACTTCATTTACAACTTGTAGATCTCTGTCTGATGAGGCTACAAACTGTTTTGCTTTTTTTCTTTTATTGCGAAGAACTTTGTGACATCTACTCTAGAACACAGAAATTATTTTACTCACTTGGGGAGCGGCGGAAACAAGTTGTGAACACCCTTTCAGTTGATATGACAGTTTCCTCTTTACACATCCAGCAGTTACAACATAACATTTATTTGGATTTGTGTTTCTGTGCCCCTAACACAAAAATTCACCCTCTTTTAGCTTTGTTTTTGGTCTCCACCAACTCCTGAAGGAAATATCTGTCTGCTCAACTACATTCACCAGTTACTCACTAATTGTGTCTGTAGTGTACGGTGGGATTTTTCCTGACAGTAGCCGCCTGCTGTGGCCTAAAACGTATTATACGAGCAGCGAGAATGAGCTAAAACAGTAAATTTACAGACTGGACATCTAAACACTGAGGTGAAACTGTAAAGCTCTGTAAAGCTGAGCAGAACTGCAGATTCAGAAGGATAATTCTCTGTGCATTCATCACCTTTCACACAGTCACATTGCTCTCACATTGTCATTGATGCATTGTTCGTATAAAATCTCAGTTATAGCCGCTTTAAGAATCCTTGTTGTGATCATATGACTGCAGAAAATTATCTGAATTATAAATCATCATGCTGATAATGTCAACCCACAACCTGTATACAGCTGGAGTTCAATCAGTGTGGACAGCTCAGTATACATCTTGTTAGATGACTGCTCACATTCCTTCTCTGTCAGTAAACATGGTATGCGTGGTATACAGGAACAAACTGTAAATCCAGGATTTATATGAAAGCCTACAGACTGAACATGATGTCCCCTGTGCTCCCTTTATGCCTGAGCTGTCCAAACGCCAAACTGGAGCCAAACAAGCCTGTGTCCTCGTGACGCTTTAGAGGACAGCTTCCTGCAAGAGGCCTGCCTAGAGGTGGTTTTATAACAGACACACTCAGGACAACAACACGATTAAGTCACAGATACGCTCTGATGCCTTCAAACACAGAGTCACATTGTGCACACTTATAAAAACACTAACTAGCATGAAAAACTTGCAGCTGCAATAATGTATAAATTCACCTAACATGGCAAACACCATGTTTTCTCCTCTCAGTAAGAGCAGATGTCTGAGGCAGTGAAATAAACCATCATACTGGCAGGAAACACCTCTAATGCCCAGAACACATCTTGTTCAGAGATTCCACAGAACTTCCTCATTTCCAGTCAGCAGTGGAAAATGCACCCTCTTCTGTTGCATAAGTTAGCTCTGGTGTGCCAGCACATACGGAGCTAAGCCAAGTCTGGCAGTGATAATAACTCAAATCCCAACAGCTGGACAGAGATGCCAAGAAACAACAGGACAACACAGAAATAAAGTCCACATTTGAAGCTATTTGCTTTCACTTCAATCCATTTCAAATCCAGATCGAATCACAGCAGTATATAACTCAATTATTACATAATCAATTGCAGCCGTTATTACATTGTGAGCTGGATCCATGAACCTTTAGTCGCTGATTACATTTTTCCGATGCAGAATTCGAGGAGCGTGTACTGTACATGCTCGTTAACTATTAACAGAGTCCAGCACAGGAAACACAGGGGCAGCATGTGAAGGGCACAGACCTGGAAGTGAAGGATGATGGTCCAGATGAGCCCTAGCGTCAGTTTGGGGTTCCCGTCTGTGATGTCATCGTTTCTGATGTTCACAAGTTTGACCTGAAAATTAAATACACGGATTTGTGGTTTGATTTCCAACAAAATACTGCACGCATGTTCCTGCATGTTACGGATGAAGAATGATCTCTGCTCCAACTATCATGCCCATTATGTGTAAGAGACTCCCTGAAACCTTGTTAAATCTTGTCTCTCTGGCTAAGCTTGGCCACCTTTGCTTTATAATTAGCCCTGAAGTGAAACTCAGAGAGGACTCAGAGGAAGAAACGGCCCGTCCTCCACCACCACTGCTGTCTCCAGGGAACAGGACAAGAGAGATGCAGTTTAAGAACGACGGATATGGAGGAAGCGTGTTTAAAGTGAGAGACAGAGCTGCAGTACTGGTAAGATTAAATTGGCAGAGAGAGACTGTGAGATTGGTCAAGGGGGAACAATAACAGGTGCAGTGTGAGTGAGGGGGCAGATAAGTCATTAGATGCTGTGTGAAGAAGCCCTGGACTGCAGATAGAGAACAGCATAGCTTAGTCTGTGCTTCTGCAAACTGAGTGGAATTTGCAGCACAAGGATATAAGTAAGAATCAGGGTCTTTAAAAACTATATTAAAATCAATTATTCACACCTGGCATGTTTGGAACAGCTTACAGAAAGCTGTCACAGACATTATTGCACAGAGACACCTGGAAATTAGTGTGTAAACGGATAAGTGATGGTGACTAATACATATAATAGGATATTTTCTTAACTCTTCTTAAAGTGAGTAATGACAAAGAACAAAAGAAAAAGAAAGCACAAAAGAAACTTTAATTATTTCTGAATTATCTGTTGTACTCAGAGACATAACGACTATACATGCAAGTAATGCAGCTGCAATGGAGTCTGCACAGGCCCTTCTTTATCTTATCATATCAAAAGAGCTCGAGCATCTCTTGTACTGAGTCCACAGTATACATGGGTTAACTACAAATGAAGGGGAAGCAGTGAGTAAGTACAGTTCTCTGTGAGCCAAGTCATCTGCTCCATAGTGTCATTCATTCACCAAGTTAATAACAATACAATAAAAAGAACAGTTCGGCATAGACGAGAATATAGTTATTTGACTTATACCTCTATGTTACACTAAATTGAGTTTAAAGGGGGATTAATGGACGACTTGAGGTTCAAAAACTCGTAAAAACATTCTTTTAAATTCCTGATTTACACCTGATGTACATCATTATCTACACTAAAGCATGCATTAAAAATATTAATGTTTTGAATATGCAAGTTATGACTGTGTGTGAGTGTGTACCTGTCTCTGTTTGAGGAAGTCCAGCGCTATTTGGACATTCTGTAGTCGATGAAATCTCATTCTCCCCTTTTCTCTGGGCTGGAACAGAAGAGAGAGAGGAACAGAAAAAAAAACATGATGAGGAAAGTCAACAAAGAGATCTAAGTCACTGATTTGTTTTTTTAGTGACACAAACAGAGAAGGCAGCAGTGTGAGCAAATAAAGCTGAATTTAAATCCACAGTGCAGTGAAGTCATGAAATGGTCCTCTGGGGGGCGCTGTCTTCAACAGAAGCTTGTTAAAGACATGCTAAAAAACTGTGGAGCAAACCAGACTCAGACCATGCTGGTTTAGCATGAACAATGCAAACATCACATCAGACTGTTTTAGTTATTCAACATTTCTTCAATTAAATGTAAAGTTTAAGCTTTAGAGGAATGAAAGATAGAGAAAATCACACACACAAACACCACACACACACACACACACTTTTGCTGCAAAGAGTAAATGAGTAAAGTGCAGGATGCAGATGTGGATTCACACTGTGCTGGTAAAGAGAAGGTTCACTCAGGATTAATCACATCAGCAAATACTGGAGAGGAGAGGAGAGGAGGAGAGGAGAGGAGAGGAGGGGGGAGAGGAGGGAGAGGAGAGGAGAGGAGAGGGAGAGGAGAGGAGAAAGGAATAGGGGAGAGAAAAGAGGAGGAAAGGAGAGGAGAGGAAAGAGGAGGAGAGGAGAGTGTGTTGTCTATATTTCCTCATAATCATACCTGTGCTTTTATCTGATTGTAATTCTCGTCTCTGTAAAGCAACATCTGTTGTTTTTAAATTTGCTTGATAAATAAACTGACTTGAATCAACTGCACTACATGTTTATTTTTAGAGAACAGACAAACACAACACATGCTGTTTTGTTCCGTCATCAGTCTGACTCTGTATCATCATGCTACTGTTGTTTTGGGCAGATAATAACATAATTAACTAAGAGAAACATCATTGTGTTAAAACGTCCAATCAGGAAACACTTTCACAGCCCTCAACTGTTACATACCCTCAATAAAGAGCATTTTACATTTGACAGTAATACTATAAAAAATATAATCTCACTAATAACAAATCCAGCTCAAATATAAGCTATATTTTATTTTTATTGTGCGCATCACATGCAAAGTAGCAGTAGAGCACTGTTGAGTGAAAACATATCTTTGAAATGTGAACTTTTTTTTGCCCAATTCTGTATTTATGGGAAAGTAATGATTAAAATGAAGGAGTTACGATGCTGTCACCCAACAGAAATGATGGCCGACGTGTTGTAACGTCATACAGTAACACAGCTTCGTATGGTGTCATGTGCAGCCTGGTTTTTGTTTTGGGTCAGAGGTCAGTGGCACAGCACTCTCATGCAGCCTCACAGCTCCACCTGTGGGGCCGAGGGTAAAAAGCTGAGGGGGTCAGAGGTCAGAGGTGACAAGAGTGAGCAGTGGAAGGGAAGGGGAAAGGGGGGGGGTGATTTGAACATACTCCCTGAGCTCCTTCCTCCTCCTCATCCTCCCCTCTGAGCAAGATGAGAGGGGGGGCCCGCGAGGCGTATGCCCTTTTCAATGGGGGGCCGCTTTTCTGTTGCTATGGTAACAGAAAGGAGGAAAGTGGGAGACAGAAAAGAGAGGAAGAGGAGATGTAGAGTGAGAACTGGTGGGTAAAGAAAAACAGACTGACGAAGGCAGGAACAACTGAAAAAAGGGACAATAGTACGAGAGTGGTCAGATTGTTTAAGAACGACTTAAAGTCCTTAAATCTACCATTCCATAACAAATGGGCAAAGCTGTGTGAACGATCAAAAGCTCCAGAACAGCTACTAAAAGAACCTTTCAGTGAGACAAACTTATCACTCGAACCAAAGACGTTATGTTTCCACCTGTGTCTATCTGTCTGTCTGTTTGTTAGAAAAAGTGCTGAACCGATTTGCCCCAAACCTGGTGGAGGGACAGGACCAGGGAAGATGGCCGCCCATCCTGAGTCTGGTTCTGCCTCTTAAAAAAAAGTTTTTTTTCCCTCCACTGTTGCTTAGTGCCTGCTCATGCTGGGAATTGAAAAAATATGGTCTAGACCTGCTCTATATGACAATTTAACTGAGATAAGCGTGATTCAGTGCAATATAAACAAAACTGACTTGACTCAAAGTTTTGGTTCAAGATCCAGACAATGATAATCTGACTGTCTGGAAGAAAATGCTGAATTACACACAGAACTGTACCATCATGACCAAATGACAAATAAATAGTTTATATTATCAGACTTCTTCTTCTCTGTGAGACAGATGTGTGTAGGATTGTGTGGCCTTGGCTGAGGTACGCACTCCACTGAGTGTTCATGAAGGTGACACTGTCAGGTAACATTGTCCTTAATACACAGTAGCTCTGTGTGTGTGCACCTCAGCAAATCACAGTCAGCAGTCTGTTTGTGTTAGTTTACCTGTCTGCAGCTAAACCAGCCTGCGTCACGTCGTGGCCGGTCTGTCTGTTCAGCATTAGGACTAAGACTCTTAACATCACCATGCTGAGCAAAGTCAGACCACCAGGGCTCAGAGTCCTGCATCACTATTGGTGACTTACAATTGTTGGCATTAAACAGAAAGTCAACTGAATGTCTAAAACCCTCAAGCTGGAAAAGTTCAGTCTTTCTCTCAAAGTCCAGGTGTATTTTAAAGTTTATGTGACGTAGGATGCACGGAGGTGGGGATGAGAGGGTGTGTGATGGAGCAGAGGAGGAGTATGTGATGGAAAAACATTACAATAACTGAGAAAATAATCATGTCTGTGCAGAGGTGTGTGTGTAAGAGAGGTCAAATCCATACCAGGGTGACTCCAGAGAGGACCTCCAGCAGGGAAATCAGGTTGTGTCCATCCCTCAGGTCCTCGTACAAGTCTGAGATGTGCTTCCTCACCTGAGAGAGGAGAACAGGAAGGAAGAGAGACAGAAAGTTAATTTCACTCTCCAATCAACCCTCTGTTGACTCATTGTTGTTGACATGTGCCAGGCCAATTGCCCCGCAGCTGACGGGGCTGGTGACAGCGGTTGCCGGGCCGACAGAGACGAAGTGCCAGCTGTGGCCTCTTCGTCTCTGTTGCCATGACATTGCCTCAGACGAGCAGGGCTGGGGATGGGTTTCTTACTGGTGGCGACTGCTGCCGACACAGTGACTCAGCAGCCTGGCGGAGCCGTGTGATCGGCATCAGTGCTTGTTTTGTTTTGAAACTGGGACACAGTCAGTGAGACGGACTGGGGGGACGGACAGAGACTGATTCAGCCTGAACAGAGAGAGGGAATAATGGATCCGCCGAGCTGTGACGAGTGAGTAAAGTGTTACGAGAACTGAACTGAGACAGGAAATGAAGACACAAATACTAAATCTGTCCACAGTCTGTCCCATTATTTTATTATTTTGACTCGTTTACTTTGCACTACTGAAAAACCATTTTATTTTGACAACATCACAGGATGCTTTCTCCATCTGTTTTTGGACCCGAGGACTTTAGATTGTACTGGTAATTTTGCGTTTGAGACCTGAACCTGAAACTTTACCCCTCACCTTGGTATGTTGTGGAAAAGAAACAGTATCATAAAGTTAGAAAAGAAAACACTACTATTTATGAAATGTACACTTACAGTGGACGAGGTTAACATGATAGTGGGGTGAAAGAATAAAAGGTGATGAGGTTTATGAACTGCAAGCACATGCATTAAGAACAACTGAATAAGACTAAAGAGACTTCTTCTATCTACTCTACTTTCCAGTTCTCCAGTTTGTGACAGAAGTACGTCATGCACCACAAAACAGCTGCAGAAAAGCACATAAACATCAGGCAGAAGCAACAGAAAAGCTTTTAATTTGTATTTTTCCCCAGACGATGGAAAGAGAGGGAGGCTGGCATGCGAC
This sequence comes from Lates calcarifer, assembly GCF_001640805.2. Taxonomy (NCBI): domain Eukaryota; kingdom Metazoa; phylum Chordata; class Actinopteri; family Centropomidae; genus Lates; species Lates calcarifer. The sequence continues at coordinate 19,064,422 of NC_066835.1, read as the reverse complement.
AAAAGGTCAAACATTTCCTACCCAGAGTGCCTCAAAATTGTTGCTTCAATAATGCAGAGCCACCGAGGCAAACCAAGGACACATGTCCACCTGCATTAAAGCGATTCTCCTGCTTCTCGCTGCATCCACAGTGACAAAAGTTTTGCTGCAGTCCTGGCCTCAGGACAAGAAACTGCACTTCCACATTTCACCAGAAGAGGGCAAGACAGGCACAAGAGTAGAGGATGAAAGAGCAAACTGAAGAGGTCTTTACCTTCCAACTAAGCCATGAATGAAAACAAATATTAATTTAAATGAAACTATTATATTTGTTTATAAAAACATGCTCCTTTACCGCTGTTTAAGGTGGAGCAGGAGGTTTCTCTTAAGAGCTACAATCCATCTTTAGCTTCAAGCTGCAGCTAAAAAACTAACAACATCCCTCCACTTGTCCTCAGTAACCTCTTTTCTTACGTTCACTGTCTATTCTCTTCTCCCTCACTCATCTCTGTCACACTCTCATCCTTCTGTTACTGCCTCCATCTCTCTGACATCAGCTGTTTTAGACGGGAGCTGATGGAACAAGTGTTAATTAGATGACAGGAAGAAATGACGGTGAATCCAACACTGACTGGAAATGAGGCACCACTTTTGTCTGCTGTGTGTGTGTGTGTGTGTGTGTGTGTGTGTGTGTGTGACTTAATGTTTATTATCAGCTCACTGGAGGGCTGCTCTGTGAACTGGAGTGAAATCAACCCCAAAATATCCTGTTCTACTGATTTTCAGCCAATTACAATATTTCATCTAGACACAGCAGCTGTTTGTGAGAAAACACCACTGCATTTCCTGTAATAACTTGTCAGTTGCAATTTATATTATACTTTTGCAAAGAAATGTTGATGTTCTCTACTATCTTTAGCATGACATATTTGACTTTGTTTTAAGTTGCTTGGTTACTTCACAAACCACAGTGTCAGATAAACATCTGTCAAAGGAAACTTATTTCTGTTAATGTTCCTGTGGGTTTCAAAACACGCCTCATCAGCAGACCCACTGCATTACACAACACATCAAGTCTAATGTGTGAAAAGTTCGACAAAGTTCAGTCTTTGAACGCATCACAGAATTTAACTTTACTCCTTAACTCTACATCTGAATCTGTAGATCATTGCCCTGATGTTTTTTAATGAACAGGATGTTTGTCTTTGGTTGTGTGTGTGTGTGTGTGTCTTATGGGATGCCAGCTGTGTCTGATGAGTACTGACGGCAGCTGTCAGAAGCCTTCAGCTCTAAAGCAGACTGTTATATGGAGCTAATGTTAAGGACCACAGGTGCACTGACAGCACCTGGGTGTAACTGCTCTGAGCACAGATCTGGGTCAGACTGAATCTGGAAATAAATTTTAACACCTTTTTTTGGCTAAAACGGCTTCAAATATCTGTTGTCACATATGATTTGACAACTTATAATGAATGATGGCAAGTGTTTGAATGCCAATAAAGCGAATGATGTGATGCTCACTGTGATGTGGTGACTCCATAAACTCTATCTGGTCTCTGCTCCACAGGTTAATAAATGCAATGAATCATATGTAACATTTCATCTATTTCTAACAGCAAGGTCGTCTTTTTTGTGCATTAACGTCAACACCATGTACATCTCATTTCTGCTAAATATCTTGCATTTTCTGTCCTTAATTTATTCAGTTTTCTCACATTTAATCAGAGCTGAAACTGTTTGTCGATAAGAAAATAAATCAGCAATAATTTTGATGATGTTCACTCTTTAGTTCTAGCTTCTCGTTTGGAGCTTTATTTGGCTGCAGCCCTATATTTAAACACAGGGTGAATGTTTTATGACAGATGTGATAGTTTTAAACCAGCGGTTAATGATTATGAGGTGGAACTGTTCTCATCGCACAGTGCTTGAGAATCTATTAAGCCTAAGGCATGTTTATTTATGAGAGTCAGCGCCGACAGAAACATTTGCTGATGTGTTTGTTGTCTCTGTTTCTGTGTAACTTTTTGCAGCTGTGGCTCATTTGAGTTTGTCTGGCACATCACAGACACAAACAGAAATGCAGACAGACTGGATGTGGTGAAACATGATGTTAGCCGAGCGAGCTGCAGTGTGGCTAACAGTTCTTCATCTCTGTGAAAAAACAAGCTCCTGCCTCCTCCTCAAGTCTTAATCCACAGCTACAGGATTTGTTCTCACTGTGTCAACAAACTGCTGGGTCAAAGTGTGTCACTGCATGCCAGCAGGTAGCTCAGAGGCCATGTTTATATTGGGCCCCATGTTTGCACTGCACACACACACACACCTGTTAACACCATGCACACCTGAGCAGCCTGAATCATACCAGACATGACACAGCGAGCGAACAGGAAGCGAGGAGCAATGATGTCACCAGGTAGGAAGCTGTGGGCAGCGAGCACCTGTCTACCTTTGTCTTTCCTGTGTCTTTGTCCTGTGAGCTTATTTTCTACTCCATCTTTCTTTCTTCTTCTGTTTCTCCCTCTTAGCCTCAGCTCTGCTTTTTATTGTCAGTGTTTGCCTCTAAATCCCAGCTCACAGGGCGGAGGTTAATAGAATCAACAGTCCTGGCAAAGAGTCAACAGATGATGTAGCACATGCTGCTATTTCACCCTACTTTCTACTGAAGCACTTAGTGTTGGGACATGTTATTCTGTTTTTGTTTTTTTTAAATATACCATCTTCAGCAGCTCATACTTCAACAGACCCTTTTTAACATGCTGTTCATGGTTTCTCCCTCCCTCCTCTTATCCGCCTGTTTTCCTACAACCGTAAAGGTCAGCGCTCTCTTTAATAAATACAACTCAGATGACCTCTCTGCTGATGTATCCACCGACAGTCAGCATGAGTTAATGTGTAGTTGAATAAAAAGAAGATGGAGAGTCACATGACGCCACCTGGAGCCTCTGTCTATAGGTCCTCCATCTTGTCCTGTATTTTACATTCTGAAACATTTTAAATTAGCTGCTGTTGGTTTTATTTTAGTCGACAGAATGACAGAAAACACTCAAAAATGCCCGTCACGAGTTCCCAGAACTCAATTTTATGTCTCCAAATTCCTTGTTTTTCCCAAAGATATTCAATTTACAAATAAATGAATCTTTAAAAAGCAGCAAATTGCAAACATTTGAGAAGCTGGAACAGACAAATTTTGAGCATTTTTCCTTAAGAAATAACTGAAAAATTATTTCTTTCCCACTGATAATGATGATCAATCAATCTGCTGCTTATTTTTGAAATTAATTAACTGTTTGGCCTTTAAAATGTGAGACTGTAATGAAAAATGCCCCTCAGTATTTCTCTAAGTCCAATCTAACACATCCAAAGTGTTAGTTTGGTCCAACAAACAGACCAAAAGCTTGAATTATAAATTTAACTATCATCGGGAAATCAAAGAAAACAAAGCAAATAGTCACATTTAAAAGGCTGGACAAGGACATTTTTTGGCATTTCTGCATAAGAAAGGACTTGAACCATTTATCAAACTATGACAATTACTGCCAATTAATTTTCTGTCAACTGACTAATCAACTATTCATTCCAGCTCTGCTCTCATGTTAACACAAAGAATGAAACACAGACTTCTCATTAGAAATGAATGGACGCTGCACTGAAATATCCTCTTCATCTCTGACCTACATTTACAGTCAGCGGCTGGTCTGGCAGTGTCCTCTGATATAGAGTTACATCCACAGGCTGGGCACTGTGACGACAGTCGCTCCAGAGTTATGGGGTCAGACAGACGTTTCATTCCCGGGTCACGTGACAGAAATACCCAGCATTCTCCTCTCCTTGGTGTCCACACGGCCTGAGTGTGTGTGACACATGGTATACATACTGTACTGTACTGGTATGTGTGTATACGTGTGCAGATGTGACAGTTAAACACACGTAGGCAGCAATGGTCAGCTGTCTGTGACCTACAAAGGAGACTAGTTTCACTGTCTTCAGACCTTTTTATTCAAGAGTAAGATCTTTTTTGTTTAACCAGAAACATCACTATATATTGCTACCAGACTCCATTGACAAAAACTGTGATTTTACCAAGCAGAAAACGGGAGCTGTTGAAATAACGCTGCTTGATGGGTTCGTTTGTTTGTGTTATTGTGTGACTTTCAGTGGTGAAAGAAGTACTCAGATCTTTTAAATAAGCAAACAAACCACACAATTACACAAACAAAATAACAGACTGAGGCATTAGTATTCCAGCAGCACCTACTTTCTGCAAGGTAAAATTCGTGTTTTTGTTAATGGAGTCTGGTAGTGGAAATAAGACCCAGAGTTATCCTTTGACTGGATGTAAACAGCCAGCTATTCAGGGCTTTAAGCAGCTGCTCATTCAGATTTAATTTATTCAGATGTTTCTTTATTGATGGTTTAATTACGTTTGAGATCCCAGCTCCTCGACAAAGACAGTCTGTCAATCTATTATTTAATATCTGCATTCCAGTAAACATTTCTAAATTCACAGCCGCTATAAAATATTCATTCAAGACTTACATTCAGTTTATCCACCGCTTTGCTTTCTGCTGCTAAACATGATGGAGGTGTGAGCACAGCCGGACAGAGAGGAGAGATTTAACATGTCGTAACTTTAGAGCCATTACTAACAGTGATAAAGCAAACGGGCAGAACGATCCAGACAGATGCTCCTCTATCGATGCAGACAGAGCCACATTAACACTGAACACACAGGTCTGATGAGGCCGTGCTGTCTCAGCTCAGAGGTGAAGAGACAGAGCAGCAGGAAGCATTATTATAAATAAATACAGACAGTTTTATACCAGGAGACAGGAGATAGAGAGGGGGCTCTGGATCACAAAGATGAAGATTGAGATGAGTAGAAAATAAAGGATATCCTCTAAGATGGATGTCTCTTGTTTTGCTCACTTGGTTTTCTTATTTTATTGCAGCAGTAGGACCAATAAAATGAATCCCATTCAGGTTACCAGGACACTTACAAGTGCTTTTTCTCAAACTATTACTCTGCTCCCACTAGATTTAAGACAAACAGTCCAGCTGCTTTATGAGCTGAGGCCTTTCAGGTCACTGACTTTCAGATAAATGTCTTGTCTGATAAGGTATAAGGGGACCGAGTTTTGTATGGCATATGACATAACACAGCATATCAAGCCCTTTGGGACCTTCATGTAATAGAAGACTGTGGATAGGACTCCTACAGGAACAGACCTCCTCTGTAAAAGACCAAGAATATTGCCATTTACCTCTACCAGACTCCACTGACAAAAACAGTGATTTTAATGAGCAGAACACAGACGTTTCTGGCACACTGCTGCCTCCGTTGGTTAGTTAGTTTGTGTTATTGTGTGACTTTCTGTGGTGGAAGAAGCATTCAGATTCTTAACATAAGTAAAAGTACCACACAATAACACATAGAGGCAGTGGTATTCCAGCAGCTCCTGTGAGGTAAAATTACAGCTTTTCTCAATGGAGTCTGGTATTGATATATGGTGATGTTTCTGGGTAAATAAAAAGGATCTTACTCTTAAATAAAAGGTCTATCTCTGTAGAAATTATATCCATAATGTTATCAGACATCTATAATAACAATCTGAGTTATCCTTTAAAATAAAATGAGCCCATTGCAGACTGGTCGAACACATACCTTGATGAGATGCTTGTTGACCCATTTTGTAAAGGTTTTCTTCTGCACCCTGTCCCGCTCATCTGAAGAAAAAGAAACAAAGAGAGAAAAACAAGGAGGTTTAATTACATAATCCAAATCCAGTATTATTCCACTGAATTATGTCACGCACATTTACAAATCCAGCTCAGTTCAGAGAGGGAGCAAAACTGGGCTAAACAGCCTCAAGGGAGAGAATAACCAATGATGCTGTATTCAGACAACTAACAGGCGTTGATTAATACACTTGTATTGGTTTTTTAATGATAATTAGGGCAGGTTTCTACAGGAAAGTTGCTGTTCTTCCATCTCACACACACCCACTTAGCTTAGCAGCAGCTTGTATTGGATTACACCCTCTAACCCTTATTGTTAACACACACACTTTCATTTCATAAACTCAATAAAAGACATCAACACACACACACAGGTGTAGCTGATACCACACTTGCACACACCTCCTCTCCTCTGCATGTTTCTTATATCATTCAGCAGTGGTAAAGCGGTCACGACAAACACTGAGGAAGTTCTTTGAGCTCACAGGTTGAGCTGAACGACTCCTGTTGATAAGATCCTCTATATCTACAAACGTGACCTCTTGTTAAATCTGGGCCAGTTACAGTATCTCGACATGTTTACTTGGATGGCATCATCCTGAGTACACTGAGGTTGTGTCAACAAAGCTAAAAAATCACTTGTTAGCTTGACTGAAAAATGTTTTGTTTCTACTCCGAGAGGTGCGTCCTTTCTTTGGTTCATTCTGTGTGTCTGTCTGTGTGAGTGTCTGACCTTTCCACCACTGTCTTTGTGTTTCTACAGAGTCTGTAACTGAAGCGCGATCTGCAGCCGGGCGGCTCCAGCCTGCATCCTCCACAGGCCAGAGGAGTGAGGCAGCCCGGCCAGGAATAGAGCCTGATGCTGAGCCACAACTGTGTTATCTTCCCCCCTCCTCACCTCACCACCACCACCACCACCACCACCTCCTCCTCCTCCTCCTCTTCCTCTCCAGCTTCTCTCTGCTCATATCAGTTTGTCTGGGAGAAACAGACCCGCTCCTCTTTTTCCTTTCCCGCCATTCTGTTAAATATCTGACTTCCTGCTGGACGGATAGTCAAACATCCTCCTCCTCCCTCCATCCTCTCTGAGGTGATGCCATACTGTATCTTACTCTAATTCATTTCTTCACTATAATGGATTTAAAAGCAATAAGGCCGCATCTAACAATCATTTCCTTTATAGCTTAATCTACTAATAACTTTTTAAAATTAATCTCCTAATAAAATAACCCTCAAACTGCTTATTCTCTCAGAGAAATTCATGAAAATCTTCAGTTTGTAGAAGCTTGAAAAGTTACTTAAATGATTAATTAATGATCAAGGTGTTGATTGATCTTCTGACCATTAATTAATCAACTAATCATTTCAGCTCCATGAACCCTCGTGTTGTCCTCTGGGTCAAAGTGACCCGGTGGCCGACAGTGTGCCTTTGTGTGTGTGTGTGTGTGTGTGTGTGTGTGTAGTAGGATTTGTTGTTGTGCATGACATTTGTGATTCTGAAGCAGTTATCTTTTGTTTCTGAATAATAGTAAGAAGAAAAAAGTATACAGAATACGAAGGGCAACAGGAGCGTTAAGCAAACAAGCTTCATGAAATTTAAAAACATTTTCAGCTCCTGTTTTCAGAAATATAAAGAGAGTTTTTTCAGGAAAAAAAAATATTGAATTGGCCAAAATTCATCATGATTCTGATCTGATTTTGCTTTAGGGATAAAACTACATAAAAAAATCAAATACACGTGTAAAACTTGCATTGTTATTCAGCCTTTCATAATGTTTTAACTATCATATCTTTATCTTTAGCTGTTTCAAACTGTAAAACACTAAATCTTATCATTATTAATCTATTCCTTATCTGTGAATGTTCACTCCAGTTGTTGACACACGTTGACATATGAAGGAGCGTGCAAAACAAAACAAAGATAAGATAGTTTTGTTTCTCATATCAAGTCCAGCACATGGACAGAAAAGGATTTTCCCTCCAATCTGTCGAACAGATTCAGGTCCAGCCAATCAGAAACCAGCCTGCAGCAGGTACGTCCTTTCCTGCCTGTTGTTTACCAGCTGCTATGGTGAAGCCATGAGGGAGAGATAGACAGTATCACTTCCTCCTTTTAAGATTTTGTTATCTCTCTCTCTCTCTCTCACACCCACACCTATACAAACACACAGATTTCCACTGAGACTCTAAACGGCTGCGACACCTTCAACTGTCGAGCTCCAAAAGTAGAAAGGATTTCCAAAGAGGAGATTCGATTTAGAGTTTAGTGGGTCAAATATCTCAACTGGATAGAAGTCAAGGTCAATCTCAACACTGCACAACACACACACACACACACACAAATGTACACACACTGAGGAGTTTACATAGAGGGTAAATCCCCAGGCAAAGAACACGTATTTCAACATGCTCTTGCAAAATAGTTTCACCAACACGCCTTGCTTCCCAAACCTGCCTGAGTAGCTGAGCTAGTTCACCCAGAGGAAACACTTAGGCTTTTACATGTTATTAGGTCACTCACTCACACACACACACTGTATATCGGTCAACTACACCATGCTGCGCTACAGATTTATAACTGTACCTGCGAAGACTCATCAGGTCCATGTAGGTGTGGTAATGAGGGTTATAAATCTATCATGTGCTACTACATTACACAACCAAAACTGGAGCCATGACAAGAGACAAGACGTGCGAGTGACAGCCACAGAAAGGCGCTCATTCGTTTACAGAGGGGGGGCATTGTTAAGATGTACACACCCCTCTCCATTCTGTCAACACAACACACCACACAGCACACACACATACATATAGTGAGGTCTCGTTCTTCACCCTGACACCGATAATGATTAATAGAGACCACAACTTTTGTTGTCTCTGTGTGCACAAATAGGAACTGATCAAACACAGAGTGAACCACGTGCTGACAGGACCACACCGGCAGCATGTAAACAAAAACTGCAAACACTGTAGAGCTACTCCACGAGCACACACACTGACCTGCACAGCACATGAGCGAGTACAGGTGAGCGTTGAGATGACACTCATTCCTGTAGTCAGGCCACATGGTCCACCTCTCTAACGTCTGCTGTCCTCCTGCTGTAATCAGACCTTCACTTCATGCTAACGGTGCATAATCCAAGACACAAGTCAGATAATTATAGTGGTAAGACGTCTGCGGCAACAAGCTGCCTCCACGTATCCAGAAGTGAAAGCTGCAGGGTGAGTTTGAGCCGGCAGGTGTCACCGGTCTGAGGAGTCTCTTTCTCTTTCTCTTGGTTTAATCTCTCTCTGTGTGGTTCACCCGTTCCCTCGCTCCATGGTCGCTGCCATGTCAAGCCTCCGTCCGCCGGCCTTCTCCCTCTGTCCCTCGCACTCTTTCCCAGTAGCAGTTGCTCTCCCACGTGTGTGTCAAAGTCAGCGGCAGCTCCTCCCCCTTCAGCCTAAAAGGGACGGCCTCCCTCCCTCCTTCTCTCCCTCCCTCTCTGTTTACTCCCTCACCTCACTTCTACTTCCTCGCCAGTCACTGGCACGCTCCCTCCCTCCCTCTCTCTCTCTCTCGCTGTCAGTTGTTCTCTTGCTCGCTCGCTCCCTGTTTCCAGGCCACAACAGACGGTCTGTGCTCAGACAGCAGCAGCAGAGGGTGGCTCTGCAGAGCTGCAGGGGAGCCTGCTCTGTTTATCTTTTCTCATGCTTTCTTTCCACAATGCCTCCTCCTCTCTTTCTGTGCGTAGGTAAGTAACCCTCCTTGCTGACACGACGGATCCAGAGGGACAATTTTCTCTATTTTAGTTCACTGCCTGGAAGGACAGATGATGTAGAGCCCATCCACATTTTCAAAGAAGAGCAGGAAGAAGTTCTGCTGAGAGGGGACTGAGATTGTTAAAAATAAATTGTTTTTCAGGTCCCACCCATGTCCATTTATGATGATGTAATCCACGAGTCTTCTTGAGCAGCCACAAAAGAACACAAGAATTAAAGTGAAGCTTGTTGAGCAACACTGTGAAAACACACACACACACACACACGTCGTGTTCAAGCTGACAAGAGCCAGATGCAGCAGCTCTGTGACAGCTCTGTTTCCTCGCCTTTAGTCCTGCTCCTTTTCTCACGTTTCCTTTCCTTGAAGAGGCAAACAGAGTCAACAGTTTTGAGTGTCTTCTGCTGCTAGCGATGTTAGCTCTGCAGCTTTCTGAGGAAGACAGAGGGAAACAGTAGCTTGGACCGAGACTGACGTTAGTTTCATCCAGAGAGGCCTGGTGGACTTTAATTTAATACTGAACCCGAGCAGAGTCTTTCATGTCATTAGTGCACGTGTGTGTTGTTATGTGTGACTGGGACGGGAGAGAACAAAGACGATGAATAAACAGCCTTGGTGATATTTCTAGCTTGGGTCCAGACTTGTGCTTTTCAGGCCCGACACAATACGGCGGTGAATAAGAATAAGAGGCCTTTAACTCGCACTGCCTGGCGATGAAAACATCAACCAATCATGGAGGAGAAATTCCACTGTCCGGATCTGGTGTGTTTCACAGATGACAACCTGAAATCATATTTTTATGAAGCCTTTTACTTCTTACTTGTTCCTCACCGTCTCTCAGAATAGCTCTGCCGACCCAGACAACGCCAACGCAGATCTGAATAATTTCTGCTCTCTCAGTTTATTTAAAAAAAGAAAAGAAGAAAAAAAAAATAGAGCCAAGAATCAGCGGTGTGGAAGCAATGAGTCTACACCGGCTAAAAGCCCAGCTGTGGCCACTGAGTCAAACAGTGGTCATGTGAGGAGGTCATGTGACCTGTGCAGGAGTCTCGTCAGAGCAGAGGTTGATATGACGGCAGGTGTACAGTGTGTAGTTACAGTACAGGTACACACACACCTGACCAGGCGAGACATTGACTCACACACTTTTACAGCCACAACAAGCTCAGACAGAGTAACCCCAGCTCCTCCTCCTCTGTTCCCTCCACAGACAGCGTCACTCCTTCAACTCCATCCTTCCTTCCTTTAGCTCCTCTTCTTCTCTGCTCCCTCTTGTCTTCAGATTCTTCCTCTCCTCCTTGCTTCCATGATGAATCTCTCCTCTCTTTCCATCTTTAAGAGACCAACAACACTAAAAATACCAGACGGAGCTTACGTCTCTAATACCAGGCAGCGTGCTTATCCCTCCTTCTCCCCCGTTATCACCTCTAATCTCCCTCTCTCTCTCTCTCTTCTGCCCCGTCTTCCGGTGCTCTGGCTGTCTCCTCTTGTGATTCAATTAAAATTAAAAGTGGGAGGGATGTTTCCCTGTGTCCTCCTTTTCCTTTGCTTGTCCACCATGCCATCTTCGCCCCTCTCTTTCACTTTCCCTTTCTGTTTTCAGTTTCTCTTTCAGCTAGGCAGGCTCCCAGGGTTCATTTATCCCACTCTCTGGTGACACTCAAAGGCTGGCACCAGCCTCCATTTCTCTTTCTTTCATTTCATTCTTCTATTCCTTCCGCTTCTTATCCCATTTTTTTTCCTCTCACAGCTACGAACACTGCATGCTAAATGTTTGTGTTTGTTCACTCCAGATCTGCAAATCCGACCGAAGCCGACAAGCTTTTATGGGGCCGAAATTTCTGAATCTTAATATCCAAATTGCTTGGTGGATAATATGCCCCCATTTACACACTAACCAGCTGTCCAGTTAGCCACAAGCCCCGTCAACAGATTCAATCTGCCCACCTGTGGCACACAGTGAGACACCTGACGGTTTAAATGGAGCAAACAGCCACAACAATAATAATACAAGACGTTTAGGAAAGTTTCTTCAGGTAAAACTGCCCTGAAATTACATAAAACACACAAAACAAAACAACAAAAACAGGTCAACTGCAACAAATTTACAGTCCATGCTAAAGGTGATTCAGGGTGAGTGTTGTTTTACCAATGACCCTCATCTAAATAAAGACCTTATCTGTCCGCTGGTCATGACATCACCTCAGTATATTGCTTTTTTTTTTTTTTTTTTTTAAATCAGAGACATTTCACTTAAATGAGTGTGTTTTTGTTGTGTTGCAGCAATTCAACAGTGTTTAATTAATACAGCCACTGGTTTAGAAGAATATTATCTGTTAAACCTTTAAATATTCAGCTATTTAGATTGTATAACTGGACAAGACATTATCTAATATTGCACGCTAAAGTGTAAAGTTACGTAACTTCAGAGAAAGTGTAAACCACCATTTACATATTGTGTAAGTTTAAACCACATCATGTACATACAGCGTGAAATGCTACACACCCACCCCTACCACGCTCGGTCTACCACCGAGGCTCTGTTTCCTGTGACGAGAAAAAACAAGGTCAGGACCACAACGTCACGCAACGTGGCCACAAACACACACACACTGCAGCTGTGTCACATCAGTTGCTCATCTAGAACCTGGAGACAAGATCAAACAAGCAAGTAAACATGAAAGTCGAGTTTGACGCTCGGGTAAATTCTGGTCTCAGAATCAGTCACACGGACACATCCCTAAAACTGAACACTCATAATGAGACACACACCCATTTTAGCTATTTTAATCCACTCCCTGCATTTTAATCTGCTTTAAATGGAAACATTAAAGAGTTTAAATATGAGCTACTGTAATATATATATATATATAGGGAAATACACACAGCTACATGGAGCTGGACAGCAGGCAGGTGAACTGTCCAGCATCCTGATCCACAGGTGAAGTATAATGAACACAGCACCCTCAACTGACCATGTGAGTGGACAACATGTGCAGTACTGCTGGCTTTGTATGAGGAAACAGTACAGATACACACTCCATCGATGAGTGCAGGAGTACGTTTACATTTTAAACTTGAAATGAAAACAGAAATGTAACTTGTAGATTATTTCTCATGCTTGTGTTTCTCATTCTCTGTTACTCTTTCTTTCCTTCTCTCATTTACCTCATTTCAGTGTGTGGGTTTTTTCCACAGCACCATCAGTGCCCCCTTGTCTCTCTTAGCACCACCCGACTCCAGTCACTGCTGCATCCGCTGCCCTTACACCACTGATCGACCTCATTGATCTCCCCTGTTATGTCACACCAGATTAATCCAAATCTGATAAAATCAGACACGTGTCCTGAAACAAATGCCTCGTCCACCTACGATGACAAACCCAAAATTTTGCTCAGTTTTTCTGCTGATAGCTGGAGCTGAACTAAGTCTAGCGCTGTAGATTAGCAGCAGCTACTGAGCAGAAGCTTAAAGGTCAGTACAAACATAATGTCAAAATAGTTTAGATAATAAATACAATAGACAGACACTTTAGAGAGTTACACACTGAATATTTGTTCCAGGCTTTTACTAAGTATTAGCACAAAGGCTAAATATGTAACACAACTGGACTTTGTTTAATTCTACAAAAACGTGGTGTTACGTCAGTGTTTAGCATTAGCTGTGAATAATTAGACACATGACTGGACTGAGCAGCTTACTGGCAGCACAGCAGCTCGTTGTTTAGTGTGCAGCATGTAGTCGTAAAAACAAGACATGGACAGCCACGTAAGCAGCCCAAGACACACACACACACACACACATATAGGCATACACACTGTAGCATCCAGGTTGAATTACATGGATGTGACAGCATGATTCTTTCTCTGCAAAGAGCCAAATATGGAAGATTCAGCTCCACTGACTCATAGAGGAGAGGCAGATGAGATACAGCAATCACATCCTGGAGCATGAAAACTCATTAAAACTAGTGTGTCACTGTAACAGGAGATGAAACAGGAGAAACCTACATGTTCTTTACAGCAGCACGAGCAGCTTTACATTCCACTTTAACTAAAATAGTTGCTGCAGCAAGCTGGGAAAGCTTCAGCATCATGCTAACTGCTGCACGAGCATGTTGAAGCAGTGCAGATGCAGAGCTACATGCTAAACGCACTCGGTTAAATGAAGAAGCTGACATGCTAACAGAGAAGTCAAGTATCTGTTGTATAAATCATGAGACAGAAGGAGGTGGAGTCTAAACAGGAAGCACATGGAGCTAACGTCAAATCTTTCCTCTTCTCTGCATCGGAGATAAATTATAGCAGAAATAGAGACGGAGAAAGGAAACAGAGGAGGAAAGATGTTTAGCTTATTCTTCGCTCTCAGTGGCAGATGGACAGGATGGTTTACCTTGCTCAAAAGTGGGTGCACGACGGCGGCGGCGGCGACGGTAAAACCAAAATCCAGCTGCTGTCAAGAAGTGAAAAGTCACCACCAGGATGGGCGTAATAATCGTGGGGTCTGTTAGAAAATCCATCTCATCCAAGTGACTGAGCCACAAACACCCAGGAATGTTTCTCTGCTCCAAACTCCCACAAAATCTCAGTAAAATAAAGTTTAAACGTCAAGAAAGTCCAGCTCCAGGCTTCCAGGTAAATGAGCAAAGGTTTTTTAAATGTCAGTCAGCAGAATCATGAGGATCCTTCTCCTTTCACTTCTTCAGTTTTGACACCAGACAAAAATATTCTTCCTGTCTGTTCTACAGCATCTCTCCTCTTTCAACACAAAACTACTGCAGCTAAAAAACTTGAGTCCTTCTCTCCATTCAGATGCCCTCCCTCTCCCCCCACCTCTCTCTCTCTCTCTCTCTTTCTCTAACTCTGTTTCAATCCCGCTCGCCCTCTAACACTCGAACAGTGAATTCCATTCCCCTGAAACAAGCGACCAGACTGTAGCCGTTGCTCAGCACACCGTTAGAAAACCAGTAAATAAATGAAACAGGACTAAACAGACGGAAATGTATAAGTGTGTGTGTGTTTTGTGTGTGTAGTTGCCACACACTGTCTGAAGGAAACCACATGGGAGATACCCACATGCTCATCTTCCTGTATGTGTGTGTATTTCTAATGTAGTAAATCATTTTATGTATTTGTACATGAGCGAGCTACATCAACTCTTTGGTTGCAGATAAGCTGCACTTGCATATAAATGTCCTGTCAGTGGGTGTGCACACGTTGGCTGCAGTTTGTGGATGGTGTGTGTGCGTGTTAGGGGAAAGTGTGTGTGTGTTTACCTCCGTTGCTATGAGTGAGCAATGCATCCTGGCTGTGATATTTATTCACGGCTATCTTTGAACGATGTCTGCTGACTGCAACGGCGTGTTCAAAAGCTTCAGACAAGAGGAGGCCATTAAACCAAGGTGATCATAGCATGTGTGTGTGTGTGTGTGTTAGAGACACTTATGGCATGATTCAGCATGATTCAGGCTGCAGACTGGAGGGCAGGGGGTCTTAGAGTTACTCTCACCTCGCAAAGAATTGAGTCTGTGTGTGTGTGTGTGTGTGTGATCAAGTTATCAGCTCAGCTCTGAAAAAAAAAGCCACTGACATTTCACAGTCCTAGCAACCTCTGGACAAAACAATACACAACCACAATTAATCTGACGACATTTCATCTCTGTCAGGGGGAAAAAACCTCAGCTCACTTTATTCTTGCGACACATGCATTTCAACTGCAATACATATACTTAAAAAAGAGTTTGTGTCATTTCGGAGATGCATGTTCATCATCAGACAAACAGTCTGATAAGAGAGCAATCATGTGGAAATTACTGCAAACCATCCCTGTGGATATTTGGAGACGGCAGTAATGAGTCTCTTTCCCATTAGTCACTTCCTGATCACCACATTTACCAGATAACATGAGGTAATGGAGATATGATCCTGATGCCAGCTGCTGACCCAGTCTCAGCTGGTGACTTCCCATTGCAACAGAACTACATTACCCAGAGTCCTTTCTGTCCTAAGATGAGCATTCTAGGTAAACAAGAGGCTTGTAGTTTTTCTAAATGTGAAGAAAGCAGAACTACATTACCCAGAGTCCTTTTTGTCAAATACTTAAATAATCAAATACTTAAACTCCCAAAGCAAACAAACCAAAGAAAATATTTTTGTTTGCGCAGTGTGTACTGATTTCAAAAATAACAGGAGACCGTCAGACACCATGCAAAAAGAGAATAAAAAAGAAAAAAAATCAAAAATCAGAACGAGAGACAGTGATTGAGAGACAGAGAAAATAAGGAACAAAAAAAAGTGTGAAGAGACTGAAGAGGAAATTTAGCAGCCACATGTCTGTTGTGGTAAAGAGTGTGTTGTTGCCGCCACTGTGGGGCAGAAGAGACCAACATGTGTGTGTTCGGCGTAAAGGCGAATCACTCCAAACACTGACTGTCACATTTAGCACCAATATCTGACAGGTGTGATCTTTTTGTTGTAATCTGCCTCTTGCAGCCTGAATATTACTCCTTTATTTATTTATTTTGTCAGTTTCAGCTGTAGCTGTATGACCTGCCACAAACATCCACCCTTCTTTGTTTTCAATGACTTAATTCCAGTGTGTTTCATAGCGTTTTTCAGATGTTTCATCACCAGTGAACACACAAAACTCCTCCTTAGACTTCATGCTTTCATATTAAATCTCCACATACCTCCTACCACACCTGCATCACAGTCAAACCTGCACTCAGTCTCTCTGAATGTAATATATTCTAATTTACTTTTACACGTTCGTCAGTATATTTCCTCCTCTCACATGGTGCGCTGGCTGAATTAAAGCCTGCTAGTGTGTATGTATGTTAGCGCTCAGGGTCAAGAGGTCAGGGGTCCAATCTCATGCGCCCTCACCTCTGCAGAAAATGCTGCGTCTGTAAACTTCAGCCACACACACACACACGAACACACACATGCAACCCGGGTGTAACAAAGCCTGGGGATGATGTCAGGCTAGAGTATAATGCCTGCAACACAGGAGGAGGAAGAGAAGATGGAGGGATAAGAAGGAAAAAAAAAAGATTGAAGAGTGTGGGAAGCATCGAGGGAGGAGGAGAGGAACTACAGTGTTATTGTAAGGCTTGATGTTGTATTGGCTGTTTGTGTCGGGTCAGTGAATGACTCTTTTCATTCAGATATCACAGAGAGAAATCTCACACTCACTGACGCATCAGAAAGACACACACAGACAGAAACACACACAGCCTTTTGTGACTGATGTGTACAGTCTCACTACTGTCTCTGCTTTCACCATATTAGCATAATATAATCCATCTGGTGCTTTTACCTCAAAAACTCAAACTTATCTCGCTCTACTCGTCTGTATGATGCTTCTATTCGCTCCCATGTTTCCTCTTGTGTGTGTGTTTAATGCTGCAGCTCGTCTCTCCCTCCCCCAGTACAGCTCAATTCTCCCAGTCAGCATCCTTTACATAGATAGCCTGGACGCCAGCAAGGTCACCGTGACACACACACATCCCTCCTGTCGACTGCAGGAGGTGAACGCAGGGAAAAAAATATGTTGATGAAGGGCAGGAATGTACTTTTCTGATGCACAGAACTGCTGCTCTGTGCCTGCGACGTGACACTACAGCGACAAACAAATTTCTATTTCTCATACTCTGGGAGATGAGCTGTAGTCAGAGCCATAAACTGCATCTGCATATGGAAATCCACTGCAAGCCAAACCACCCAAAGGAACAATGTTCACACATGCTGCAGAGCTGGGTACAGAATATCAGAAAATCATGCATGGGATAATTTTACTGACCCTGATGAAGGACTTTAGATTACATTTAAATTACTCTGAATCATTTAGCAGATGCTTTTGTCCAAATCAACCTACAAAAAAACAGTGTTGGTCAATGTAAAGTCCATGGTAAGGTGGGAATTTTCATGGATAGTCTTCAAAAGCATCTAAGCTAGCAGCGAATGCTTGGTCGGATTCTTTGTCTTAGATTTTTACCGATTTAATTAATGAATTTGCACATTTTGGACAATGAAAGTGTTTTTAATATTTCTGTTTTTCCAGGAAAAAAAGGTTAAAACAAATGATTATATTCATGAAAATTAAGTATCAAAAAAAGTGCTGTTCTGGTATCACCAGGGATATCAACATTTAACACCTGTTTAACACGAGGTTAGCATCATCCCAGCTGTGTGAGGACGATGACAGCTGCAGGAGGAAACAGGAAAGAAATACGTTGATGAAGGGCAGGATGAGCAGCAGTGGGAGCAGGATGAGGAAAAAGAGAGTCACATCAGAGCGATGAATCCGCTAACCTTGGACTTTTCATGTCCATGTCAGGGACAACAAAAATTACAGCCTCCCAGCTTTGTCCTCCTCCTCATATCCCTTCAGTTCCTCTCACGGTCTCGACAGCCGTGACTGAACTCGATCACCTCTAACATTTAATACCAGTTTCACCTGTGCAAGCATCATCTAATCATCTAGCCTGAAATCTAAACACAGGAACAGACAAAGCTGTGGTAGTTTTCTGTTGAGAGTACCAGACATAATCAGACAAAATAAGGTCAAATGTTCTTAGTGAATCAGCTGCTGAGATGAGGAGTTTACATGTGAATAAAACATCTATTCTGAGACTCTGGTCACCACCACAGCTGTGTGTGTGGTGTGACCGTGACACATCATCATCGCCTGCCAGCCTCCTGCACTGTTCCCCGGCAGCTGCATGACCTCTGACCTCTGTGACGGCGAATGGCAGCAGAAACACTTCCTGTCTGGAAAGTGAGCCGGCTGCCAGATTCCTGACCTGACATTCTGGGGCTGAACACAATACTGAACATGTAAGAGAGGTGGATGTGGATGAGAGGAAGAAAATACTGGTGCATGCTTTGATAAGACATTTCCACGGTGCACACAGAGCAGTGAAGGCACCTGGCTGTCTGCTGCTGCCGCCACTGAAACACAAGCAGTGAGATGCTTTCTGGGAACCTGGAACAGTGAGAGTGATGGAAATGAAACTCTGTTTGCAGTACAACGATAAATAGTTGATACATAGTCTGCAGAGGAAGTTGGAGCCACTTTGAAATGCATCCAAACTCTCTCATCTCCACTGCAGTGTCACTCTCTGCAGTTAGGGGGCAATCTGGGTCCAGATACTGGAGCAGGAGGGCCCAGTTTCCCTCTAGTGTTGCAGCACTGATTCTCTTATTCAGCTAAAAAAAAAACTCCAAAATAAAGTTCAGTCTCACTCTTGGATTCTGGTCCAGAAAACTTTTGTTTATCCTGGACTTAGTGTGCAATGTCCAAACTTCACAGTCTGTTAACTTTGGTTAAGCCTGCATCTATTTAGTGGCATTATTAATTACCAGACCAACAAAAATTCCCACAAGAAAAACTGGAAAATAAATATGAGGCCAAACTGTTTAATGTTCAGTAGAAGAGCACAGAGACAATAAAACATCCACACACACAGACACACAAATGGATTTGGCATCGATGGGTCACACAGACAGAGGCAATGAACCTCAGACTGTTAGTTATTGAAGCGTGGGGTAATCACACAGCGAGGAGCCGGACATCACGATCACTGGACCTGATCGAGGCCACGCTGACAGTCCACTTAACTGAACAGCAGAAATTATATAATCTATAAGATTGATTGATGTGATTCATCGACCAAAAAAATTATATTTAAATAAAAAGCTGCTTAAAATAAATTAAAATTTCATATGTCTCTTAAAGAAATGGCTTTTTGTCATCCAGATATAGGCAGCTGTTTTGTAAATGTTTAAGGCTTTTTCAGGACATTTACGACCACTGTTGTAACTTATTCAGCGCTTAATTTCTTATCAGTTCCCTTGGATGTAGGCGATAAACAGCCAATGTCTAAGTGGGTAGTTATTTTGTGAGGGAGCACAGTGTCCACATTTACCCACTGTGGTCTCTTTCAGTGTGAGATGAACACATCAAAAGCTTCCCAGTGCTGTTCCTGCTGACAGTTAAGTAAGTTGTGTTTTGACAGGAGAACTAAGCGGATCGCTACACCCGTTCCAGAGAGCAGACAGGAACAGAGCCAGGAGTCCTCAGACAGACAGAGAGACAAGTCAGACAGACAGACAGCGATACCCCGAGATGCCATTAAGAGATTAGAGGACGGGGAGAGGAGGATGAAACGGGAGAGGATAGAGGAGTGCGGGCCCCCACATAAACTAACAAGGGTGGATTAATGGGAGTTGACTCGAGGACGCACACAAATACACACTAAGCACAAAACACGGGGGTGCCAGAGCATTACTGAGGAGATGACAGCACAAGTGATGAAAAGTGGGAAGCTGACCCGTCTGAGACAGACCTGAGGTCAGCTTGGAGCTACCGCTGCTATAACTAGTAGCTCGGAGAGATAACATTTATCTAACAACAGCTCTAATCTGTGTTCATCAAACACAGGTTGACTCTGAGGAAACCAGTCACATTTAAATTCACCCTGCAAACAACGATGACATAACATTTCCTAAAAAACATGACAGGCTGTTTTCCGGTTAGCTGCGTTTCAGGAACTGACGGGGTTTTCCAAGCAAGAGAAAGATGAAACCATGACAGAGAAATGAGGAAAAAAAAGTCTTCAGGACAAGTAGTTTTAAATTTTGGGAGTCAAACTGGGTCACAAGCCCTGACTCAGCTGCTGCTGCTGAGTCCAAAAATGTCAAGAGAGCATCTCTGTTTCTGGAGGCCTGAATTACTGCATAGCAAAATTAAATTACTTGGCTGAGAAAACAAGAAAAGTTTCAGGGCCTACACATCCCACAAAAAACACACACACAGAAGCACACACACACAGTGCCAAAGCGCTTGTTTTCAGGAAACAAAGCCCAATTACCCCTGTCCTCTCTCTCACCCTGCATAATAAAAGACAAGAACAAAGACTTGAGCAGTTAACAGCTCGATTCCTTCTGGGCCGCACTGACACACACCAAAAATAAACCATTTTAGCATATAACATTTGATATCAAGAAGATATGTAGCTTATGATAGAAAGAAATGATTTCTGCACCAAATGCAGCTGTAACTATTGACAGTTAGTTGGCCAAGGTACAGACGGTACAAGTGGAAAAAGAGCAGAGGGAACATAAAAACTGGAGTTTATGTTTAGAATGAGGTTAATGTGAAGTTAAAGCTCCTGGATTCTCCTCATAAAATATTCAAAAAGTGTGAGATTTCAATAAGCTGTATTCTAAATATTATTGCTAGGTTTAAGCTTTTCATATTATAACAAAATGTATTTATTAAAATGAGTCTGCGCAGCATCTAATCTTAGCAACCAGTTTTGAGCGACTACAAACTAAATGGTTGAAGGAATTAATTGGCATTTTGGGAAATTAATTTATATGTTTTCTTGTTAAGGGTTAGACAAGAAGCTTGATATTACTCTCACATCTGTTGGTTAAACATGAAGCTACAGTCAGCAAACAGTTATCTTAGCTTAGCTTAGCTTAGTTTAGCTTAGCTTAGCGTAAACACGAGGCAACCAGTGTAGACTTCAGGAGGTCACTTCCAAGAAACAGTCCTGCATATAATCTCCCATAAAGAGTACAAAGGCTAACCGTGTCCCTCTGTTTCCAGCCTTTGTGCTAAGCTAAGCTAAGCTAACAATCTCCTAGTTATAGCTTGAGTTATTTGAAAAAATGTTCTGGTGATAGGAGCCTCCTATATGTTATCATGGCTGCAACATGATGGAGCTTGGTTTGGCTGGAAGCAGGAAATCCACGTGACCTCTGACCTGTCCCTGTCCCTCCCTGATTCTCACCATCAGGCTCAGGAGCAGCATGAAAACAGCGATGTTGACCTCTGGAGCTTTAACTGCCCGGTCAGAGCCCACCTCCCCACCCTCAGGGTAAAGGCCAAGGATCAGGTTTGTGTGTTGACTTCAGTGTCAGCTTGTCACTTAGGTAATTTAATCACACAGTTCATTGATGCACTTTTCCAGAAAAATAGAGAAACTACAAGGAGAAGCAAGGAGAGGAAGAGGAGGAAGACTTGGCACCCAGGATGTTGTATGCCTGCATGGATAGATGGTGGGAAAGGAGGGAGGGGACAACAGGGGGAGGAGGAAAGAGCGATAGATTTATGACCCCGTGAGAAAAGAGAAGCTCCGTCCAAACTCTCTTGGTTTTAGTGCTTTAGTTAATCACAGGTTAATGAGCAAGAGAGGGAAGGACACAGAGAGACAAAGAGAGAGAGAAAAGGCACAGAAACAAAAAGAGAACGAAGGATTAATGAGCAGGAAGAAGAAAGATTGTATTTGAATTGAGATAAATTGGTGACAGAAAAAACGGAAAAACACTGACAGCGAGTGCACAGGCTGGAGAGGGTGAAGATAAGGACAGATAAGAGATCCAAGTCCAGGAGCAACAAAAACATTAGATAACATGTGAGACAGATGGAAGAAAGGCGAAAGTGAAAGGAGGAGGAATAATAAAAGAGCAGGGATGAGTGAAACATAAAGAAAGAGAAAAGATAAGTGAAGTCCAGAATTTCCAGTGTGGTTTTAATGTGAAAGTCCCCAACTTTCTATGACAACGCTGGATCACTTCCAGGGCATGAAATGTTTTTTCTTCATGTTTTATTAATTGTGTTTGACCTGTCCAGAGTGGGACTGGCTCTAGACCTCCAACTCTCAACTATCCCAGTCTGACTGTCTCAGATTTTGCCCTTCCCTGTCTGGCAGCGAACCTCAAACCCTGGCTACGTCGGCGCCTCGCTTTGCTACACATGTACAGAGCAGGAAAATGAATAGGACGCGGTAAAGAGGGTTACGAGGAGGTGTGTTTGTGGAGAGCCGAGGAGAAAGAGCACGATATCTTTTAGTGTCGTGAGAGAGACGAAGATGAGGAAGAAGAAAAACACTCAGACGATGAGGTCAGTGGATGGGAAAAGACGAGGCAAGAGGGAGAAAGACAAAAAAGTGGGGGAATGAAAGAGGGCAGGGGCGAAGAATGTGAAGAGTGTACACAAATACAGGGGACCCTAACACATAACCACGGTAACCAGGCCCTTAATTTTAACCCCAGCTGTTCTCGTTGCCATGGACACCTCTCAATTAGGACCCCTCTGGCCTTTCATTGGGGCACTTGACCCGAGCTCCTGAAAAAGCTGTAATTATCAGGCTGTCAGAGGCGACCGCGGGGTCCTCGCCGCCATGACGTCAACATTTACATTCAGTCTGGTAAAGGTCTCAGCGTTAGAGGCCTCTTTTTATTTTGTTTTCTTTTTTTAACCTGACATCTCAAGATGACACATGATCGCTCCATTCAGAGGCTACTGTGTCACCTTTAACCTTTACACGACCACTACCTGTTAGTTTGACAAGATGCAGGAAAAAACACTCAAAGAAAATCTGGATATGAGCAACAAATTCATATATTTCTCATGAAATGACCTGATGCTCTTGGTCAAAAATGTGATTAACTTCTAATAAAAAACTGAACACATAAGAAAAGGGATACAGTATTGCTGAAGGAATCTTATTGTAATATGAGTCACGATTTTAGTGAGAATTTTTGAATTTCATTTTGATTATGTGATTATTATTATGTGAAACAAGTATGTTCCCTTATACCTGGAGAATATGATTTGTAGGCCTGTAACACCACAATTCATTTATTATGGTAAATTGTAGCTCCTGTGATATTGCACATGGCCATATATTGATTTCCTATTAATGGTAGTCATTTTTTGAAGCCAAAATGCTGAACATTTGGTGATCCTAGCTCCTAAAATGTCAAGATTTGCTGCCTTTCTTTGTTTTATATGAACATTTCAAAATGCACTGTTCTTAACTTTCTGACAGTTTTACAACCTAAAACTAACTCAGTTTAGTGACAAAATAAAATAGATAATCAGCAGCTGGAGTACTAACATATCTCATGCTCCTCGAGATCAAAAACCCCATTAAAATAATGTAATCATCAGAATTTTCTGACATATTGATCAAAGCAAAATAGATATAAAGCATCTTCCAAGGCCCATGTAGTGACTAATACATCCTCTGTTACAATTTATACTCCCCTCTGATAAATACTACATTTGTATAAACAGGTTTGGCTTTGACTGTGTCTGATGTCTTAATGGTTTTGGTGGTAAAACTGTCCTGAGAACAGCTCGTTAAAGGTATAAAGTATCCTCGATGAACAATAAAAACTCCTCCTGGCTCAAGGAAGGGTTTAACTTTTATCTCATGAGTAATGATAATTGTGTGCGTTGTACACAGGGAGGTATGAGTTTGCATTCAAAATAGAGAGACAGTGGAGTATTTTGTGTGTGTGTGTGTGGTGTGTGAATCTCAAAGGCAGAAGAGAAGCCAAAGACCACCTAGACCGACCATTAGACAAGAGGAGAGGGGAGGAGTGATCGTACATCAGAGACACACAGACTCTTCTCTTTCACTCTCTAATGGCCTTGTGATGCTTCTCCGCCTCTCTGCAAAGATCTTTTCATTAGGTTCACGCACACACATACCTACACACATGCACATACACAAACTACAGCTCTATTTACTATGTGGCAGAGCAGGAAATGAATATCAGGCTGGAGGCAGCGGGAATGTGAATCGTGCCCGACGGGCACAACAACGTGGAAAGTGATCAATGGCGGCCGTAATTGCTCCACATTGCTCAGGTTCATTAGAGAGTCAGGTATGTTAGGACTTAGTGAGGTTACATGGAGGGACAGTAATCCTCTTTTAACAAGCTCACAGGGAGATGAGTTCAAGACCGGGAATTTGAACATTTTGAGGGTGAAGCAGGAGAGGAGCAGAGGTGTGAGGTGAGGGAGGAAAAGACCAGAGGAGGCAGAGATGCTATTTTCATGGTATTGTTTCAGTCATATTGGTCATGATAATGGGTTATGATAAAACTGTGCTCACCAAAAAAAAAAAAAAAAAGAGTTTGCCTGAAGCTATGAAGTTATTCAATTAGTTCACTGAATTTAATCAGCAAGAATTCTGATTACCGAATTAAAATAACAGAAATTCACAGGTTCCGGACAAAACAAGACATCTGAAAACATCAGGTGAGCTCTAAGAACATTTTTCACCATTTACAAGTCACTAATGAATAAATTAGCTGAGGAAATAACTGTCAATTGTTTCTCACAGTCAATAAAGATGTGTTCAAGCTACTTGTTTCATTTGACCAACAATCCAAAACCCAAAGATATTTAGTTTCTCATGTGGCCAACAAATAAATCCTCACTTTTGAGAAGCTTGAACCAGCATTTTTTCTGCATTTTTTCCTGAAAAATGACTCTATAATCAATATATAATCAAAACTGTTGCCGCCCTAAAGCCGACTGTTTGTTCGCACTCAACTTGGCGAGAAAAGACAGAAAAGACGACAAAACTGACTGAACTCCAGCTAAATGTTAATTGTTTTTCTGTCTGTGTTAATAAAAAGTAATTTGTGTTCACAGCATCGACTTGGCTGCTAGAAATCACTGAGAGAAGAATAGAGGAGAGGAGAGTGTTGACTGTATTGATGGGCCGAGAGATGTTCTATCTGCATTTACTCTTCTATTGACCGGTGGCTCGGCCCTCTGGGCTTCAACAACATGTAACTGGTGGACAGAAGACCTTCAATAAACACAGACAGCACCTTTTAAAAACTGATGGATCAAAGTCTGACCAGGCTGGGGGAAAAAGTCAATTTGGGTCGAAAAATAAAAATCAAAACAGTGAGAAAGACACACGTGGCGCAGAGAAAAACAGTCCACAAAGTACAGGTGTACAGTCACACCCAGTTTACCGATATCCACACAAACACAACCACAAACAAAGGCTTGCTCCATACCCCCACCCTATACACACAGCCTGTGTAAACTCTGTTTATCTGAGCTTGTCCATGACCAAACACACACACACACACAGCAACAGGGGATGAACAGAAACCCCTGTGTCCCATTTCCAGTGTTGAAGACGCCCTTCAGCATCACAGCATGTTTCTTCAACTTCAAAAGCTCTAAAAATAAATCTAAGTAAAACTGTTTCCATCTCAGGAATAAACCTGAGGGTGGAGAAAAGATGGCAGACATGTTTTAGATTCAAGAAATAACAACATCACAAGTCTATTTTTCCTTCCCCACTCAGACACAGTATCTCCTCTCCATCATTTCTAGCTGCTCTTGTATCTGACAGTGTTTAAATTATGGACTTGAGAGCAGCCGGCTTGGTATCACACTGAGATAACACTACGTTTCCCACGCTGCCCCCCTCCTGTCTCCAGGAAGTAGAGTCGGGTAAAACTCTTCGAGGTGGAGCCTGCAGGCCCTGATCTGACCGGGGAGTCTGGGGACAACAGGAAGTAAACAGGAAGAAGGAGAACGAAGTAGACGAGGAGAGAAGAGCTGAGACCAACACAATAAAACACAGTAGAGGAGGGACGCCACAGGAGCTAAGAGCCTCAGGAATGTTTGTCATTGTGTTTGTGGCTGACAGGTACACATTTAGGATTTTAAATATGTAAATTAATCAATGCATATTTCATACAATCAAAGTATACATCAACATAGTATTGATTAAACAAAATCTTGGGACTACTGGCTCATTTTTTTAAACTAGAAAAACAACTTCTCATATTAAACATCATTTAAGACATTTTTATATCCTGACAGATTACAAGGAACAAAATTATTTAAACAGATTCATGTGAAATTCTTAAAATTTCCCAGTCTGTTTGATGTGTCATTACAATTTACAAGCACTGCTCTCATAGCTGCAGTTGGCAGACGAGCTGAGCGATGCCTTCAGGACCCTAAAGTTAACCAGGGAGATCCAGTATATCTAAATCTTATAGTTTTATTACAACCTATAAATAAGCTACTGTCCTAATCTAGCACCCTTAAGTCAAAATATTTCACAATTCCCAAGATGCAGAAGCAAAAATATGAATGACTTAAAGACACAGATCGTAAATCTGACGTGTCACTGATTGGACAACTCAACATCTAATTATTATTTCATTTAATGGTAGTCAAAACCATTTGTGGCCTTCAGACCTTCATCAGCTGTCTTGTTGCACAGGATCTGAACCCTTGATGGTAGACAACTAAAAATAAACGCTCATCTATTCTACGCCTCTCACTCCAGAAGTCGTAAATCATTAACATGACAAACTGTTCTGACAAGAAAAAGTGAGTCTTATCAAGCAGTTCACTGACTGACAGTCTGTTTTTCAAGGGAAGGATCAAAAGAAGCGGATTTTGTTAATTAGTAAAAATTACCCCCAAATAACTTGACGAGCAAATGACAGCAGAACACTTTTAGCAGCATTCTGCTTTCTATATATAAAATATTAATGCTGTTTCTACTGTTTTTGAAGCTGCATTATATTATCAGTAAACACTGTGTGCACTCATATCTCACAGACACAGGACAAAGACAAACCTGCATGACAACTAAAACACCCACGTGAGAACCTGGATAACAGACGTATTGTGCAGGTTGATAAAGAAGTAGTGTTCAGGTCAGGTAAATGGAGAAAAGACAAAAAGCTGAGAGCCAACATAAGTTAATTAAAGCTAAACTATTTATTCAGGGAAACAAATAATCATGAAGAAAATGTATGTAAACAAAATAACTGCAAACAAAAGAGCTGAGGAAGATCGCTGACACCGGCAATGTTTCCTGGAAACATCTTAATCTGAGAAGGAAGAATTCGGTGCTGAGATCGGCTTCATTCCTTCAGTGGGACAAAGCGGACCTGTGGTGATTCTGATACCGACATCAGACCCAAAACAACAGCGACGCCAGCAAACAGCAGAGAAAAAGAAAACAACCTAAAACTCAAGAGTGCCACAGTGAACTGAGGCTGAAGTGCTGTGACATTTTGAATCGTTCTCTGTTTGTTCCTTGACCTTTCAGTTCTCTGTCGTGGCTCTGCTCAGGGGGGATTTCAGGCCTTGAATGAGAAGCAGGTTAAAGTAAGGGGGGCTGGTGTTGATGAAGGCTCGCTAAACAGAGCTGCACTGTCCTCTCGCATCAACTCTCTGCTGTCTGTGTGCACCAAAATCAAGCAAATTAATTAGATGAAAAGGACGAGAAAAGGTAACCGAAGAGTTGTCAGTCCAGTTCAGGGATAAAACTGAAACTCCTGCCTTGTCTTGACTTGCTTAAAGGAATAGTTTGACATTTTGGGACAGCCACAGTATGACGGTACAGCCAGAGGCCCAATTAGCTTAGCTTCACAGCTAGCCTGGCTGCATCCACAGGTATCACAATCCACATAACAGCACCTCTAAAGTTCACTAATTAACATGTCATACCTTGTTTGTTTCATCCGTACAGAATCTGAAGTGTCTTTATTCACCTCATTATTTTTTAATTTTGCTGAGTTTTTAATTTGCCAGGCAGACAAGGGTTCGGTGTTTTGCTCAGTGGCGATGTGACCAGGATTAAACTCATGTCTATGAACAGGTTGCAGCTCTTTTATGACCCACAATGCTGCTGTGCTACTTCACCCTCCACCCCTCCACTTATCTCCCTCAACATTGTCTTTATTCCTCTCCAGCCCTCTCCTCCCTCTGCGCCTCCTCTCCTCTTTCACCTCGGCCTTTTCGCTGCCTCATTCCCATCGCCCACGCCACGCAGTAATTACATGCACAAAACGTGCTCTATCCTGTGTAATTACAGTCCTGTCAGAGCGGGGGTGAAGGTTGTGGTTTGAGAGTCAAGGCTACAAGGACAGTGTGTGTATGACAGGGTGATGAAGTGTTAAGAAAATGTTCCTTATAGCCACACATGGAGGAAACACTTTCTAAATCTCCTGTGACAAACCTGAAATATGTAGATGTATTATACTGTCACAACATCAGTTTCAGATTATATAAAACATGCTAATACTCAACAAATCTGTCCTATAGAGGGCGCTACAGCCCTACCAGCAGCACACAAAGATACTAACATAGCTTTACATGAGCGGCAGTAAACGCTTCAGCTCTGCCAGAGAGTCGACGATGAGGCCACACCCAACTGTTTTAACGCTGATAAACACACGAGGAAGCTTATCATCCTCAACACATCGGGGTGACCACTACTGGAAACCTGTCTGAATGGAGTGTGAGTTTCTCACTGGACAGCAGGGTGACCCACAAGCTGGAGACATTATCAATAAAACCGTCAGTAACTGAGCTGTTGATGTGTTTGTGGTGATAAAGCTTCACCGCGTTGAAGCGTTCTTATCAGGTTTTAAGATGCTCTGCAGCTGATGTTCTAAGCTAGAAGATTTCTCTCGAACATTCAAAGAATTATCACGTCGTTATTTTTATCACGTCTCCCACTGTCGCCCTCTTAGCAGATATTAAACAAAGCAAAGCACAGATGTACAGTGACAACCAGGCACAAATAAAACACCTGACCGTTTTTAACAAAAAGTTGAGGATATGAGCGGACACAAGGGTTAAAATCTCATCTGTCCCTCACAACCCTGTCTTCACACTCTGAAACACATCACCTCCGTTTATCTTACAATAACATTATTCATCTCCACATTAAAAACCTTCCATATAAAAAGATATTATTAGCATGAGTGGCTACATCTTTTCAGGCTTATTTTTCAGGTCACATTCACTGAAAGTCATTTTAAAAGAATAGCATATCTCACCAGCAATATGCTACATATAATGAATATTCCTGCATGACTGAAGATATTATTGCTCCACATAAAAACGAGCAGTTGTGCCTTAGTGCTGTAACGGTTCAGCCTGATTTACCCCATGTGATTGTTTCATCTATCACGATGTGTAAAAAGTCAGACGTCATGTATACGACACGTAATGTTCAGCAGATGTGACAACGCTTTGATACTTGGCTTCATTACAGCAGGTCAGATCAGTTCTCTGATGTTACAGACACAGAGATAGACTGATTTCCTGAGGACGACGGCTTAATCACGCTGTGTTTTCTAATGACTCTGACTGTGTGGTCCCACTCACTGAGCTGAAATACAGATGAACAGTGTATATTACCCATAATCCCCGGCTTCTGGAGCAGGAAATGCTGTCGCTGTAACAAACACACCAAACTCCATTTATAAATCTTGATATTTTCAAAGTTTACTGGCTGGATATCAGAGATGAACACTGGCTTTTTAATGAATTCTGAATCTTTTAAACTGATCTACAGTTCAGCATTGGTGACAGGTTTGATTTGACCTGTTTCAACCTCTCAGGTTGCTACACTAACTCCTCCTCTGCCTAAATCTGGCTCTCAGTCTGAACATTAACGTGTAAACAAACAGCCTCCAGACGTTTATGTAACCTGATCAACGGGCTCTGAAGTTCAGACGCAGACAAGCTCGTCTGCCCGTGACACAAAACAATGTAAAGCTTCTATTGGTTTGTTGAGTAAGAGTTTTATTCAGGACTAATTATCTGCATTAACAGGCTTTTAGAGTGAAGGTGTGAAGAATTACGAAGTTGATAACTGTTGAAAAGTTTTATCAGGTTTTTATCTCTATCACAAACACTGAGTCAAACCCAATCACCCAATAATCAATAAAAAACAAGAGCATTAAAGACACTTTCACATGACTCAGCCTCCACTTTTTATGTCTGACCACAAACACAAAATCCCAGAAAGACTGTCTCCAACAATGGCTTTGGTTTTGCTGACTCAGATATTTTTTGTGAGTTATTTCTGGATATTTTGGAGCCTTCACTCGTTACAGGGGGGTTTTCACCTCCGGAGTCTGGTTGAGCCATTAATAGTAATTGAGACATAAAAGTCAAGATAATGTTTTTCCTGCATAAATTAGTCAAGATAAAATGTGAAGTATGCAGTCGGCGGAGTATCCACACAAACCGCTCAGTTCGTTCAGATGGTGAGAGCAGTCAGATGTGAGTGTTTTATGCCTATTTACGGTGTTGTGGTTTTTGCGCCGGATTCAGACGCAGACGCTGTAACGGAGACGGAACTCGGAAAATGGAAATGAGACAGACCGACGACATATTTAGAGAGGATGTTAGAAACGGGCTCTCAGATGAAACATGCAGTCCATGTGAGGTTAATGCTGCTGGCCTCGGAGTAAGGTGGCAGACGAGGTGGAGAGAGGATGTGTGAGTGGGAGGTGTGTGTTGAGCTGTGTGTATTCCTCGTGTGTGTGTGTGTGTGTGTGTGTGAGTGTGTGTGGGAGGGCATCAAACTATGGCTGAAAAAGGGAGTTGATTAACCCATTAAGAAGTGGATAGAAGATTATTTAACTTGTTGTATACCAAATGCTTCAGCTTCTCAAAAGCAGCTGCTTTGGGGCTGATTATTTTCATTACTGATTAATCCCCTGATTATTTCTTTTATTAATCAATCATGCATTTTGTCTATAAAACATCAGAAAATAGTGAATAAAGTCTTACAGCCCACAGGTGACATTGTTTTGACAATAATCCAAATATATTCAGTTTATTATCAGGTACAGCAAAGTATCAAATCCTCATATTTGAGAAGCTGGAAATGACAGATTTTTAGACATTTTTGCTTGGAAAATGACTAAAATAATTACTCAATTATCAAAATAGCTGCTGATTAATTTTCTGTCGATTCAGTAATTGATTAGTTAACCAATTGTTCCGGCTCTAAAATAGGAGTTTTAGTGAGTATGTGTAAGAAGACATGTATGTAATGAGATAGGGCCGGGCGATATTACAATAATGATGGTTGTCGTAAAAAATTATATTGTGATATAATATAAATGCCAATAGAAATAGAAGTATGCATTGTGCAAGTTAGGTTTCAGATTTGTAAGGTTAGATTTTATCATCACAGATATTTTTCTACCTTAGATTTGAATGAAATGTTCCACATGTTCTGACCTTAAAGAAAACCTGAATTAATCGTCTGGTTTCTTCAACCTTGACTCAGGAGCAAGAATCAGCCTTAAAACTTTAAAAGAAATAATAATCTGATAGTTATTGGGATAATATCAGGATCGGCTGATATGAAAACTTTTATCGTGATAACATTTTTGGCTGTGTCACCCAGCTCTAGTGTTGGTGCTGGTGTGTGGTGCCTTGTGCCGTTGTGTAACAGCGCTGGTTTATTGTGCAGGGATTTTCACTTAGCAGGGTTAGTCTGCAGGATTAAAATGTCGGTGGGGAATGAGAAGTCAAGGCTAAGTGACCCAGACACACACACTTACACACACGCAGACTTGTGCACTTACACACTCTCACACTTTGGCTTCATCTACCTGCTGTGCTCTTCTTCCTCATCTCCAAACACAGACACACAGTTGCTCATCAGCCAGCTGTCCCCGTCTTACAGGTGACCCTATCATCCAAACAAGGTGGTTACTTTACACCTGATGGCTGAAACGTCCCAACCCTTGTCCCCTCCCTAGAAACACACACACACACACGCACCAGCACCTCCCTCTCATTAAGGTAATTTTCGCAGCGTGGCACCACTTCAGTGTGATCACACTCAGACGTCAGCAACATAATCACATCAGACACTTCTGTTCAGAAAACATGTTTTCAAACCTTGAGATGTTTTTGAATCAAGGAAAAGAAAAGAAGGCAAATAAGGTGTTTACATTATAATCCACACATTCATCCCTTCAATCCAAGTTAATCTGATTCAAAAACAACTTTATACCCACGACTGTGGCGGCAAAAGACAAACTCATGACAGCAGAGACAACAATGGAGTTAATGTCGAGGTTTACAGCAAAGTCAAAAAACCACTCATATGACTGGATTATAATAATGTGAACCACACACGGCAGCTTTACTATTTTTACGGTTTTCACTGCCTGGGAGCAGTTGGTGTGAGCTCCTGAAACAAAGGCCTCCTGTATGTGACTGTACTAACGGCTGAGGGTTTGGTCCACCTCCACCTCCACCCTCGTGGCAGGAGGAAACTGCAGGTTGGACTCAAACACCTCCTGCTCTTTGGTCACCTGAACCACATGGCTGCTCTGAATCAGATCCTTCAGTTATCTTAGGCCATGCTTGGAATTTACCAAAATAGCAACAAAAGAGGAAGTAATAATGAATATTGGGCCTACTCCCACATTAAAAATCTATCTGTCCTCTGATTTTAAAGTTTGTAAAAAGCCTAAAAACATATTTAAAATGCTTTATGTCTTGCTGTATAGGTTTAGGTGAATGCATGAAGACAGGAAGACAGTGTGATTCAAGCCTGGGTGTTGTCACAGCGGCTATAAGCGGCGAGAGAAACACTGAGTTTCAAAGGAAACGCGTAAATAATGAGCAAATATACACCTCCTGAATGGATGAGTCACAGTCACACACACACCATCTTTTCCATTCATAAAGTCAAAAAATAGACACTCTTGACACAATAGAGGAAGGAATGAAAAAAATGGTTGTGTCTGAGGAGAATTGTTTGATTGATCTATTGCTATAAAACAGTGCTAAAAAAGCTCCAAAAGTCCAACAATAACTTGTAATGTAGCTGTGAATTTCTGGAAATTTTTCTTTAAAAATGATTTAATCTGTCACCATAAAAGTTGTTAGATCAATTTCAGGTGGTGGCTAATCAGTGCTGGCTTAAATGTAAACTGAAAATAAGACAGAAAACTCAAGTTGGGTTTGGTTCTTGGTTCATGAACGTGAAACCATGCCCCTGCTGTTATAGCACACAGACAACTCAAAGAGAGAGAGAGAGAAAAGGCCTCTGTAGAGGTAAACAAGCCGAACATGAATGTAGCGTGTGAGGCTGCAACTCAAGTCATGTGACCCCAGCGAACAGGTAGAGAGAGTGAGAACTAGAGATAAGAATAGAAGCTGTCAGCTACTCCGCCTTAAACAAATCATGACCCAACTCCTCAGACAGCCGCGGCCTCAAAACCATTCACACACCTTCTCCCTCTCCGTCACGCAGCTATTCATCTGGACCATCCAGTCTCCTGCGGCAGGTGACGACAGATAACACAGTCTGAAATAATGGACGGCCAGGAGAAGTATACTAGTCGTTTCATTTCTATGGAAAAAAACACGTTCCTGGGCCCCTCGTGGAGGATGAGCGCAGGGATAAGGAGGCGTGAGTGGATGCAGATGGTAGAGGGGATACAGCCCCATGGGTGCTCGGACAAAAAGAGGGTAACTCCTTCCACAATAAGGCCAACAACAGAACAATATCAGAGTCAATGGTACTCCAATCTGTGTGTTTTTAATCCCAAAACGTTATATTTTCTTTGCAACAACAGCAATCACCACATCCCTGTGTAACACCTTTATTTCACAAAATGTGTTTGAACTTAAGCTTGTGCTATCCAATGTTGGATAAATTAATTACATTTGTGATGATTACATTTCCCCACTGGCTTTAAAAGTGGTTAAAGAGTTTAACCTCAACTGTAATTTAAGGGGTTAAAGGAGATTGTAGGTGATACTAACCCAGCCTGACATCTACTGCTGTAAGGCCTCACGAGACGGAGCAGCTGTTAGCGGGGGGGGGGGGGGGGGGTATCAGCAAACCACAAGTAGCAGCAGGTGTGGCCATGGTCATAGTAAAACTACTACATAAAAGAATGAAAGAAAGAAAGAAAGAGGAGGAGGAGGGGAGGAGGGGGGTCAGTGTTTAAACTTGAGCGCAGCCTTTGAGATCAGGATTATAGAGAGGTTTCTGAGTGGCTCTAAACGACAGAGAGAAAATGTTTTGGTGGCAAACAGACAAAAAGAGGTTTGATGCTCCTCACTTCTATCAGAGGCGGGCGGTGTGCCACGATACAGACTTGGCTGTACTGCGTGTCCCATTACAGAAAGAGATTTTAATTATCTTGTCACTTAATGTGTGCCAAAAACCACCACCGCCGCAACTCGCTGCGTGTCAACTAATGAGTGTGCGCTTCCCTTTTATGGAAAAACAATGTACATTTGCATGCCAAGGGAAAGGTGGGTGAAGGAGCAGATGGGACAAAACAGAGGGAAACCACAAGATGTAGCAGTTGTTGGAAACAGGTGTTCGTTAAATAGCTGAGGATTTTAAATGATGTCTGCAAGCTGCACAGAGATCACAAAGCAAGCGAAACATGTCAGAGAGCATAAAGGATGTTTGAAAATGCACATAGGCTTCAACACAGGGAGGCATAGCGAAGAGAAAAAAGGCTGGATATCTGCCTTAGTCACTGACACTAGTCATTGTCCATAAGATAAAAAAAATCCAGCTGTGGCAGGACATTACACACAGGAACTGTCAGTCCGTGTAAAGACATAGAGCAGACTGTTAACTCTGGGTTCACAGATTTTAAAAGCTGCAAAAACCAAACCCTGAACTTGAAGCAAACAGTGCCCACACACTGTGTCAGCTGTGAAGTGTGATAAGCTCTCAACTTCAACCATGTATAAGTATATTAACAGGCAATTAATAACAACTCCTACCCCAGGCTACAAAAGGTTACTACACACAGCTCTGTGCTGCTCACACCACCCAGTCCTAATCGCACATACATTTCTAAGTGCTATTTTAATGCTTCTGATTACTTCAGTCAAACGAATAAAACACTGGGGTATATAAAACATAACCTGATTCTCGTGCTTTTAGCAAAACACATATCATGTCTGAAGTATAAAGAGAAGAAATATTTCAACATGAACTTGACTGAGGCCAGGAACAGCCCAGGTTTACGTTACGCTCGGCTAACTGTTGTGATAACAGCTGCTGAAGTCAAGCGTCTCTGCCGGCTCCTGCGTGTCACCTGACACTTGGACAAACCATCCTGCTGTTGTCTTTCCTCTTTTGTGTGAGCGTATGTCTGATTCCTTGCCAGTTTCTACCAAGATCAAGTGTCACCGATGGCAAAAAAGCAGAGATATACGCCTGCCACCTTGACGCTTATTAGCCTGTGAAGCTAATTAAGAGCTTAGAGCTGACAGATAAATGCTCATGAAGACTCCAGGGCGTGGTGAATGTGTTCAGGGTGATGGCTGATATTTGTGTTGTTAGTTAATATGAAAGGAGGCAGCAGTTTCGTCCTTCTACTGACCCACATCTTATCTATGAACCATACAGCAGCTGAGTAGGTAAACACAGACAGACATGCATATACTGCACGTGAAGCTGACCTTAATGTTAGCCTCAAAAAAGAATCAGTAGACGACTATTAACACTGTTAACTTTCAGTTTTTAGGAACGCCTGAAAGTCTCATTTTGAATCCTTTTCAGTGTGAGTAAAGTTGTGTGAGTGAGAGCATTTTCTATTCAATTTTCAACTTGGAGATTTGAGCCAACTGAGAGATTTAAACCAGCAAATTCCTCCTCATGAAACTGATTTTTAACATTAATACCACCACTGACCAGTTTTTTCCTTTTAACAAATTAAACTGAAAGCCCGCCTGCAGTCACAGCACATTAAAAACATTTATTTTATCAGCACAAAATCTCCTTGAATGTGTTTCAGCCTCAGGCCAAACTGAGTAAAAACAGAATATCAAGCATAGTGCAACATACTCTACTAGATAGTTGCATAAGGATCTCTGTAGAGCAGGTATGACTTCTATTTAGAGCCCAACCCATGGTTTACGCTGATTCACAGCACAGTTGAGCAATCCACACGTGCAACTTGTTGCTCTGCCTCAATCTTCCAAACGGAGATAACAGAAGATACGATCCTGGTCTCATTAGATCATTATAACACCTTCATAGCCTCCATAAAGCACAAGGAGTCCCTGTAAGCACTTATAAAAGTGTCAAGTTGTTGTTTTTTTATCAGTACAACAGGCATAATAATCACTTGTATGTGACAGATGAGAAGACTAAAGGGGACACCAACCTCTTTTCTCCTCCAGACCCTGGAGGAACTGCCTGTAAGCAGCCTGGGAGCTCATCCCTCTCTCCCAGAAGAAAGAAAGAAAGAGGGAGAGAGAGAGTGAGGGTGGACAGGGAAATGACAAAATGAAGAAATGATTAAAAGAGGTCAAAGGGAAGTGACAGGAAACCGGTGAGAAATTTTAGTTAAAAAAAAAAAAAGGGAGGGGGAAAGTGATCAAGAAACATGAGGTGAATGAAAACAGGAGAGAAAACGAGTAAAGGCAAGAGGGGGGAGGAGGAGGAGGGAGAGTTTGGAGGCTGCAATTAATCTGTGTGGCCCGCAGGATCCAAGCTGTCAAAGAAGAGCCATCCTTAATCACGCAGGTAATCCCTCTTCTCTTACTCGCTCCTTTTCTTCTTCTCCGTCTTCGTCTCACACCGGTTTTGTCGTTCTCTTGCCGAGTGCGTGTTGGTGGTTACGGTAGCTCTGAGTGTGGCAGTGTGTTAGCTGTAAGCCGGATAGAGGAACTGGACTTTGACCACAAGGCGGGTGATGTCACTGACAGAGCCAGAAACATGTGTTTCACTTGCGTCTGCTGTGAGAGTGTGTGTGTGTGTGTCTGAGAAGGAAACTGAAAAAAAGGAGGCGTGTTTTTATTACTCAGTCTCTCAGCTGTGCGTTTTTTTGGCGCTGGAGTTTATGTATGAATGTTTGAGTGTCACACATTTGTCATTCAACCTGCTTCACATTGTTTCCTTTATATGTGTGTGTGTGAGACTTTCAGCTGCCTGATGGATCAACATACTGGAGCAGATTACAGAGCAGGAGACGAGAGGAGAGCTCCCAAACACCCACTTTCCTCTCTTTTTCTAATTTTACTGCACAGTCTTTCTCTGTGTCATTTCACACATGTGCTCCTTCACTAATGTCAATATTTTAGCTGACAGGACGCCTCTGCACTCATCTATCACTGAGCCAAACAGTCTCATGTTTACTACTGGAAGTTAACTCATCAAGAGCCTCACACTTTGGTAAAGGCTCCATCCACTCTGAGGCGTTTTAAAATGAAAATGATCTCAATCCAGACGAGTATTTTACCTCTGTATCTGAAGTAATCTCAGTCCAAACTCACAGACCTGAAAGTTAAAAGTTGGTTGCTTTGTTGCAGAAAATGGTACAAATGAGAAACAGCGACAGCGAAAAGTAAAACCAGAGACTTCTTTGCTTGGAGCAACAAAGTAACACAAGTATTAGGCGAATCAGGGAAGAATACATTGAAGCCATTGCTTCCAAAAGTCTCTGTTTGTGCCCACAAGAAGTCTCGGTTTTATCAGCCTGAAAAGTCCAGAGTATCATGGATGTCAGGACACCAGTCATGTATTTTAAAACTAATATGTGCTAGTGTGGATGAGACAAAGTCCAAAACTTCCAATGTATTAGATTTACAATGATACAAAAGATACAACAGCAGAAAACTCTCACACTTCAGTGGCTGTAACCAGCAAATATTTCACATTTTAACTCAACAAATCAATTATTAGAATCAGTTAAAGATAAACTTTCAATCGAGCACTTTCAGCACGGTGTGGTCACCATGAGGACGCCTGAAACTTTAATAAATAACAATTAAATGGACTCAATCAATGAAATATTACAGTTACAGTTTGGTAAATCTTCCTCACTCTCCCTCTGTCTATACATACAGCTCTGTCCTCTCTCTTTTATTCTGCCTCTTAAAAAAGTAAACACCCCCATGGTAAATAATTACCTGGTTTTAAACATGTGACCAATGCCGTATACACACACACACACACACACACACAGAAAGGAGGGCAGATTAGGCCAGATGAGGTCTAGTGCCATAGCAACCAACAGTTTTACTCCAAATACCTCTAATGGCTTCCTTCACTTCAGAACCACTTGTAAGAAATGTTGAGAGTAAACAGTGGAAGAGAGAAAGTGGCACTGAATGTCTCCATCCACAGACTCTAAAAGTGTGTTTATAACAGGAGTGTAATGGTTATGGGCCACTGCTCGAGTTCACACCAACCTAAAGATCACAGCTCAAGATTTCATATGCAGTCCAGGATCAGGGTCTTTGGTCTGAGGCCTGTTCAACAATAAACAGAAACTGGTGCAGCAGGAAATCAGTCCTGAAACTATTCGCCAATTACGTAACCAACGGTAAATTAATTGAATCATGTTGGATAAAAAAACAGCTGTCATTTATCATGATACAACATTTGCTGGTTGCAGGATGAAAAATGCCGTTACTGACAGTGATTGTTTGAATAATTCTGGTGAGACTAAATGATTCACAGACTAAATGACAAATCAAAAACATAAACAGTATTCATTAAATCAACACTATGATCTTGTCAGAATTCAATTAACAAGTAAAAAAAACTGCTGCGAGGATGATGAGCAGGCAAATAATTCAAAAGTTATCATTCAGTTATTTGAAACAGAATCTTTGTTGTTTACCTTTGTCCTAAATATGTTTTCTCAGCCATTCAAATGATTCACAGTTTATACGAGGTACGTTTGTTTATGTTGTATAAAATGTTAGCTCAGATTTGCAAGTAAAATCAGATCCTTCATCTGGTCATTTAATCAGAAAGTTGATGTCTTCACTTCTCAGTCCATACATTCTTTTTAAATGCTGACGGTCTATCTTTAAAATAGATCTGGAAAGCCCTACAAATGCCAGTCCTGACAGGAATCAATGTGTTCTTTTACAAAGGTCTATCTCCTTGAAATGAACATCTCAGATTTCAGTTCTATCCATCTCACTTTCTCACAGACACAACAAACACACGCTCCACCCAAACAGGAACTATAACACATCGCTAATCGTCGTGAAATCAGGTGAAACAATTTCTGTTTAACAAGAGAGTAACTACTGATCGACAAGAGGACTGATACGTCAAGTGTGTGTGTGTGTGTGTGTGTGTGTGTGTGTGTGTGTGTGTGTGTGATCCTGGAGGATTTAAGATGCCCTCAGATAATGACCTGACCCACAAAGTTCAAAGGGTGACAGCTGCTAATTAGCCTACATTCAATTTGTTTTCTCACACACCAATGACACTGTAGAGGAAGAAAATACCTTGGGGATTTGAGCTTGACACACACACACACACACACACACACAATAATAAAAAAGCTGGCATTGTTTGCTTTCCCTCTACATTCATTTACCGCTACTCTTTTGTGCAGAGATATGAAAACTGTTTCTATAAACACTACATGTATGCAAAAGCTGGCCAGCTGTATGAAAACATCTTCCACACACACACACACACACACAAAGCTCAAAAAATCCTGAGCAGACAAAGAAGCGGTGCAGTTCAAAGCCAACGTGCTCTATTCAACATCTCTTTTTAAGTTGAGAAATCCTGACAGAAAATGTTGAAAACTGTTCAGCGATCCTGAACGCTCCCCTGGGAGTCTCCTCTTTCACATGACCCTGTCGACAGCGGCCCGCTGCATCAAAGGCAACGCTGGACACACAGAAACACTTATTCACACACACTTTTCCCCGTCGTCACACACCAGGCCAGAGGAGGCGGCGGTGGTGTGACTGGTAACCATGGCGATGGGGCAGCAGCTAGTTGCTGGTGTGTGTTTTTTTTCTTTTCCCCACCTTTTACACTCGTTCTTTGGGATTAAAAAGAGCCAGAACCCTGGTAACAAACCGTAAACTGGTCCGGAGGTGTTAACAGTTGACTTGTATGGGAAATATGTGACTGACAGCAACAGCAAACAGCCACAACACACACATCCAGACAGGAAACACAGCGACAACAGAAGCTAAATTTCTGTCGTACATGTGAATCAAATAGTCTAATCTTAGCCAGTGTGTCTCCTTTATAAACTTGACTTGAAAGGACAGAAACTCTTTTAAAACTCTAGTCACTAAATAAAGGATAACCATCAGAAAGTGGAACAGCAGCTGGGAGACAGATGTTTCCACAGCCAGTAGTTTCATCAGAGAAGAAGATAGAGGAGGTAGGTGGGAGAAACTGATGTATTTACCTTTGTTGGAGGAAGTCAACAGGAACAGCAGCAGCAACATGGAAGAGAAAAAAAAGAAAGAGTGGTTAGATTTGAGATAACGTTACCTACCGAGTGGCTCTTCAGCAAGCTACAGTCGATCTGTACTGTTCAGTATTTAACCACTCTCTGCTATAGGAGAGTTTAAAGAAGCGGAGCTGGACTATAAGGTCTATTACAGCACCTGAATGGAAAGTGATGTGTTTTCTGTGAGTTCATTTAAGTTTGCCTGCTTTACTCCATTTGATAATGAAAGTGTGTATCTTCGGTGTGTTCGTGCACCACTGTGTTGTAGCAGTTGTGTTTTTTCTGTGTGTGTGCCTGTATGTGCGATACACATGGTCCAAAATGCCAAACAGTTTCTGTTGCAGCAGCTGAAGTGAAACCATGTGCAGCTCTAATCAGAGATGGTGTTCAGTCAGCTCTGTCAGAGGGCTGAGGGGCACACACACACACACACACACACACACACCACACACACACACAAACACAGAAAAAATAAATGCTAAAAAAATATACATGCAGCAAACTGTAAATCTAATATAGACGGTCTGTGCGACAAATCCAACCCAGTCTCATCAATCTGCTTACAAATAGCACAACTTTACACTTTCAGATTGTGTGCAGTGCAGACGCCAATCCTCTCTATGTTGTTTGGGTTAAAATGAACAGGTTTCAACACAAAAGCTACTTACAAAAACCATCTTATAAAACAAAAAAACACAGTCATATGTCACCTGAAATGAATCACATAAACATGGCGGATGCGCTTGACGCATTTCAAAAGCGTTAAATTGTGTAAATTGTACACAGATTGAAGAGAATGGATTTTTAGTAAAAGCCAAACAGTCTGATTCTCCAGTGCTGATAATTACTGATGCAAGAGGTGAATACAAAGGTGCAGTAAGTGAGTGATGGCCTACAGTCAGTGATAATCATATAACAAATATCAACCAACACTCATCTTTATTACTGGTTTAATGATGTTGACAGCACATGGTTTCACCAGACGAATCGTCATCAAGCCCAAACACATGGTGAGAAAAATGCTCTGGCACTTTTTGCTCTGACTCTGCAGTCTACGCTTTTTCTTTTTGTCTAAATCAGGAGAAACTACAGCTGGAGGCCAAACATCAGTGCTTCACGTCTCTTCATGTGCTTCATAGCAACACAAATTGCCTCTCTGGGGGGAAGTGAAGTCGAGATCTAAGTACGGTGTCCTTTAAAGAAAAGGGCCTCATCTCTGTGTGAGAGAGGAGGCGGCGGAGAAAGAAGATGATGACTTGTTGGATGGATGGGCGGACGGTGTGATGTGTCAGAGGGTTAGGAGGTGAAACAACGTCTGGCCTCCTGAGAGCTGGTGCACAGAGACACACACATGAAACAAAGGCGCATTCATTTGGGAAACCACAGAGAAGCGAGCTGGTCTAAGCTCTGTCACGGGAGAGGGAGGGAAAGTGACAGAGTGAGAAAGAAATGGAGGAGTGAGAAACAGAGTAGTTCAGTCAGAAGGTGAGGATGGAGTGATTTTCTACAGAGATGGGCAGTGGCTCTCACTCTCTCTCTCGCTCTCGCTCTATATATGTCAGCTTTTCAAAGACCAGGGGGGAGAGAAACAGATTTCTGCAGATGCATGTAGGTCAGCTGGAGAAAAGACATAACAGTGTATAGCAGAGAGAAAGCATTTAAACTCTGATGAGATTTGGCAGAAAAAACACTGGAGACAGGAACGTGGCACTGAGCTGCAGTTAAATCAGGGTTTCTGCACCGAAGGTAATCCAGGTCTCTGAATCATGACTAGAACTGAAATCAAGACTTTTCTAAAATCAAAAATAAAGCAATAAATGGCCACAAGAAACAAAAATAATGTTTAATAAAGCAGAAATAACAAGCAAAATACATTGCTCACCCTCTTCACAAGAGGAGAAAGGACTTATATGCACATGCATGTGCTGTACACAAACACAATCATCACGTCTACATCATGTACCTCTGCAAGCCTCATTATCTCCTCCGATCTTCTGAGGGCAGTTAAGAGAAGAACCCATTCATGTCTGAGCTGACACTCTCACTCTCTCTCTGTCTCTGTGTGTGTTTCTTTCAAGCCGTATCACCTGATGTGTCGTATTTTGCCAGATGAAAGTGTTTCTCCGCCTTTGTTTATCATGGTAGCATCTCTGACCAAAGGAATCACGCTGACTTCTGATTAAGCTCAGATTATTTTCATGTCACCTTCTCCATTCTCCTCTGTGACTGACAGATTACATAATGTCTCTGGATTTGTCTGTGTGTTGCTGTAAATCCTCTCCATCTGCTTTTCTAAGATTCAAACACTACTCTGAATCCGGTTCTTATGAAACAGTGCAATGAAAGAAGCTGTTAGTGTGGCATCAATATTCATGGTCTCACAGTGTGCTGCACAAAAAGCGTCCCCACTGCTCTGCTGCAGCACGACACATCAGTTCCTTGCTATGTCACAGATTTCAGATCCCACGCGTTTCACAAGTCTGCGAGGCACATTTTATTCTGTACAACAATAAGAGAGCAGGAAGGGGAGAGCCACAGAGACCGGTAGTAGTACTGCATCTGGTTTTAATAGTAAGTATACTACAGTTATCGAAGAGTCGGAGGGAAAGGAGGAGACAAAAAATACTGTTTATGATTCAGTCTGTATCTGCAGTGGGTTTTAGTCGGAGGAGTAAATGAGACAAAAAAAAGATGGCACACAGGTGAGCAGACAATTAAAGAAAGACTGATGAGTGACGGTGAGGCCCTGAAAGAGATGGAGAGACAGATATAAAAAGGTCAAGTGATGCAAAGAGAAGAAATAAAAACGCTCAGACAAAGTGGAGGGAAATATAATACAAAGGCGACCTGAAAAGCTGTACACACAGGCTCACAGGGGAGGTAAACACAGAAATATACTGAGACAATGTTAAGGAGGAGTCACACAGGAAGAGAGCGGGGTTCTCACTGTGGCTATGTGAAATCCTGAGACGTCTCCATAGAAAACTCAGAGCTTTTGTTTCCATAAAGAGAAAGAGTCAAGTTCAAAGCATCAATAAAACAACATTTCATGATGGTACAAGTCTGGAAGGTGACATATTTTCAATCTTCAATATTTTCTTATTCATCAGTTTCAACTTTCATGCACAATTAATGACACACATTTTACTCAAGCCCTGTGATGTTACATGACGTCTGTATTAATTACACACCAATCCAAAGTGTGTTGCCACTAATTCAGACAAATGCATTATATTAAGAGCACGGACGCAACACGCAAACTCTACAACGTCGATATAAATGTGTAATACGCTGTGAATAATAGACTGTAATTATGTTCCCTCAGCTACACGTTCATATTCATTACTCTCAGCTCCTTCTCATTCTTTACTCTATTTATTGTTGTGTATTCTTATGTATGTGTTAACAGTCCAGATACATACACCCAGATTGTCTTAAATTGCTGTGGAGCCTTGCAGTGACAGATAGTGCTCAAAACAAACACAATGGCAGGGAGGGGCTGGCGCTAACAACCATGATAACCCAAACATCCAGCACAGGCCCCGACACGTCCACCCACAAGCCATTACAGGAGCTGCAGCATGGGAGCAGCAGCAGGCCGGAGCAAATCAGACATTTAGGACAATTTCACAGAAATGAAACGACCTATTTTACAGCTTTTTCTACTCCTGCTCCTTCTACCTGTTTGACTTGCTTAAATAGATCAGAATTCACTGTGTTGAACCGGAGCTTGCATGGCTTATGACACTTGCAACCAAAGGTTTCCATCATTTCTACATATCTTATTATCTGGTTGCCGTTGTTGTGTCTCTTTAGCAACGACAATGGAGGCCGGAAGGAAGAGTGGAAGAGAGCAGGATGCAATATTTGACTGGTGGACAGGTTAATGTCAGTGATACATATCTGTTCGGTTTCCAGCAACAGCAGTTTGTTTTTTGTTAACCGAACAAACTGAGCAGCAAACCACAATGACTGAGCAAATAAAGAGAGGAGCACCACAGCAACTCAAATTTCACAAACAGAAAAATCACAGGCAGCAAAAATAAACAGCGCTAAGGTAATCAGAATGCTAAGCTTTATTTATACTGTAATGTTGTTGTAAAGTAAGTGTGTGACGCAGCTGTGCAGACCACAGGTGGGTGGGAAAGAAGAGGTGGTTTTAAAATAAAAGAAGGGACACACACACACACACACATAAATACAAACACACATGCAGGTCTGAATCTCAGTGGAGAGCTGGAGAGAGAAGAAGGTGGGCGTGAAGTTGAAATGTAGTTGATGATGTGGATGAGAGACAGAGCAGAATGAATGAGTAGGTAGGAGAGAGGGAAAGAAACACAATGACACAGAGAAAAGAAATGCAAAAAAAAAAACAATATGGAGAGAAAAAGAGTGAGAGAGATGCCAAAGGAGGACAGGAAGAGGAGGGAACGAATGATAAAGAGAAAAAGATTCAAAGAGGTAAAGAGAGGAGATGTACTCACACAGTAATACCAGTACAACACACAC
This sequence comes from Lates calcarifer, assembly GCF_001640805.2. Taxonomy (NCBI): domain Eukaryota; kingdom Metazoa; phylum Chordata; class Actinopteri; family Centropomidae; genus Lates; species Lates calcarifer. The sequence continues at coordinate 19,019,605 of NC_066835.1, read as the reverse complement.
TAATTCCAACATAATCACATACACAAACCTGCTTATGTGGTGCATCTTTTGTGTTTTTAACTGTGATCTGCCAAAGGCCTGAGGGTGAAACTGCGTCCTTAGCTGATGTAACACTGTGGTTACATTTACAAATAATACAAACACATGTAATAATAACTGATTAAATAAAGTAGCTCAGGACTCCACACACATATCTAATGTACTGTAAGAAACCCACATTGTGCACATGAACACAAACCAACACACCCACATTCAAACACCTGTCCACTGCACATATTTCATGTGGCCCACTTAGATTAAATTGCACAGCTGTTTATGAGACTTGGAGACATGAAGGACAAAGTCGTCCTTGACACACACACTTACACACAGTCACGTCTAGATATAGTGGGTCAGTGTGCGTCAGAGAACTCATGACAGCATTTCGACAACAGTACACAGCAGCCTCACAATGTCAGCTTCTCCTTTGGATAAGTGCTAATTAAGAGTTGTACGTTGCTAATATGAGATACATTATCATCATCATCACAAAGTCGGAACTCTGCTGATGCCAAGAGTGAACACACACGGTGAGCTGAGAGCTAAACTGTGCTTAAACACACTCACAGATCCTCTTATCTAAAGCACACTGCAGTAGCACTTGTATTTCCACAGTGAGAAACAAACTTCCCACTGAAGCTTTTTAACTCTTCAGGCGTAGCTGAGACACTGAGATAATTTCTTTTTTGTTATCTTCACTCTTAAGCATCATGATGTGATGAGAAGAGGCCACTCACAGCAGGCTGTGTGTGTCTGACTCAGAGATACAGTAATAGTATATGTGCATTAGTGGGCGGGTGGATGATTGTGACAGACAGAAGGAGATGGATTCATTTTTAATGTGAGTCTATAAACTCAATAAGCTGAGAGGCTAAACTACAGTGAACTCCCCTTTTCTCTGGGAGTTCCCAGGCTGCGAGAGCAGAGTGTTATTAAATATTCACACATTCATATTTATAAGAGACGAGACCGGCTTCAAAGAAACATGGTCAGCACAAAATGATCGTCGAGGGGAATCACTCTGTGCTCTTTTATGTCGCGCTATGTGAGGCCATGCTTAAGAAAAACAAAAATCTACATGCTTTCTCAACACAAACATCATGAGGGGGAATCACTGCCGAGCTAAAAATCACAACATAACCTCAAGAACTTTTGCTGCTGCAGCTCAAAGAAACAGGGAATGTCATTTGCCACTAATGATGTTCTTCTCTGAGCCAATTACCAAGCAGCAACCAACATGGCAGAAATGTTAAAGCTAAAGTTACGTTCCTACTGCAGGAACTTTCCCCAGAAGAACCAGGTCTAAATTAAGTTCAGAGGAGATGAGTTTCACCCCCACAAAAGTCCCTGCTTTTGTACTTTCTGAAGATGCAGGAACTTCTACAGGCTTTTTTGTTTCTAATCACTGACATGAAAGATGACTGTCGCAATTTTTCTACGTCAACAGACTAATTTACTTATTCATCCCAGGGCTGGAGGAACTTTTGCTCCTGGGAAAGTTCCTGTACATTCGTGGTTTGGAAATTTCAGTTCCTGGAACTTTTGGTGGAAAAAACATTTACAATAGAAATATCTAAAAGATGCAGTTCCTCTAATGACCACTAGAAACTGGCTGCAATAACACTCACACATTAAGTGACTGAGAAAATCCAAAACTTCTTAATGTTGAAATACAAAGACTTAACACTTATATAGAGTATATCAAAGATTAAAAGTGATTAGCGATATGTTTGCTTGGTTGAAAGGTGTCTTAGCCTATCTTGTTAGAACATTCAAATAATTTTAGTCAGATGTTTGCACAGTAATATACAGTATCATTACTAATCACCCCAGGACTGTTAAAGAGGAGCAAAGTACCATTAAGTACATGGACTAAATGGACCAGTGCAGACAATGTTTCCTACAGTAAAGTTGGCCAAAAGTAAATGGAAGACTTGGAAGAGTTTGCACGGACACAAATGAGATTATTCATCAGTCGTGATCAAAGGAAACAGCAAGAAACGACACGATGCACTTAAACAGAGGCAGGAAGGACCTGCTGAAAAGGATAAACACTCACGGACAAATGACAAAGTTTTCCTCAGTAAGAAGCAACATTCAACACTTTAGCAGATGTTGAAATAATAAAAACAACATCTTTCAGTTTCAGTAAGTGGAAAAGAGTGAGACAAACTTCAGCAAGAAAAAAAATCATTATTCTATCCCCAGAGAAACCATTAACTCTGGTCATGCTTAAAGAGGATTTCTGCAACATGACACACAGAGGCTGCACTGTCAGCTACTGGCCAGCTGAAAGCTCCTCATTTCATTAGAGTATAATTAATAACCAGCCTTTAAAAGGCCTAACTAAGCAGCTGGAGAGAAACAAGGGAGGAAGAGGAGAGGCAGGAGGACACAAGGATTAGAGATGGGGATGGTGGATGGACAGGGTGGAAGTGGTGAGGAGATAGAGGAGGAGTGAGGAGCACATCAGCAACATTTACAGTAAACTGACGACTAATGAAAAACACCAGACACTGCTCTTTGCTTCTCTCCAGTTGTCTCATCTGTTCCATCACTGATTCTGAAAACAGGACTGATCACACCCAGGACAGAAAGCTAAACATTTGTCTTCCGCTGGCCGACATTCAGCCATTTTCACTATTCCACCAACCAAATGCTGAGCTTTTTTTAAAGAGCAGAGGATGGTTTCACTTTGAAGCTGGTCAAGCAGATGAAGTTACCCTCCACTGACAAATATTTGCCCATATTTGGTTGGTGGTAATCTCCCACGCCCTGCAGTGGAGTATAAGTTCACTGACCAGCATCTCGTCACTCTCAGCTGTAAGAAAGGGCATGGAAGTCCCCTCTCTTTAAAAGTCATCCCTCTCTGAATTGACACCTTAAATAGCAGCTATTTCCAGACTGTGTGAGCAAGAGGGACCGGGTTATTCAATCAGTCTGAATTAGCAGCTTCCACAGCATAAATCCAGCATGTAACCTTTGCTTTTTACCATCACTCTCACCTTCTCTGAGCATCTCACTCCACCATGTCAGCTTTTAGACGTAAAATCATGACAATTTTGTCTTGTTTTTCCAAGCAAAAACGCTAGATATTTTTGCTGTATTTCTGTGTTTTACTTTTTCAAATTAAATCTTCGGGATGTTGCATGTTGGTTGGACAAAATCTGAAGATGTTAACTTGACCTTTGGGAACATGTGACAGGCATTTTTATCTATATTCTTTCTTTCATTAGCTTAATTAATTAGTCAGTACTCCTTAGTTGCAGCAGTAAAACTAAACTGCAACCTGCCAGGCAATGTGCCATTTAAATAACTCTATCATCATATGCAACTGATGAGCCAAAAGTAGGTCTGACAGCAGCAGCTATTTCTCTCCTTCTTTATAAGAAGCGTCAGCACACGTCCACACCCTGTAATGTGACAGCGATCAGTCGTAACGCACAACATGCAAATGCCGATGTGACTGCACCCAGCAGACCCCCCCACCCCCCACTCCCGACATACCCTGTGACCACAAACAGCTGTGGGATACAGGGTGGAGGGGGGTGTCAGCATGTATCAGGATAAGATAGCTAATAAAAAGAAGATCTCCAAATACTTAAAAAGCAACTGCTGAAAATTATTTTTTTATATTTAACACCCAAAAACTTTTGTTTACAAGAAGTGTGTTGAGCTGCATGTGAAGATGCCGCATGCTCGCTCTGCAGCACATCTCTGATTCATCACTTCCTGTGGTTGACGATACCAGTGATACACTTAACTGAAATGTAATCAGGGTGAATCATCTCCAGTAAAAGGGGTTGAATACTCTCTTAATTTCAGGAGAAAAGCTGCCTAAACTATGTGCTGTCACTTCTCATTTTGGTCAAGCAGTGGATGGAGGAAAAGGAGGTTTGAGAGGATGTATGGTGGGATTGAGTTCATACAGTATGAGAGCAGGGAAACTCCCTTCAGACTGGGTGTGCCAGGAGAGACAGGTGGGCTACGAGACACTGCAACAACTGGGGAAACATATGACTTCCATATCACATTCACCCCCCACTCCCTCTTCATCAATCAGTCACTTCACACCAATCGTCATGTCTTCCTCTCTCTATATATCCCTCTGTCGGCCTTCACTCAGTGCCACCGGGGACGTTTTCAGGAGGGGCAGGGCATTCATCAGTTGTTCTGGTGGCTTATATCCAGACAAAAGAATTTAGACTCGACACACACCTGTTAAAACCTCTCCAACTTAAGCTGCTCTGACTGCTGCCTTTTAAAATATCTGGACGGGTCGTCATCACTTATGTGAGCAAAAGGAAATGTTTCATTCCCACATCATCTGGCTGTAAACGGAGGCTGACATCAATCACTCACCACTGTACATGTCACATATACAAGTGTAATTTGAAAGGTACGTTTGTACTTGTTTAGATGATAGACGCAGATTTTGACTGAAAAAGGCCAAGTTCAGACCACACAAACTCAGCCCGACTGTGACAGGAGGTTTTCATGGCTGACAAATTCCCAGCGTCAGGGCTGAATATGAACATCAGGAACAACAAACAGGCCTTGTAGTGTGACATAACAGAAGAACAGCGATGTGGCATCTGGGACATCCCATGACAAACCAATGAAAAGTTCAGCATGTGAGAAATATTTGTATTTTACTGCCTAGTTTCACATCCCATGTGATGTCTTCTTTCACGTTGACCAACAAGATGACAGAGCTCTCTCTGGTGTAAACATGACATTAGGGTGAATTTGTAGTGGTGCTCTGTGATCGTCTAATCTGACATGGTGGCTATTGTTAAAGACACAAAAATCAAAAAACTAGCTAACTGTGTTACAAACTGTGAGCATGGAGTTTGAAGGAGCATTTACCAGGCAGGAAGAGCCTACTGAGCTGCATTATGGGAAGTGTAGGATCCTGCTTGACCCAGACTAGCTGTAAATTTAAAGGAAAAGCAATACAGAAACTCCACTCTAAGATAAAGCTGCAGCAGTCAGTTTATTTGCGATACCCTTCTGTCTGTGTAATGTCTTTACAGCACAGAGAAAGAACAACGTGCACTCTCAGGCTATCAGAAGCACAGGCCACTATTAATATACTGTATGTGGCATACAGGAAATTGTGCTCATATATGGAGCGCCTCAGGGACCATCTGATAGCTTGGGTTTCAGCATTCAGCCTGTAAAAGGAATCTGAGTCTGCACGGAGGCTTTACAACTACATTCCACCGTACAACTTAACCTCAAACAGTGAATCAGCCGCAGGAACATGCTACTGTGAAAACTGGCATGATGGAGTAATTATGTCAAAGCACTGCGTCAGCGTGGCTGTAAGGCTGCCAAATTTGTGAGCAGGTCATGAGGGATGGCGTTCACCCTCAGACATAACAACGACGACTGCTGGAGGAGAAAGCTACATATGGCTGCGGAGCGGATGGTACAAAAATAGGCCTTTGTTCAACTTCTCGCTCGCTCCCCAGCGCCCTTCCTGCTCCTCTAACCTCCCAGTCTCTCCATTTTCTCTCCCTCCCTCCTGGCAGATCCATCCTTCTTGTTATCCACATCTTCCTTTCTACTTCTATAACTTACTGTAAATTGCTGCCCCCTTTCTCCTCCATTTTCCCCCCTATTCGTTCCTCAAGCTTTTTCCCCCCAGACTGCAGAGTTTAAACACATTACAGGTTAAAACAATTAGACAAAACATCTCTAACCAGGCTGCATTCCTCTACACTGCTTTCTCCTTCTGTCAGCAGCTCTCACTACACAAACGTTTACACTCATACCACCCCTCTGAATTCCTGTAATAATTCCAACGCACAACCTTTTTGTCTGGCTGATTAGAGATATTAACAGGTACAAGCACTGACTGCAGATTTCTACCACAGAGGGAGAAAGAAGGAAGTGAAGTCAGGTGATTTTTTTGTGTCAGGGTGTACCAACACAGAGCAGTTAACTGAGTTTGGACTAATGTATTTACAGTATGTACAGAGAAGGGCTATTAGCTTGGAGCGTGACGTTAGATCTCAAGGTCCCTGATAAGATGCATCTCTTATGTTGTATGTAAATTCTGTGCATCACAGCTCGATCACCTCAGCAAACACTAAAAACTAATCAGGTACATGGGCTGTGCTGCAGCAAGAATAAGTGATTCTGTGACGTGCTGATCTTTGGCGAAGCCTCGGCGGCCTATGTGCACACAGTGTTAAGGGAATGTTCTTTTCCCAGGTTCAGACACAGTTGAGTGTGCATTATGTAACACTAATGAGCCAGTTCTTACTTTAGAGCAAACTCTTAATGCTAGGAGTCATTCAGGCATCAAGTGGGACTCCAGGGTTTCCCACAGGGTGAGAATTTATTTATTGGTGGAACCCTAAGCATATATTCAGGCATTCAGTACCGAAGGTTGTATGGAAAACTGGACTGAATTCACATACTTGCTCAGGATAAAGGCACCACTCTGGCAGACCTTTCAATCTTTCAGCTGCTTTTCCACACAGATCTTTAAAAGGAACAAATGGGAGGAGGTATGTCTATTTGAGCAGGCTGCTCATATAATTTCTGTCAGAAAGACAGGATTCTTATCCACTGCAATTAGCTACTTGAGTGGGGGGGGGGGTCTAATTACATGACTTCTTCAGGTGCAGTTTATCTTGTCAGTACAGTGCTGACATACATCGGCTTGAATTTCCATCTTTTGTGAGATAAAAATGGATGTTAAACTCATTTCATTTATTGTGGTATCATTATGAATTTTGTACTCCACACATACATCAGCAGGAGTTTATCCCTAGATACAGCACTTGTCATTGGCTTTCAGCTACTCAAAACTAGCTGGGTTTGGAAGTTATGGGTGTTTAAAAAAAAAAAAAACACACAAGGAGAAGTTATTTGTTTGCAATTTCCTGTTTTCTCCAGGGGGCAAAGAGACAGGAAAAGGGAGGACAAGAGAGGAAGAGTGGCCTGGCCTCCACCAGGGGGCTGAAAGAGATTAAGGACAGAAAGCGAGGGAAGAATGAGAGGTAGACCTAGATGAAGAGTAGAAGAGTACAGAGAATAAAAGAGAACGGTAAAACCAAAGTGAGAAGATATGTGAGAGCTGCCTCGTCTCTTCTGCATCAGAGATAAAGATTTCATTCATTCACCTCGGACAAACACCACCACTCTGTGCCCTCCTCTCCCCTCCTCTCCCCCTCTGTTCCTTTCTCGTGGCCTTTGTTGCTCTCACCTCCCCTCCTCCCTCTCTCTCTCTCTCTCTCTCTTTTGCCCTGCTTCTCCTTCGCTATTGATGTGAACAAAGTGAAAGGGGGGAAATCGCACGGTGCAGGGCTGTGATCTAGCTCTACTCACACCCGCCCACTCCACAGTGCTCAGAGGGAGCCGGCAGAACCAGAGCCAACACTGGAGCCAGAAATGTGGACCCAGTTTCACTCCCTTCAGAGCACTACAACCACAGACCCCTGGAGACCAAAAAGAGGTTCTGACCGACAGAACAGGGTCTCTGGAGGCACTTATCTTAGTGTCACGCTGACCAGTTTTCTTGAGTCAGAATAAGGGAATGGTGTGACAGAAAAAAGCTCAGAGCCAGCAGGCTCACTCATCCCTGAGAGCTGGGGGAGTCAAGTGGAGCAGGAATGCTTCACTGTCAGCAGGAAAAAGACACACAGAGGCAGCAAACAGCAGCAAATACTCTGCTACACTGAAGCTGTAAACCATGATCTACTGTTGTTGATGTTTACAGTTAGTTTGGATCAGAATGGGGAGCTAACGCTATGAATATGACGCTGCTGAATTCTGCATTAGCCGGGGAAAAATGGTCAAAAACAAAACCTGAAACTAAACCGAAGCCTCGTTGATGATGCGTCTGAGTCGCTGCCCTCTCACTCAAGACAAATCTATGATTACATGCATGTATGTGGGCGTGACAGCAGGACGGCAGGGTGAATTGGGAGAGCGTCCTTCAACTGGAGGGCTCCTGTTCACCTGATTCATCAGGCTGACGCTTCTCTAAAACATCCTCGTGCCCACACCGACTCTTTACCAGCTGTTCTGAGGCTGAGCCTGACCTTTGACCTCCCTGCAGGGTGCAAAAGAAAAGAGGGATCCTTAAACTAGAACAGATTGCAGCTATGCGTTGATATAATAGTGTTTCTGGTATGTACATGGAACGGTGGTTGTACGGTTTAAACATGAAAGCAGTTCATTCATGGAGTCACACTGTTTGATTACAGATCTGAGGACGACACTCTAATTAATTATTCAGACCTATTCTGACAACATGAGACAGGCATGCAAACAAAATACACCATTACTTTTTAGTTATTAACATTCTGGAGCACGTTAAATAATTTTTCCAGTAATTAATTAATATCATAATAAAATCGACTCTGTGAGCTCTGCCTACAAGAGGTTCTGTTAGTCAGCCACTATTTTATAGCTTTTATTCGTCAGTAGTCATGACAAGGATTTAGATTTTATACTGATAAATTTCATTAGCAGTATTCTGCTTCTGTCAGGGCAGGTAATACACTCACAAGTCATTACTGACACATTTACTTTCCTACTCCTTGGCATCGTTGGGCAGTACAGCTTCTCCTGGTCCCATGATGAACCATAACTGTTATCCTGGCCTGTGGTGTAGCAGGCAGGGGAAGGGAAGGGGTGGGTCCTAATTATGAACAAACACCCTTTTCTTTTTTGCTTGACAAAAATAGATCTTGTGCATATTTGTCCCAAAATAAATCCCTCCATGACCGAATGGGCAGCAGCAACCTTTACAAAAACATGTAAACAGACATTTAAACAGAAACTAGTTTCACTCAGCATGCTCTGATCCACGACCACAAACACAGTGTATGAGAAAGAGAGATAGGCTAATATTTGAATCAGTATTGGTGTAGTATAGCTTCTGGCCAGTGTCTGATTTTGCAAAGTTTATATCAACTTCAATAGATTTCTAATAAAATGAGTGACTAAAATGTGCACATGCTCCAGTCCTGTATCGTGTCGAATTAAGCTCTAATAAGTGACATAATTTGTGACATCTAGCTTTCATTCTTCTGTAAAACAGTCTGGTTAAGACAGAGACTGAATTCATTTGTTTTCAGGCGCGGCTGTCAGAGGTATCGAACCACAGTCTTCTTCAATACAGATGAAAAAACGGGGTTTCCCCCAGGAAACTGAGGTGGCAGGCACATAGGCAGCCACTGGAGCGTGCCATTTTTGTGATCATAATTGTTACTAAGTAATAAACACAACCATCACTGGGCAAAAAAAACACCTGATTTTTACTCACAAGTTTCTAGAATTAAAAAAAAAGTTAGTTCACTTCTTCTGACGTCAGCAGAGGAGGTTATTAATTCAGCAGAAGCTGCTTTCCACAGAAAAACCCTGACAAAACACCACACGTAAATATTAAACATTAAAATGTAAACATTAAAATAGCAGCAGTTTTATTTTACTGCATTAGAAACATCTCTTTTACACAGAGCTGTAAATGCTCTCAGTCGATCATAAATTCAAATGGTTGGTCAGATGTTTTTTTTTTTTTCATTTAAAGCAACAATCAAATTAAATGTATAAGATGTTTAGAGGCTCTGAAAATTTATTGTGCAATTAAACTGCTATCAAACTAGTTAACAATATTTACTGTTCCCAAAGAGGGAAGCTATAAAAAGTCAACAGCTGGTAATGATGGAGCGAAGTAAGCCACAGGGTGTGATATGGGATATGTTAATGTAGACTATTTTGAAAGGGAAAAGAAAGAGAGGGATGATTCTGCAGAGAGGAGGCCATGATGAATAACTGGTGAAAGAGATTCAGAGAAAGCTTCAGTTCAAGAGGAAAAGTGAGTGAAACTGAAGCTGAAGGGACAGACCGCATGTAAATATAAAAAAACAAGGGGAGGAATGCATGAGAGTGAAAAAAAGACAGAGGGGAAGACAGAGAGAGAGATGTGTGTGGCAGTGACAGCTCATTAGAAAACTCTTAGCTGGTGCTTATGAAACTGCGATACAGATCAGGCTGCGAGCAGAAGTTCCCCTGATCATCACATTACTAGTAACACACAATTACCACAAACCGAGAAAAATGACCACACTGCACAGTCACACCTTAACACACAACCCTCTGTTACTATCCTATACACACAAACAACGATCAAAGGTCAGACGTGGTCTACGATGTGAGGGTCAAGTTATCTGATGCCTGAAGAGACTTCCTAAAAAGACTGATGTTATCTCATCCGTCTCCCCCGGGGCGGCACTTAAAGCCTCCTCACTTTAGTCCAGGAGAAATCCAAACATCATCTATATGCTGAGTTCGCCTGAGGCAGGAGGGCAGTGTTGTGAGAATTACTGTGATACTCCTACACTTTCCATTAAAAAACAGTATGAAAAAGGTCAGAAACCTTTAAATTAAAAGACTATTACTAAACCAGGGTTCCTTAGTAGTATTTTGTGGGCTACCACAAATGAAAGTTAAGATCATAAAGATGAAAATGCACTCAAAAACCATGTATGTAGTGTAGCCATTACTAATGAAGGCATCTACTACATGCTTATCAGACTGGCTTACCACATAGCTGAACCCAAAAATCCTTATCCAAAGCAGGATGGAGCTGTTTCGTCAGGATGTCTTCTTATTTATGTGTGTGTGTGTGTGTGTGTGTTATGTCAGGTATTTATCTGTCATTGTTATACAGGTGAGAAGCTAAGGACTTCCTGAATCTTCACCAGGTATACTGTATGTACTGTATGTACTGTCTCCGTGTCATGGAGTACGACACAGCAACTCATCACTACCTGCTGTGTCGTCTGTAATGACAATGGGTTTGTGTGCCTGAGAGGTAAATGTAAAGTAAATGTGGAAGTAGAATTTACATGTCATGTAATCAGATAACAAAGCTGCAAAACATGCTGCTCATATTGGACAAGACAAGTGTTAGAAAAGTGAACAGCTGAACAGAAACTCTCTCTCTCTTTTGTGGACTAGGGTTCAGGTACGAGCTCTAGAAAAGCAGACGTGCCTAATCTGCTAGAAAACAGAAAAACTGTGAGGACGTGCCACAACTGGACCTGTGCTATCTCTGTCTGCTGCAGGCAGAAACAGGTGGCACCACCTGTGTGTGTGTGTGGTAACTCTCTGACTCCCACAGTTACACCTACATTTACCGTTAACCCTAAAACTAATTCTTGACTCAACAAGATGTTTTCACGCAGCTCTCAAACTCGAAAATTCTTAAAATATCCTTTCCAAGAACAGGAGCACAGTCATAAAGACACCTTGCGTTTTGCTGCTGTTTTCACACCTGCAGTGCCTTTTAATGTTTAAGGGTTGCCATGACAACCGGTGATTTAATTTATTTGTTTTCATTTCCTGTTGTGCGACAGTGGTTAAAATGGTTTGGTATTACTGACAGTCTGCAAGTTGGCACGCTCCTCTGGTCGGGGGAAAAACACCGACACCAATTACAAATCATACCCAGACCAATTTGACGAGAAACCACTGGCACTGAAAATGTCACGCGATTCTTTTTAGATGTACAAATCCCCATTCACCCACAGAGTGACCTGATTTCAGAGAACCACAGGATGTGCAGACACCCGTTCAAAAAGAAAAAAAAAAGAGAGAAAAAAAGGGACAGTCTGTGCTTACCGCCGTGTGCTAATTCAATATTCATAACTTTATTTAAAAATACCCACAATTTCAGAAGGAAACAGAGAGCAGAGGCTGACTGCCATCTGGCTTCTGACAAGAAAACAGCTTCATATTAAGATGTTCTGACGTTCATTTAAGAAGGAACCAGCACAGAAAAATATCAAAATCAGATTTGGAAAATTAAATTCAGCAGATTCATGATACAGTGATGAGTGTGTTTGGTTTATATTATCACGTGGAAAACTCAGGAGATTCTCAAAATGTGAAACACAGTGGTTGATTTATATTTTATAACAGCTGCACTCTACTTCCATCACCTGATCAGGACACATTCAACTCCTGGATCCTGGTCTGATCCTCATCTGTCTTGCAAGACTACACCTTCCTTTGTGTCTTGTGAACAACATGCAAAATTAATCACTCAAGCCCAATAACAAAGCCGACTGCAGGTAAACCTGATAGCAGCTTACTGCGTTTTACATCCAGTCATATTAACCAGCTAAGGGACACAAACACACCCTGTGATCGCACACAGATACTTTTCTTTGTTATTCTAATTTTCCTGAGCAGGAAGTGGCTGAAAAGCAAGGAGAGAAAACTGAGACAGGTATGTCCAACGTCAGAGTGGACACACAGCATCTGTCAAAACTCCTGGATGTGGCAGCTCGTCAGTCTTTAAACAGGAGTAATATCAACATAATTTGTGGATTGCACACTACAATTGCATTAAAATATGCATTTACTGCTCATTTTTAGAAAGTAGAATCATGAGCCAACAATATAAAAAGCCAAACAAGACGTCAGAGACTGAGCTGTAGAATAGATAAACAGGCATAGCACTAATTTTGACATTTAGTCGTACAAACAGGGCTCATTCAGTATCTTTAAATTATCTTTAAAAGATCAGTCAGTTCATAATTTGCCAGTTATAATCATAAAACCACTCTGTGTGCGGTGTTATTGATCACACAACGTGTTCTCCTACAATACAAGCTGTCTTCCTCTGTAAATGACTTCTTCAAGTATTCAGAAAGAAAAAGCAGACTCAGCGTTTGTTGAAAGTGAGTTAGCTGATGACTGACAGATGCTCCAGCTGCCATAAGGTGATGCTGATACGTCATTACATACAGTACTTTGAAAACCCCTGCTTTCCAAGGTAAGAGCAGAAAGTGGGTCAAAGTTAAGGAGGATAAAACAGATGTGCGCCTGCTCAAATGGTGATTTGGCTTCACCCACAGTGCAATTCTAAATGGACCAATAAGTGAGATGGACGGCAGTTAAATTTCCATCAGACTTTGATGATAATTGATGAAATAATCTGATAATGTGATTTGTCTCTTTAAATTGCCTGTGTGCGTGTTAAGAAAGAGCAGCATGAACACATTTATCAGCTCATCAGGAACATGGGCTCTGGCCGGCAGACAGACACAAAGCAGAGGACTGTTTAGTAACCCGCTGGAGTCGAGAAACATTAGAGCCTAAATGAGAAACAGAACCAGAGCTCTTGGGAGACTAGCTGTGGATGCAATAGTTTGGAAAGAGAAGATTGCCTGCGTGCATTCTTAGTTTCCTCCAACCTTTAAGCCTCTAATGCACAGTAAAATGATGAAGATCTTATTTTCCCATGATTTGGGGTACTTTTGATTGATAGGGACAAACATCTTTGGCGGCAGTGCAGTATTGAGCAAGAATCATTTACCGAGAACTGCTAAACAGCTGCTGCAATGTAATAAAATGGTGCAAACATCTGCCTCAAAATTAGGTAACTAAAGGCTCAAATAGTTATAATAGGTGTCTGACAATATTATGGACAGGATTCCTACAGAGCTAGACTTGTTCTTCTACTTCTTGGGGAAAAAACAAAAAATAAGACCCACTTATCCTTTAAGATAACAGATATGTAGGTATAAGTTTATGTCATGATGTCCTGTTATTAAACTGTGCATCAGTGAGTGCATGTCTGTGCCCTTTCCCACTCCAGACATTGTGCTGCCTCTTTAAGAACAGTAGAAGAAAGCAGTCCCAGCTTCCTCCGTCCATCATGTTTGTTATTTCAGGAATGTTCCCCAGCCTCACTCTTACCCTGTTCTGCTGTGTCATTGCCGTGCCGGCACACACGAAGACACACAGACACACACCAAACATGCAGACAAGTTACCCACACACTCTCAGGAATTTATATGGATGTAAATGTGTGTTATGTGAGTGTGTATCACTGCATGTTAACACTACAGTAAGAGAAAGTTACTACTCAAGCTCTTAAGCACACAAACATACCTGAACACTGACAGAACAGCCTTCAGCTACAACATAAAGCCGACAGGTGATAACAGTTATCTCCTTAACAAGGACACTATCTTCTCTCCCTCATCCTGTTTTACTAGTACGACTTGAATGGAATGTTTTAACCCATGAGCAAATGTGGTTCCAGGAGCTTAACTTTTAACAACCTGCATGTTTTTTTATTATTAAATGTGACCAAACACTGCAGATAATTAAGTATTTTTATTTATTAGTGTAGCATTCTCTCAGTTAAGTTATTATTTTCCTCTACAGTCTCTCTCACCCAGGACGACTTCATCCCGGCAACAACGCATCTGTTTGTTTTTTTTCCACAAAAAAATCCAGCTTCACAAATCGTTCCACTGTTTCTTTGCCAAGCGGCCGGCCAGTCATGACTTGCACGGCGTCTCTCATTAAACGTCTGACAAGCTCCACGATAACTTCAGCCAACAATGTGACAGGTATAACCCACTCTTAATCTGGCAGCATGGTTCATAGGAAATCGAGTTTAGAGAATTACCTTGGGCAATGAAACCACCAAACCAGATCCTGTAAAAGTGACATGTGCAGCATTTTAAGCATCATGAAATGATGATAGATTCATCGTAACCTTGGTGTTCATTACAAAAGAACTCAAATATGGTGGAGATGAGTGGTAGCGTCTGTCATGCCAGTGATAATGCCATGACCACTGTTTCTCAATAACCAAAAATCACTTTAATACATGCTGTTTTGTGCTGAGGACAAAGCCACCAAACTCCTGTGTTCAGTGAGGTAAAATGACTGTTTTTGTCAATGGAGTCTGGTATTAATAAAAAGGTTTGCCAGTGAAAATGTTACGACTGCTGTTTCTCAGTAACACAAAATCACTTATAAACAAGTTGTTCTGTGGTGAGGACAGGTCCCTCCTCTCACATCACACTGGGCCTCAATCTCCCCCCTTAGCCTCTCTCCTGTCCCCCTCCCCCTCCTCTGAGCCCACTTCACACCTCTAGGATCTGGTTGCCATGATCCCCTCCCTGCCTCCACCCTATCCATCCATCCATCCATCCATCCATCCATCCCCCTCCAGGAATGTCATTGTCTGATTAAACGCTTAGATTAAAAGGGGAGAAGAGTGAGGGAACGTCAGACTGGGACGGAGGGAGGGAGGAATGAGGATTAGCAAAAGAGGGGTGACAGACGGGAAATCCGGGAGACCTGCTAACATGGAGGAGAGGAGAAGTGCTGAACCCTCCCCCCTGGTCTCTTCCCCTCTTTCATTATCCTTCCTTCTCTGGATGGTGGTGAGTTTTGAAATGCGATGTTAGAGCGTGCAGAGTCTTAATTTATGTTCCAAATATAATTTCTAGTGTTTTCCTCTTCATTATTTTTCCTTTTTTGGGGCGGCCGCTTACTTTTTTGAATCAGCCGTCTGACTTTTCAATATACAAAGTACATCTTTGAGCCAGTAGCAGAGGTAGCCGAGAATACAGTAAGCCAGAAAGCAGGACAGTGACCCAGAAAAAAAGAAAACCAATAAAAGAAAGAAAATATGAATCAATCAAAAATGAACTCGACATTGAAGATGCCCATGCTGGCTGTCAAACAGAGCCAGGGTCTCCAGCCTGACAGATCACCGGGGCTCTGTGGGTGAGGTCTGGTGATTAAAGTGTGCAAAGACCCTCTGACAGATGGAGCAGGTCACAGAGAGTGGGACGTGCCAGGTCCCACACACACTGACACACTTAACGACGACATAAAATCATGTGTGTGCATGTACACACATAATCACACGCATATAGGCAACATGTATACCCCCACCCCTCCCCACACACACGTATATGTTTATAGAGCATGTGGCTGCATGAAAAACAGGCGTTCAAGGGCAGGATTATTAGTGAGCACAAAGGCAGACACACACACAGGTAGCTAGTCAGTGTGTGTGTGTGTACAAGCCAATACTCATAATTGATCTGTCAGTTAACATATTCAATCTTCCTCTTCAAACACACACATACTCACACAGGGTTGCTATCATTAAGTAGGGCAGTGAAAGATCCTGCTGTCTTTCAATATCTGTCCTGTCAGCTGAGTTAGTCCAGGTTCAATTGCGAACAATTCCAGGCTACACTGGTCAAACTGAATCTACAGACAGATTACTATCACACAGTCAACTATCAGCAACATTTATCTGACATTTAAACTAATAAAATGTTATTTAAAAACATCTTGATTCCTTAATGTGACAGATTTCCTGTTAAATGCCACCTTTATACATTCACAACAACTTCACGCCATGACTGGACAACTGTGCAGAGGTGAGACAGAGGCCAAGGTGTGAACTTCTCTCCAGCTTTGTGTTTTCATTTGTTACTCTATTTGTGGCACTTACATGTGTACAAAGTTGTGAAAACACTACAAATGTCCTCCTGAAGAGACTGTGCACTATTATCCCAGGATTTAAAGGATATCAAGTCTCCACCCTCGCTCTACGACAAGGTGGCCGTTTGGATCAGGTGTTTTGATGTCGAATAACACATCACAACACAACCATAAGCCAGCCCCAAGGATAGAGGAGATACCGTATGTTGTACAGATTGTAAAGAAATAAATATCTGACTTGACTAGGGTGGAGGATACGACAGAGACAGATCAGCTGATTCTAAAAATGAAATGAAATTTCATTCTATTCTAACAGGACAATTAGCCGTTAGCCCGATGAGCCTGACATTATTCGAGCCTCTCACCCAACATCCCCTCTCTCCGGCTGCACCTATTGATCGGACACTGTCAGGCCCTGGAGCAATCAGGTCTCATCTCTGACTTCAAACTGTGTGAGATTAACTCTCAGACCCCAGACACACAAACACACACACACACACACACACACACACACACAAACACACACACACACACACACACTCTCAGCAGAATCAATACACTTGTGATCTGATCCTACAGGATGTGAATAGCAGATACGAGCAGGTTCCTAATGAGGTCAGTGTGATCATAATGCTCTCATGGTCGATGCTAATAAAGTGAATAAAAGTTCTATTAATATGGAATCTGTTTGTCTTTTGATGATGAGAATGTGCACTCAATCAATCACTGACTGATAAACAAGAATGCTTCTGATTGATCACCTATCACCTCAACAGGGACGGTACATCTCCTGAATGGCAGCTGATTGGTTCAGTCCTAAAAAGACACTGCACTCACTCTGGTGCTAATGGACTGAGACAGAAAATGAAAACACACACATACACAAACAAAAAAAAACACACACACACACCCTGAATAATATTCATGCATTTCACACAGACATTCTTGCCCGCAGGATGGTAATTTTAGAGTTTCTCAATTAAGAGCAAAGCCTGTTAAGAGAGGTAGCTGGAGCTATAAGAGATTAACGATGGCTCTGTCTACTGACCTAGTAAAGATAGAGAGAGGGAGACAATGAGAAAGGGAGCATAAAAGAAGGAAAAGAAGAACTAGAGTGGGAGAAAGCAACAAGAAAATGAGAGGTAGAGGAGAGAGGGAAGGCTGAGAAAAATGAAAATCAAACATGACAAAAATGAAAAAACAAAACCCTGCCTCCTCATCCTGTTTTTAGTTTTGGAAACAGTAGTGCATGAATGGACAGAAGGAATGAGAGAAGTAAAAGAGGGAGAGAGAGAGGAGGAGTGTGTCATGAGAATGGTATGATGGGGGTTTCATCAAGGACAGATAAAAATAAGATGACGAATCGAGTCTTAATACTCACAAGACCACAGACGGTGCTATAGTGGGTCAGGAAGGGGACAGACAACATTAACAGCTGGAAACATCACCTGTGTGTGTTACTGTGGTGATAAACTGACCAGATTATTTTACCTACTCAAAGCAGCATCAAATAAATTTAAGATTTTTCATATTTTTCTTATGCATAATGAACAAAAAAAGTAAAACTGCTGAAATTATTTTCAAAGAATCCACTCTAACCCCTTTAAAGAGGCTAGCTTCTTCTTCAGAAGCCATGATTTAAGAGACTTTATCAGAAACACTAAATCACCATGTTATTATTCACACCACCTTAAAAATCCCTGATGTTCTCTGAGGAGGTGGGAGGAGGACATTACTGCTGACACTAAAAAGGCAAGAAGCTTACAGGCGGATTGTTGGGGTTTTAAACAGCTCTGCACTAAAGAGAAAGACACTTAAAAATGCTGCAACCTGATTACAGCAGTTGTGAGGGAGTACAGCGCAGCAGTTCAGTGTTTTCATGTTGGTGTCTGCAGGTGCAGCTCTGATTAGCGTGATGCCAGGAAGGTTACAGAAGCAACGAGTGAGAAGAGAGATTCAACTCTTATAATACGGCTCAACTTACTCCTTATTATCTTAACAGCAGCTGATAGATAGTCATATTATATCTCTCTAACAGACAATCAGCTTTATATTCATCCAAAAATCCAATCAATGGGCCACGCTTCATACTACTCCATGATGTCAGTGCCACGCTGAATTACATAAGCACCACAGTAAACCCCCCCTGTAACAGCAGCACCAGTGGTACAGGCCTGACTCCACAGAGATGCGAGGGAACGGACCGGTCCACTGTGACGGGGGTGTCCTGGTTCCTTGCCACGGCGTTGGTGTAGTAAAGTGGATGAATGGGATTAGGGCTCGGCCCCTGCTGGGGGGCTGTCTGTGTGACGTCCCGCCAGGATGGACCAGATTACCCTCACAGCCTGATTTGAATGGCAAATCCTCACACTACCTCGCACACACAGCACACACACTGACGTGCAAACAAACACATTAACACACAAGGACTTATGGATGAGAGACTGTGAGCAATACACTGGGAAAAGGCATTAAAGAAGAGAGAAAATGGTCTTAATTTACACAAACAATTGCACTCAGATTCTGTGTCGGGGAGGTCAAACAAAATATTATTTTCATTATAGATTATTTAAATGTTTTTTTGTTTATTTACATGAATCTATGTCAGTATGACAGTGTCAGAAAAATGTCCATCACAAGCCGCATTTGTCCAAATAAACATCCAAAGGTCAAAGATATTCAATGTGCAATAATATAATTAAGAGAAATGAATATATATAAACTACTTTGCATATTTGCTTGATAAATGACTTAAAACAGTTTATTTTTAAATGGCTTTATCAGTTTATCAATTAATCCGGTTGTTCACAGCCTTTTTTCACTTGTGGTTCCTTAAAAAGGACCAATGTTTACTTCTGAAGCATCTTCAACAGCTGCATCTCTGTCTGGGTTATGACCAAGTCAACCAAAAAGTGGTTATTTGGGCAGTTATTAGAGGCTTAAAGAGGAAATACTATCCACCTATTCACAAGAGAAAAAGAAAAAATCATGAGAGAGTCTGAAAAAATAAATGCCTTTATATTTCCCTTGTGACCCTTTAATGGGTATTAAGCCCCAAAGTTAGGAACAACTGTATTAATCTACTCATTACTGTTTTGCATACACACACACCTCCACGATAACTTGCTGTGTGTGTTTGTGTGTTTAATGTATCTGTACCTGCTAAGTGGCCTGGCTCCACTGTGTGACCTAGTGTCCCACAGTGAGTGTGCAGTCAGCTGAGAGTCACAGGCTGAAGGAATTGGAGCAGATTAAAAGTCACCCTGCTTCTCTCGCAGTCACAAGCCGGGGTCGACACTCGCAGCCACTCAGCACATCCTTTCATCTCGAGGGATTTAAGGGCAGAACACGCGTCCAATCAGATGGAAAGTGACAGTTCACACAGTTATTAGGAGGCTGGGACAAAAAAGGGTGTGTGTGTGTATACAGTATCCATCCCTGGATGCTTAAATAGTGAACAAATTAATACCAAACATACAGGCTCTGCTAAGACAACTTACTCCCACTTACAGTATCTTGACTGTGCAGAGTTTTATCACATTTCAATAAAATTTCATATCAGTCAACTCCTTTCTCCGGCAGCAATCACTTTCTACTGCCTCTTCTTATGCTTTTTGTTGCTAAAAGTAACATTTCCTCAACTCAGCATGACTCAAAACACAGTCAAAACTCCGACATCAGCAGCCCTGGCCGTCAACAGTCACAACCAACGCTGAAGCTTTTCTCCCAGCTCTGGTGAAAGATCTGTGGACTAAACTTATTTAGAAAGAAAGAAAAAAAGACCAACTAAATATTATGTAATCTAAGTTTCTCTGCCATAAATCTTTATAATTTTGATCATATTCTTGTTTCCAATTTGTCCTTCATTTCACTTTTTATCCAGGCCTTTGGGTTTTTATTCACCTGCATATATATGTCTGTGCATGTATCAGGTTTCAATGCATGTGCAGCATCTTTGATGCAGCTACACAGAATACTGGATATATAGGTTATATCACTTGTTATTGTAGGTGTCTGACAACATTATGGACAGATGTTTTTAATAGAGTAAGATCCTTTTTGTTTAACCAGAAACAACGCTGTATATCAGTACCAGACTGCATTGACAAAAACAGTAATTTTACCTCGCCGAACATAGGAGCTGCTGAGATGACGCTGCTTCAGTCTTTGTGTTATTGTGTGTTACTATATTGTATAATACTTCTTCCACCACTGAAAGTCACACAATAACATAAACTAACTAACCCACTGAGGCAGCGTTATTCAAGCAACCCCCATGTTCTGCTCGATAAAATGACTGCTTTTGTCAATGGAGTCTGGTACATTAATTAATGTGCGACTTACATCATTCTGCCTCTCCTACAGCATCCTACCCCTAAGCCTTCAATCTCTCCGGGATAGAGACTGATTGAATAACATTTATCTGAATGACAGGATGATGGAGAGACAAGAGGAGGTATAGATTTACCTTCCTCAACCACCAGCAGCTTCCTGCCTTCATTAGAAAATTAACAGAGGAGAGGGGCTGAAGAGGTGAAAGAGTTGAGGAACAAGAACAGAATAAAACAGAAATAAGGAGTTATAAGAAAAGGGTGGCAATGAATCTGGAAAGAGAAAAGGGAGGAGGATGAGAGATGAAGGAGAGTCAGAGGGCGAGATCAATCTCAAAGACAGAACTGGCATCAGCGGCTTAGCTTCTCCTCACGGTGCAAAGCAATGAGACAGAAAAAAGAACATCGGCTAATCTGTGAATTAACACCCAAAGAATACTTCAGCATTTCTCAGAAGGTCGACAACTGATTCTTATTGTGGAGGAGGGGAAATGAAAGAGGGGGAGAGGGTGCAGTATACCCTTCAGACAGATGATGCCCTATAGGGGACGGAGCTGCAGGACCAACTGTGTGTGTGTGTGTGTGTGTGTGTGTGTGGTGTGTGTGTGTGTGTGTGTGTGTGTTCGCCCCATTGCAGCAGCGTGCAATCGATGCTCGCTGCAGACTAACCACTGTCCCCTATATTGCTTTTAGAGCAGCGTCCATGATTAATTCATTAACTGTTTCTCTCCATCTCTCTCCCCCACTATCTTACTTCATCTTGACAGCTCTAAGGCATTTTACACCCTTCATACCAACCCACTCACAACCTTACACACATATAACACACAAACACAACAGCAAGAAACAACACAACAGTGGAGAGATGATAACTCTATTTAAGACTACGCTCACACAATAAGCTAAATTTGAAAACACTGTCCACGTGTGAAAACAAAGAGCATTTTTGTAAAGATGTCTGTACGTACTGCCACACAATCAAGACACAAACACATAAATCTCTTCGTTTTTTTTGGCTCTTTCAGTCGGCAAACAACAAACCAACATCTGTTTAGGAGACACAGTGTAGTTAGTCTGCTGAGTCTCAGCTGGTTAAGCCTCTGTGCTGTCTCCTTCTGCTATTCAGTGTCACCTTTACTGGATTTTAACATGCCTAAGCTCACACTTTTGTTCTTCTCGTTCACCTGTTTTAAAATGTTTAATAACAGACCACTTCGATGCCAGTCAAATCATCACTAATGCTTGTTAATGACAACAGCTGTAGCTGCAATGATTAGTTGATTAAATGATCAGTCGAGTGACAGGAAATAAATCTGCAACTATTCTGATTACCAACTAATCGTTTCAATCATTTTTTAAGCTACAATGCCAAACATTCTCCTCTTTATCTAATGTGAGGATTTGTCGCTTTTCTTTGCCATAAATGACAGTAAACTGAACACCTTTGGGTTGTAAACTGTCAGTCGCATAAAACAAACAAACTCATCACCAATCTTCGTCTGAAATTATAGTATTTGTTGGTATTTTCTTACATTTTTTTGGTCAAAACAAGAAACTGTTTGGCAGATTAATCCATAATAAAGAATAATCATTTGTGGCAGCTGTAAACTGTGCTGCACTGTGCTTGGCTTCCACTGACATTTCCCAGAGTGGGTTAGAGGCGACAGAAACTTGGCTACACAGCCTCTAGACACATCCAGGCAGGTTCATATCATCGTTTTCCATCATGAAATGCAACGTAAGCATTTTCAAATGTATCTGCTCTAGACAGCAATTTCTGCTAAATAATGTTGCCTTAGTGCAGAGAAGATGGCTTTTCAAATTGAGATAGCTGAAAGATAACTGGTATATTTGAACCTGACCCTTATTTTCCCATGTTTCT
Source organism: Lates calcarifer (assembly GCF_001640805.2). Lineage (NCBI taxonomy): Eukaryota > Metazoa > Chordata > Actinopteri > Centropomidae > Lates > Lates calcarifer. The sequence goes on along the minus strand of NC_066835.1, from coordinate 18,997,054 downwards.
GGGTGTAAATGATTGATAGCAGCTGTTTGATAACAGCTGGTCTCACTGTTTTTGCTCAATGCTGCACCGATTCCACAGATTTTTGTACCTATAAATCATTTACACCCAAAAACAAGGAAAAATAAGGTTGAAAAATCGCAGAATTTTCCTTCAGTGTGGACAGAGTCTGAACCTGGATGTGACTGTGTGTCACAGAGGTCAAAGCAGCAGCAGTATGTTCCTCCTTCTGTTTCCTTATGGAGACTTATTATTGATTCAAGCCAAGGCACAGCTCCAAGGATCCTGCAGTGTGTGCACACATACATACACAGTGATATCACGCATGGCAACATCTACTGATATTCCTGACCTATTTTTTTTTTCTCCTTTCAAATGAATGCACACACAGATACACAGCCAGATATTCCTCCCCCTCGTCTTTTTCAGCGATTACATTCAACGTTCAGGAAGCGCCGACGGAGACGGGACAAACATCCCTCTGCTGTGTCGCTGCAAACTCCAGGAGCTCTGACAACCGCCACGCAGCAGCAGAGAAAAGTTAAAAAGATGTGGGTCGGCCACACAGCCCTCACTGTTACAGTCTGTCATGAATACGGTCCCTGTGTGCTACTGAGAGAAGAGAGGGTCACTGTTACCACACACACACAAATATGCACACACATTTATACGTTGGAGCAAATATTTCACACTTGTTGGCTGCAGCCCTCACGACCATTCAACTTGATTTTCTCCCCTGACACACACACACACGCACAAACACAATGAAGCTCATTGATTATTTTACTAAAAATCAGCTGGGTGCTGATTATGTAAGAGCCCTGAGGGCTAAAGGGAGACATGTTGCGAACAGTAATGGGTGGGAGAAAAAGGGGAGAGGAGTGGGGTGGAGGAAAGGGGGAGGAGAGAAATCACACTGACAGATTTACTACATATGAGGCTAAAATGTGGAGAATGCACAGACCAGAGGCAGAGGGATCTCATTTTGACACTGCAGTATTTTTCTTTATAGCTGAGACACATACAGCAGCTGGGCGTCACTGTAACTGAATTATTTTTCTGTTTCTGTTTCTGTAGCGTCCTTAACTTCACTGTTAATGTTTGCATTAAACAACCTCTCTTTTCCTTTTGTGATGCTGTGTGGGAGAAGTACGCTTATTCCTTTATCTCACACTTTTGCTTTCAGTGATATGAAATTCTAATATTATCGGTGTTGAATTTAATTTCCTTTCCACTTAATTTACGAGCTTTAATATTCATTTAAACACGTCTTTGAGACATGTCTTGTATTCCTGATGTCCGTTTTTAATGCATTAATAACAAGCAATTTGCTCCAGCAGGGTGGAGATGCCTCCCGGCGGAGCCCAGAGCTCTGGGAGGGTTTGATTCCCCTGAGGCCCACCTCCCTCCCTCCCCTCCCTCCCTCCCTCATCTTTCCCTCTCTGAATCAGCAGTGCAGGCGTTCTAGCTCGGTCAGCATTTGGTTTTTCCTGCCGCAGCTCTGACAGCGTTTGGTTTTCCTGCCGACACAGTCAGGTGCTGCTGGAGAATGTGACTAAACAGGAAGTAACACTGGGGAAAGATGTGAAAGCAGGGAGGAGTGAGTGAGGGGGGAGGAGGGAGGAGGAGGAGGCAGGGAAAAGAGAGAGAGAGAGAGGGATAGAGGCAGAGTAAAATAATTAGGAGGTAATGAAATAAGCAAGTGAGAATGTGAGGAAAATGTAGAGGAGGAGGAGAGTGGAGGCAAGAGAGGGGAAAAATCGATACCGAGAAGGGAGAGAGAATCGAAGACAGAGAAGGGCAACAATAAGATCATTTATATTTCCAGTTTCGTTACAAAATGCCAAATGAAGAAAAGCTATTTAATTACAGCAAAGTAACGACCTGGAAACTCTCCGAAAACAGTAACTGGTGTGAACCTATTCAATTATATAACAAAAGATGACGAGGATAGTGTGATCTGAGAGACAAACAGAGAGATTGTGCTGGATGGAGGAGGAGGAGGTTGTGTTCTTGCGGGCAGAGATCTACCGTGAGAGGAGAGCAGGAGCGAGGGAGCTGGAAGAGGAAAAACTAGGCCACGTGGAAAAATCCAGCTGTAATGATCCAACTCTGAGACCGGCTGACAGCTCGCATGTCTCCCTCTCTTCCCCCTTCATGTCTGTCTTCATCTCGTTCACCCTGTATTTACATCTTTCTCTTCTCTCTGATATTCACTGAAGTTGTTTTGTCTCCTTCTACTTCCTGTCCCTTTCTCTCGTGAGACTACAGCTCTCCCTCTCTGTGTTTTCAACTCCTTTTCCAGATCTTCATCCTCTCCCTCTTCACTAATGTTTCCTCCACTCTGAGATTTGGCAATAATCAGCTGCAGAAGCGAACAATGATTTTCCAAACTTTGCCCACCATCTAATGTCGACGTTTCAGGGTCTAAATTTACCTCTAATGGGGTCACATTAGTCCAGAAGCGTGACATCTCTCAGGCAGAGGCACAAAGACAGGAAACATTACAGAGAGGCTGAGTTAAAGATGGCATATTCAAAGCAGCAACAGATGCACTTTAATAGGATTCATGAGGTGGTGGGAAGAGCACAGGCGTCCTTTGTACACTCCACAGTGTGTGGAGTATAAAGAGCGGCAGGTACAAACACACAAACACAGATTTGGAGAGACAGGAAGAGCTGGTCTGCCACTTCCTGCAGTCCATTGAAAATGCGGCACGTCAGCAAACACACTGTGAACTTCCTGTGTCTCCTTCTAGGTCACTGACCTCTGAATGTGCGAGTCAGTGTAAATCAACTTTCAGTGGAATTGCATACTGATGTGATCGTTACAGTTTCACAAACTTCTGCTGTCTAAATTAATTATTCCAAGCAAAATATAACTGAAAACTAACAATCAGTTTAATTAGATTATTTGCTATATAATCATTTGCTATATAATGGTATATATCCATATCAGAGAAAGATATCTTTATTATCATTATTGTTCTGATACTGACTTCAGCCATATCGCCCTGGCCTTGGCTCCAGTCTAACTATTCAACACACACACACACACACACACTCAGCAGCAAGATGACTGAGCTGCCAGAAGCTGGCACTGCCAGAGGACCGATGAGTTTGAGGTGTTAAGTATACAGAGAGAACATCGTGATGCCGTCCTCAGCCAAAGATCTGCAACAACGTTAACCCTGCTGAGTACACAAACGCACACATACACGCTCGACCAAGACCACACACACTCGACACAAGATACAGGAGGCTCACTTAGCCTAAGGCATGGAGTTTAAAGATGATAGAGGGCAAAACCAAACTGAACCCGATCAGAGTTTTAGGACCAAAGGACAAAGTTAAAGTACTCTGATGATTACAGACACTGGCATACATTTACTACTAGAGCCTATATTTATAAAGGGCAAAGTTCTGGCTGTGGGTTTCCTGACCATCTTGTTCCTCTAAATGTCTAATTGTTCAGTTTCCTTCAAAGTTTCCTGGTCTTATATTTGGCTCTGAAAGGATTTTCAAAGCCTGAACTTTAACCTGTTGTGTTTTAATAAACATAGAAGCTGCTCTTAAGATTATGTAAATGTTATTATACTTGTTGTCTAATTAGGATTACTGAATGCAACCAAAGTCCATACTGTACTGGTGGCTAATCATACTTGAGTAAATATACTGTTCATGTCAATGTTGCTGTTGCTGTTGCACTGGGTGTCCAGTGACTCAGAGTGTTTTCTGACTCAGGTCCCGGTGTTTTTCCAAATAGTACCTTCTCCCTATTGCTTTAGATATCCTGTCATTGTTACACAGCACGGTTACACATGAGCACACAAAGTCACACAGAAGCATAAACACAGACAAACACACACAAAACACTCCACCGCCCTTGTGAATGATTTAGACTGTATATCAGATGTCCCCTCGCTCAAGTTTCAGTCAAGTGACGCCGTGAGCAGAACGCCAAGTTCACATTTCTCCGTCTATTCTTCCTGACAACTGCTACAAGTGATTCACACACAGCTGACAGAGTAACGAAAACTTGTGCACTGGTACAAACAGGGTAGTGGTGCTGGGGTCAAGTTTACTGCAGCACATGAAAATTGCTATAATCCAGAGTGCCAGTGGGAGGGAGGGGAGAGAAGAAGAACAATGTATGACAAAATGAATGAATGACAAGAGGGAATCTGATATCGTCCGAGACAGTAGGCGTGCTACTGTCGCTCACTGTCTTCAAAGAGCAAAATACATGATTAGACAGTGACATATTGCAGCACAAGTCCTATTGTAGCGGAGTGACTCCAGAGGACACAGGACAGGTCCTATAGGGTTACAGCCTCATTATGGCACCGACAAGGGAGACGAGCTCATGTCTAACAGAAGCCTGCAGCCTTACAGGGCCAGAAAACACAAATCAACACATCAATCTGAGAATAAAAGAGAGAGGTCAGGGTTATAAACCAGGAGGTCGACACAGATTCCTACTGTGATACGATCAGCTCTGTATAAAAACATTTATCTATTTACAAATTATTCTCTTTCCAGTACCACTTATTCCTCCATCTGAGTAACATGGAGCAAAATCCTATTCAAAACAGATCTATTTTTGAGTTTATTTTGTTTAGTTTTTTTTTTTTAATATTTTGTATTATTTAAATTGCACAAATGTTTCTTTTGCTTTTTTGCTGCTGGTCAACCCAGCAAACTGAAGACTCTAATGCAGGCTGTGGCATCTTCCACCTGATATTTGACATTATTCAATCATGAAATAAATCACTGGTTGCAGACATGAATTGTGGCAACTCTATAACAACTGTAAGTTAAAATAATCCACAAGTATATATACAATACATACAGTACATTTTATGCTTTATAGGTCCTCTCACCCTGTACTACATGAACTGGCACCAATAAAACAGCAGTGTTATCATCAATGCCACTGACCTATGATCAGTTGGGGACTTTCAGTCTGTTACATGTTGACATTTCTAATAGTCCAAAAGGCCTGAGAGACCCATGTCCAGCTCTACTTAAATTAATGTGCTTATGTTTCCTTTCTTTTAATGGCCTCTCTCACGGGAAGCACCACCTCTAATGCCTTATTTATTTATCAAAGCAAAGCAATTCTGCTCAAAGATAAAACCAAACAGCGATTGCAATCGACAAATGGCACTTTAATGGAGAGCGATCATTGGCTACAGGCTGAGAAATGGACGGCAGCTCTGCCTGTGTGCTGCTGAAGTGAAGCCATTCTTAATTTACAGTGCTCCAGAGTCTGTGTGAGAGAAAGAGAGCTGGAGGGAGATTTAATGGAGGTCCGGCTGCCTCCTGAGGAGCTTTAACACCTTTACCACCTTTAACATTTAAATTTATTTTAACATTAAACTACCTATTAATGCCAGACATTAAAACACAAATTCCCTGTGTGTCAATAAAATATGGGCTCGGGTCTGTTTTAAACAGCTTGAGTTATGAGTGGGATTTGTCACATTACTTTAAAATCAAAGTATGTTTTTTGTGTTATTTATACCTAGCTATGCCTCGAGCGAACTGCCTGCCGCAGCGAGAGGTGATTAATATTTGGGCCAAAAAGACTTGACTGATGTGTTATACGGGAGATACACAGAGGATGCCTGCATATTTTGGCCTAGACATATTCCAGATATGGCTGGTGATATTCAGAGCCACGTGTTTTCACTTTCCTTCAATAGAAATCTTATTACAGCGCCTGCGAATCACAAGAGCTGGGCAAAGCGTTGCCATAGCAAAGATGCTACAAACTGTCACAGAAACCTTCTCCTGAGGGGATTCCTCGTCTGTGGTTAGACGAGTTGGTTGCACAGATACTTGATGTCAGAGCGAGATGTTGAAGAGCTGCTGACATGAACCTACTCATATCCCACATTGTCTTTCTTCACCTGTCTCTCATGCAAACACAAATCCAGTATGCACACATTTGCTAACAACACACAGAAGCTCAGTCCCAAACCCCAAGGAGTTTAGTTTCATTATAATAATCAATAATTTAAAAACAGCTCCTTTGCATCAGCACCAGCATCACAGATGTGACCTGAGTCTATTGGCTGTCTGCACCCCCATCTTCTCCCTCACACACAAATACACTCTCCACCCCCATCCCCTCCCCAACCACAGGCAATTTCAGTAGAGGCATTCATTTTTAAAGCGCCCATCACCGGCATTATAAAACTGCAAGTCTCAATGCTGGTGGTAAGGCCACTGCTGCAGGGGGTAACAATACCAGACACACACACACAGAGAAAGTGATAGGCTACCACTCTGTTTGAGCGGATTTGTTTTCTCATCATCAGGTGTTTCAAAACCCCACCAGAGTCCAACTCAACCTCACTGACTTGTAGAGCAGCAGCTCTGATATTTACAGGACAAACAGCAAACACAAGGCGAAACATGAAGCCATGAGGGGATGATTCCCTGATGCTGGCGGGTGGTGGAGCTTCATAAAACTGCTTCCTGTGATGTCTCAAAAAGCACACAAGTGATAACGAGGGAGTGAGGGCATGCAATTTGCTCCTACCCCGGTGAAATACAGAGAGAGGGCATTCATTTGGCGGAGCAAGAAGTCCTGCTTTGTTTATCCAAATTATTAACAATGAAACAATCCAGATTATGAAACTGGCAGGCCAGGCTGGCTGCCTGCCCAAGGATCAACTTACACTTTCAGACACTCTCTGTGCCCCATGTTTGAGGTGTTTTCATCCTTTTCCTTTCATCCACATTCCTTTAATATTCCCAGAGGGACATGTGAATGTGTTTCAAAGCGCAACACAAAGTTAAAAGTCGCCTCATCTGCTGACATATGTAAATGATCTGTTTATTTTTTACCTCAGCTATTATCTGTCAAACTGAACTGTGATGTTTGTATGTAACCTCAGGGAGAAACCAATAGGTTTTGTACAGTAAACAGTTTCCCTTTCAGTCTTTACCTTTATATCTTTCCAGCACATCCTCGTATGCCTGGGCGAACTCCTTTTCCTGGGAATGGTTTGTCGGCAGCAGACCCGGTATGAACCCCGCCATGGTGGCTTTGCAGCCGGCTTGTGAGTGGAGAGGGGGGTCGGCCTGCAGTCTACCGCAGTGACCCGGTCCGCTACTGCGCGTCCTGGCTCCGTCTGCCCCCTCGGCGTCCAATTCACCACCTCCTTGTGTGAAACTGGTGAATTTGATGCATTGGCGCACACCAACAAAAAAAGCCCCGGTAGCTCACTTCCAAGCCGGGTTAGATAATCCTTAGGGATACTTCCGAGAATAAAAAATGACAACAAAAACCTTAAATGAGCGCGTATTTATGAAAACGCAGGACGTTAAAGACGCAGATATCTACTGATAAAGGTTACATAAACGCTATCTATCCATTATCGCCGTGTGTCTATGTGTGCGGGAACACACAGTCGCATCGCTCGGTGTGTTGTCTCCGACCAGTCCCTCCTTCGGCTTCCACCCGGCGACTGCTGCTTTTTGTGGCTCCTGTGTGTGTATATGAGGGAGGGAGTATATCCTACACACCCCAGATGAGTGTCCGTAGAGAGGGAGGAGGAGGAGGGGGAAGCGGTGTGCCTGTTTCCGTCCCCAAGTCCTGGAGCTCCAAGTGAAACCGTATCCAGACTCGGGATTCCTATCCCAGGCTGTGTCGGCGTCCTGTGGATCCGAGGCGAGCCGCCCGTGCTCCCAGCATGCTTCCCAGCCGTAATGGCCGCTTCTATGCGAGGCTTTGCGGTCTCTGCTTCTGTGAGACTGTGTATATATGTGTGTGTTTCTCTGCCTCTCGCTCTCTCTCTCCCTCCCTCTTCTGCTCAGGTTTCTCGGCGGTTCTTCCTGCAGCGCCTGTCTTCCATCCCTCTCTACCGGCCACGCCAGGAACCTCCGCCACAGGAATTTCGACAGCTAGGGGGTGGAGGTGGTGGGAGAGCTAGCTAGCTTACATGGCTGCCTGTGGAAAATGGAGCTGGGGCGCCCCCAGATGGTGGGCACAGCTCGGTGACAGATTGATTGGAAAAACTCCTTGTCCAGGCCACAAATATGAACAGTTATGCTGTTATATTCTACAATGTCATCCTTAAACCAATTAATCACAGATGTAACTTGTTATAGAAATACTTATATTATCATTCTAACGGTTTTTTAAACTTAGCGTACCGTTTCAAATGGCGGTTGGAATCCCGTTCTGCTACCGAAAGTGGAAATTCATCATTCCTCTTGTTAATTGGCGAGGAAAAGATACACCTCTATGGTATTTATCTTTTTTTCCGTTTTTTGTTTGTTTGTTTTAAATATGAATGTTTGTTTGTTTGTTAAATTATTGTATGTTTAACTCTCCCCTCCGATAACCGTGCTTGGATGGCATTTCTCTGGCATGCAACTAAAGGGTCATTTCAAAGTTGTACAAATTCATTCTCAGTGTGATCACATTTATCTCATGGTGAAGCACTTTCATTGTGATAGGTCTCCTCCAGGATGATGACACCCCCATCCATTCGTCAAGGTCACTGAACAGTTTGACGACTAGGCCTATTGAACGAATCATGGCCTTCATCAAAACACTTAATGAAGACAATATCCTTTGGATGAATAGTGTGCCTGGACAGACTGATAGTAAAAGGGGCCTTTTGTAAAAAGGTCCCCACTGCCCCCTACATAGGAGCTAGACATCCAGAATGAAGTTGCAATGTCTGCAAATGATGCAACCATGTTGTTGTCGTTGTAGTTCTTCAAAGTCTTCCTGTATCTCTTTTGTGGTCATTTTGCATCTCTTTGTAGCTGTTTGGCATTTCCTTGTCATAATTTTAGTCTCTTTGTGGTCATATTGCATCTCCTTGTGGTCATTTTGCATTTCTTTGTAGGTGTTTTGCATCACCTCTGGTAATTTTGTGTCTCTTTGTAGTCAGTTGATTGACTTTCCAAAAAGAAATATTAGCAGTTGCTTCAAACATAAGGCCTGTGCCCAGAAGACCTGTTCAGTAATCCCTCCAAGAGTTCAGAGACTTGTAGACTCTATGCCAAGGAAGCCAGTCTGGTACACAGTGGTCCCAACACTTAATTGTGTTGTTTGCTTTAATTTGTCACTCCTTTGTACCTGCCCTAGATGTTTGGAAGTGGATGAGTTGAATTAATGGAGCACACTGCCATCTAAAGGCTAATTTACTAAAAGTCTGTATGAGAGAGAACTATGTTAAAATATTTAAAATCTAAACAGAAGCTTTTTTAGGTCAACAAACCTCACTAATACTTTACAATGGATTTTGTAGTCTTGGTCCAATTTGAGTGCAACCAAGAGAAAAGCAATCTGGCAGCACATTTCATATCAGAAAACATGGGTCAAAAAAATCAGGCCATGTATTCACTTCAGTAATGTGCTGCCAGAAGTAAGGCCCTCTGTTTGACTCTATGTGATGTAAGGTGAATCTGCCTATAAGTCCGTCCTGTCCTACTGGGTGAAAACACAGCCATCAGTGAATAATCTCAGCACGCGATCATCCTGAGGTCAAAGCCTGTAAAGCAGCCTCATTGAAATGGTCTGGAGATTATGTCATTTAATCCCATAGAGACACATAAAGATGAACTTAAAGTGACGCACAATATCAGACTCAGCCTCTATCACAAAGTACACCTCATTTCTTTTAGTATATCTACAGCCAGTGGTTACTTTATTGGGTACACTTACTAAAGTTAGTGCAATCTAATACAACAGTTCTGCCATGAAATCTACTTTTATTATGTCTGTAATGTCCAGTATTTGTTGTCGCTGTCTTGGAAGTGTTAATTCAATTATATGTTTTAGCACTGGGGTTATAGTTAGTAGTGGTGCCTTATATTTAGAAGTGTTTCCAATATTCTGTCCTCTCTCTAAGTAAGGAGGACAAAAAATTAGGAACACTTCTTAATATAACGTAGTCCAATAGAACACCACCTTTACCATTTCCAACAATGTCACCAAAAACTGAACATTGTAAACATCATAAAGATAGACTTTATAGAGGAGCTGTTGTGCTCAATTACTATAGAATGTGCTAGTCTACCTAATAAAGTGGCCACTGAGTTTGTGTGAGGAGACAGTCAAGGTTTTTAAAGCACTGCAGGATTATTTAACTGCAATTTTCACACTGAAGAGAGATCAAGACAGAGGAGGTGTTACTGTGGTGTTTCCAACTGGACAAAGACAGGAAGCAAAAGCCAAACATAACTTTATGTTTGAGTTTAACTACATTTCTGCTTCTGCCCTCAGTAAACCTCTTTCTCTTTATAACTGAATGTCTAAAACAGCCTGTGTGTATGGTATTATCTGTGTTTCATCATTCCCAGCACCCAAAAGAAAAGAACCAGCATGGACAGCACATGCTGTATCTATCATATCACGGGTTCAAGGACCGAGCAAACGCTCATACATCATGCCGTCTTTACCTCCCTTCCTTCCTGTTGGTGCTGAATCACAACCTAAACACATCATAAATAAGCGAGGCCATCACCGTCCTCTACACAGCAGAAATCTGACAAATCGCTTTGGAGCACAAAACAGAAAGTTGCTCAAGGTTAACAGACGGAGCAACAAGCTACAGGCTGGGGCGAAAAAACCTCTAATATGTTTATCGTTTAACAGAAAAATCTGAGCTTGTTTGCGACACCAAGAAGCAATGAGAAATGTAGTTTTAATTTCTAACTGTAAGATCACTGAAGTTATGTCTCCAGTAATTTAGAAAATAGTCTCATGTGTTCACAGTAATTATTACAGTTATTTAGGCAGTCAAGGCTGAATGATTAGGAACAGCTCCAACTCCCTCTTCTTCCCCTCCTTTGTCTCATCCTGTCTTTCATTATTTTTAATGTCCTGTTTGTTACAAGATGAGCTAACATCACATTATCCACACCCGACTGGAAACACAAACAGACACCTTGGGGATCCACAAACATATTCACACACACACACACACACACACACACACACACACACACACACACACTGTCTAATGGCGATACAAGCAGGAAGGTCAGAGATTTTCATAATAAAAAAAGGCCAGGCCATCTGTAACCTCCTGACACACACACACACACACACAAGATAAAGGTTCGTGTAACCCTGGTCTCAAGGTCTCAGTAACATTTCATTACCATGATAATGCAGAACATGAGACAGGTGGAGACAAACACCTTTCACTCTGTATACACATGTCACATTAGATTACAGCTGACATAGAATATATAATGGCAAATAAAGCAGGTGATATCCACGAGCAGAACACAACCTGTCAGTGTGTGAAACCTTTATATCTCCACCTAGTGGTGGACAATGGAAACTGCATTAAACTCTGACTCAAACTTGGCCTGAAAAGTTTATTTTTGTTCCTTTATGCTCTTAAATGTAGGTTTTATTTTTTATCTTTTTATCACCTCATGATGTGCAGCAAAATGTATGCATGTGTTTTAAAGTAAGGCTGTTAAATATATGAATGCAGACAGTACGTCAAGTCATCTCTTTGTCTCTGTCTGTCACTGTCAGTGTTTCCCTGCAGCCTGCGCCCTCTTGTTTGTGTGCACACATGTATATGAGTGTGTGTGGCTGTGTTGTTGTGGTCTGGTGCCGTCATGCAGAATCCAGCTGCACAATGAATGTGCTCTGTGAGCCAAGAGGACATACAGTCCTCAACATATCAGCACGGCCAACGCCTCAGCAGCAGAGCTCTGCTACACCTCCCTAACTTCAGCTTTAAAACAAGAAACTCTCCACAAACCAGCCACAAATATTTCACACTCAGAGTTTATCATCTAAACCCATTTCTGAGCCTCTCTCTTTTTGTGTTACTCTCCCGGATGTTGCTGGGAGCACTGCCCGACTTCAAAACAGCTAGAAATGAAAGATATCTCTAACATCAAACAATGTGATCTGATTATCCATGCCTGCATTTTTGTTTGAATTACAGCCTATTAAAGCGGCTCAGTGCCCTAAATAACCAGGAGAGAGACTGAATGAAATTATTGTGTGATTGCGTGTATGTGCGTGATTTGGATTAGTGTGTTATTTGGCCCCATAAATTTTGGGATTATTAGAGTCTGATCTTTGCCCTACACTCTCAACTTTTAGAAATAACTGCAAACTTAATTACAGTTTAAACTGCCAATGTACTGCAGTTAAAACAGAACAGCCTCAGAATAATACATGTTGACTGGTTGAATCAGGAATGCAGATAATCAATGTGACGTCCAATAACATGTAGACAAAGTGTTTCTGCATCAGACTTCTAATAACATGAGAATCTCATTTTGAAAACTGAGGATCAGTGTTTTGGATTTGATCTAATAACTTTAACTTTTGCAGATTAATTCAACCTATTTCCGTTGACTTATCGTACTTAGAGTTATCTCACTCAAATGAAATGTATTAAAACAAAAAATTCAAAATGTGATTTAGATTATATCCACCTGTGTTCTCTGTCTCTTGCAGACACATCACATGAAAACTTATGATAACTATAAAGCGTGAGTTTTTAGGACTTCCCAGATTGTAACATTTTCTATTTAATATTAGATTTAAGAATTATTTAATTATCTCTTTGCAAGTTAAAGTGAGTTTTTAATGAGTGAAATAAATACTGACATAGAAACACTGAAAAATGTTTACACAGGGGGAAAAATGACCTTAAAGGAACATTTCACATGTTTTTCATGTCAAAGTCAGTTTAGTAGTCACAGTTTGTACAGATGTAGAGTAGTCTAGTCTAGTCTGTGTAACATCTGCTGTAGATGACTTGATTGCAAACTGGGGATGCTGACCAGGCAGGGAGGATCTGACTGGAGAAAGTTTGCATTACGGGATATGTAGGATGTAGGATGTAGTATTCATTCACAGTCTTTTTTTAAAAACTCTCTTTAGTTTTTCTCAGTCTGTTTTGTTTTGATCTCTCTCTCTTTCAACCTAACCTGCCGTTTTGCTCCATGGCAGCGTTTCTCTTTCTTCCTCTCTCTCTAAGTTTTCAGTGCTTCTCTTTTTTTTCTGCTTTCTGATCGTCTTTGGTTAAAAGTCATCTTTCTTTCCTTCCTCTTTGAACCTTCCTTTCTTTTTCCTCCTCTCTCTCCATCTCCAGCTCTATTTCTCCTTTCTTCATTAGCTTTTAAACAGACTTGATCATTCACTCCTCTCTCTCTCTTTTCCTTTACAAACTCCCTCGTCTTTTCTCCCGCTCCAAATTAAAATTCTGACACTCTCCCTCTCTCACTATTTGTTTTGCCCCCCTCTTTTATACCCAGTGTCAGTCTCTCTAACCCCCGCCACCATTGCTTCTCCTCGCTTTTTTATAACCATGGAAACAGAGGAGACCACGTCGCCATGGCAACAGGGGAATAGCCCGGGCCTTTGGGCCGAGGCTTCCTTTCAGCTGCCTGCAGAGAAAGACACATGGAAGGAGGAGCTGCAGGCGCGACGGCAGACACCTAAGTTACATGCAGGCACAGGGTCCTGATGTTCACGTGCATAAATCATCACTGCTGCAGTCTGACACACACACACACAAATATATAGTGTATCACACACACTTTCCTCTACATCATCTTAAGGTTTCGTTGTCTTGTTTTGCTCTGAAGAAAACTGCAAAATAATTTTAAAAAAATAGATTAAAAGATAGAAATTAGAGACTCAATTATAATGAATTTAACACCTAAAATGTCTGCAGAGCTTCAGAGTGCTTTATGTTTAACATCTTTGCTTACAGGCCATCTGTTTAGAGAAAATTTTACAAATGTGTATGACAGTTTGAATAAATATGAAACAATTTTACAGATTCAGTTTCCTACATGTATATTTCCAACTTCAAATTTGTTCGGGAGTCCTCAGATCTAAACGACCATATCCATCTTTTGTCCCCTTCTGACATCCTAAGAGTCATGGGCCTCAAAAAAGGCAGGAGATAAACCATAATTAACTGTTAAAAATCAGTGGTAAAAATAAATAACAACCCCTTTTATGTTGGGTTGCTATGGTAAGAGTTTGGTTAGGGTTTAGGCACAAAAACAACTTAGGCAGATTTAGGGAAAGATCGTGGTTTGGGTTACAATAAGCTCTTTGTTAAGATTAGAGAACATTTGTTGTCATGGTTAAAAGAAACAAAGGTGACTGCTGGGTTGAAAACAGGGAAACACGCAGTGGTTTTCCATTTTAAAGGCTTTGAAAAGAGTCAGAAAACCCATGTACACACATTCAATCACTTCAATCCATCTATAAATAAAGACAAAGAAACTGCAAATATTTTAGACATTTATATGCATTTGAAAAGCAAATGTTATGAGATTAATAAATTCGAAGTTGGAAACATACGTGTAGAAGACAGACATTTATTGAAGCTGGGTTGTATTTATTCCTCAAAGTTGTTGGTGAACACTATAAAAAATCATCACACACATTTGTAAACACATATTTGTCAACAGTACTGAGACCAAATCCCCTCTGGACACTCACTCCTACTTTAATTTGTTATTCAGAAGTTGAAATCCTGAAACTCTTGTTCACAGAAACAGAAAAACCAGCAGCTGTTGGTGGGTTTCATTGACATTCATGCTCAGCAGGCAGGCAGAGCAAGTCCACAGAGGCTGAATAACAGAGTCCAGTCAGGGCAGCACTGTCTCTCTTTACACTCTCCAGGGTGAATTCAAAACTCATCTCCTCACAAAGCTGCTTGTGTTTCTCCCTCTCTCCTTCCATTACTTCATCCTCATCTTGCTTCTGTCTTGTAGGAGAGAGGCTTTTCCCTCCTCTTGCTTTTATTCCAGTATTTTTTTCTAACAAAAAATATATCCCATGCTGAAAAGACTACTTCTTACACATTCTTTCTGGGCTCTCATCTGCTGTAGTCCTCATTAATGGGTTCTTATCATTTTCCAAATCACCATCTATAACTGTTTTCTACTGTTACGCTCATTCTTTATATTCTAACATGCAAACAACTATGTGACCTACTGGTATCAGCAGCTTAATGTATTCATTTACCACATTTTCCACATTCCAGCCTGCGTCTGAATGGAAATTGAGGTCAGTGTAAACACATCGTCCATATTATGCAAAATGTAATATCATCACAAAAGCCTTCACGCCTGAGTCAGCGCCGGACACGCCTGAGAGATAACTGGATGTTACCAGAAACATGAGCTTAGAATGAACCACTCTGCGCTCACAAAGCAAATTTGGCAGCATCACAATTACTGAGTGACTGCTGCTAGTCAGGGGCGAGTCAAAAGGAGTCAAAATAGGAGGTTAAAATAATATAGATACACAAGTTCCTAAGAGCCATTAAATAAGACGTTTGTTTAACATGTCAAGATAACCAGGATCTGGTCTTTAAAAATGTGAAAAGTCAGTCTGCTCACTAAATAAAAGGACTACATTTCAAGTTATGACAGCTTGCAATTTTGAGAAAACACAGCGAGGTGCAGAGCAGTGTAAGCTTCAATTCAGCTCCAGCAAAACTGTGCACTGCACAGCTCTCAATTTACCACGTTATATTACCCAAACATTCTCTCTCACAGTCATTATGGTGGTGTGTGGTGTTGTTTCTGGTTTCTTTATATACAATCCACCAATTTAGCCGTATGAAATTACAAGAGACGTACAAGTAGCAAAATATATACTCTTTCAACCTTGTTTTTTATACCACAGTGTGCTCCAACCTTTTCCGTCTGTTAGCATTCATGCTCTAACTAACTTCTAAGTAAATCTAGAGCTGATCTCAACACAGATCAACATAAATATACTTATTCTAGAGTTAGATATCTGTTCGTTGAATATGAAGCTGGAGTCAGCAGTTGGTTAGCTTAGCTTAGCATAAACACTGGAAGCACAGGGAAACAGTTAGCCTGACTCTGTCCAAAAGTTGCTTCCAGAAACTCCTGGAAGTCCCTTTTCTCAGCCAAGAAGTAGCTCATAATAACACAGAACCCGTCATGAAACCAGGACATTGTAGACGTGGTGGTGAGCAGATTTTTTATTTTTATTTTTTTTGTTACCTTTGGACAGAGTCAGGCCAGCTCTTTCCCCCCATTTCCAGTCTTTATGCTAAGCTAAGCTAATTGTCTCCTGGCTGCAACTTCAAACTGAACAGACAGATATTAGACTGGTGTCAATCCTTTCATCTTACTTTCAGCAAGAAAGTGAATCAGTTTTAATTTGTTTGATTGATATTGATGTTATTCTACGTTTGGGGACAGCTAGTAATCCACTGAAGTCTACAACAACGTAAAGCTGGATCACCAACTTGGTAAAGTAGGCAGCTAACCAAGAGCCTGAGGTGTAGTGTGTTTATGGTTTGGAGTAATTTAATTAATTAAACATTTGTTTTGCCAATAAGCATTATGATAAGGAACTTTAATCGGATTATTACCCAGTCTTGAGGCCCTCTCTTGAAGGAGGGCTTTTAAAATTAAATATTAGAAACTTTATAGTTAAGTTTACAAAGTGCTCCCTTGGTGCATATCAATAAATAAATCAGTTTAATGCATCTACTTAAAGCAGCTGTCTGTAAGAGGCATAGTTCATTTTGACCTAGTTTGGGGAATAAAGCAGGCAAGCTGTGCAACTTGTTGAATTCTAAGTGACGAATCAATTTGCAACTTGTTGCATATTCCATGTATCTCATTTTGAAAACGTTCTTCATGATGAGTCTAGACACAGACTCGACAGTGGCTCTACAAATCAGCAGTTTTTGTAAAAGTTGCAGGTGGAGAGGAGATTTCTCACAGCTGAGTGTTGGCAGAGTTCGCGAGGTGTCGCCTGCCTTTAAACCCCTGGGTGGTTTGTGACAGCGCCAACGTCAACTCGGCCGCGACCTGCTGCCGTCAGAACCCAGTGATCTCCACAAAAACAAGTCTGACTCACTGACTCAGCCCAAAGGTACTGCCAGGAAACCTCCCTGTCAAACTGTCTCCTTTAATAATTAAAGATAATAACATTTAATCGTTTTTTTTTCTTTACCCTTTCAGAACTGTTGCCTGGTATATTTCACATATTCTTACACACAAACTCTTGGCATTCAAACTATGGCACAGCTGTGAATTTCCACTCCATGCCACTTTCCTCCAAAGTACACCAAAAAAAGAAAGAAAAGTGGAAAATTTCAGCCATTTGCCACACAGAGTGTTCATTAAAAACATATCACATGAAATCATTTGTATTTACCTCCTGACATCTGCCGGCAGACATGACAGATGGAATCACTGAGAAAATCTGGCCTCAAAATGTGAAGGATGTACTGTAGCGTAAGTACTCAACAAAATCTGGATTTATTTTCATATGTTCTTCACTGCTTCAGGATTTCTGTTTTCTTTATTGATCTTCTCTTGGATCATGACAGTAAGAATCGATGCTGTAACATGTTGCACTGACACATTAGTGTACGTCCTGTTAATCATCTCCGGAGGAAACGATGACTTTCTTTAACCAGACTCCAGCATTACGACTGATTCCACTAATCTCTGCTCAGATCTGGTTGTAATTAGTGTTTCACATGTAAATCGTAAATAAAAGTATTTTTTTTTCAGGCACATGCTGGTGATGCTGGATGGAAAGCTAATGCCAGTTCAGTTAGATTTTAGCTATTTTTTCCTATTTTCCATTACTCACCAGCTCATTTTGCTTGCAGAAGCAAATTTTCAGCAAGTAGTAGAGTCATTTTAAAACTTTTTCTTCCAAATGCCTTGACAATAGTCCAACCTCCAATTCTGCAGTAGCTTTAAACACTGACTACAGTGATTATTATTTTATGTTATTTGAAATTTACTTTTAGGTGACTTCTCACCTTTTTTCAGGCCAGCCGTAAATGCAGGTGATTGTGAAGCCAAATATCTCAGAAACAGCACACAGCCTTCTCATGTGAAACAGATACAGAAGCTTAGAGGCTCTAAAACATTAATGCTGTTGGTCTGGAAGCTTCTGCCAACCAGCAATCCTTAAAGTGCAGGAAATACACATGAACATCATTCATTTTCCTCCAATGCAAACATTGTATGAGCAGAAATGTACAGATGCAAACACAACACACACACACACACACACACACACACACTCTCCCTCCATCACCATGACATCAAGCCTTCACCCTGTCCTGACCTACATGCTGTTTCCGTGTCTGTAAATCAGGCTTTTACTGTTGTCGCCTCCCTACTTCAACACCCCATCCCCCATTACTTTCCACACAACTGGCATTTACAACATTAGTGGTATTAGAGCAGCACAGGCAAGTTTAGAATAGTTTACTCCTTAAATAAAAAACAGGGCAAGACAAAAACCTGCACTAGAGTAGGGAACTCATGGCAGTAAACAGGGCTCGCTCAGCAAAGGAAAAATCAGAGACTGTTGCGCCCACATCTTTGCAGAGACCTGGCTCCATCACATCCCGAATCGAGCCGCTGCACTCGATGGTCAGGCCGAGTTCCACGCTGACGGAGCACAGGACTCCCGCGGGATGAGGTGAGGCAAACATCAGTGATGTTTGGTGCTCGAAGGCAGTCAAGCTGGACGGACAGTGTTTACCAGATGTTGAGGTTCTGATGTTGGATATCGACCGTGTTGCTGCTGTTTACATTCCTGGAGGGACTACAGGGACTACATCTGTAATCCTGCTGTGCAATTGTGTGTTTTCATCATGATAATAAATCTGATATTAAATCTTGAACCTTGAAAACATCACGTTTTCTCCACTGAGAAAGTGTTTGCAAACAGACGAGAGTGTCTTTTACTAATCCAGGGAATTAAACAAATCAAGATGCTGTGTCACATCAATGCAACAATCTTGCCAGAGCAGTCTAACACAACTAGACATATTACTGGAACAGAAACCACGAACAAGGTGCAGAAAAACTAAAACTTTATCGACTCAATCTTCACTGTAATTGCAAAACTGCAGGTGCAAATGTCAACAAAACACTTTCCATGTGTGACTGACTTGTGATTCTAGGCATCACATTTCCAATCATCTGTGCTCTTTAATCTATTCTAAAGCAGATAAATCAATAAAATATTCCCCAGGAAAGATTCTCCATAAGCACTTAGTCATTCACTAATTGGTTTATATACTGTCCTGATACAATTAGATACATTTAAGTGATTACAGAGCTCTAAACACGAGGAGTGCTGTTACTTTACACTTATGTTGGTGGTCCACTTTGAGTTTGAGTTTATTCCATTGTTGAATCCACTATAAACCACTCTAGTATATGGGCTCAGCTGTGAGAAAGCTGGAGGGCAGGATACTCATCTGCTGACATGCATTTATGCGATAAAAGCCTCAAACAGTAAATGATCAGCACAATTATGAGATGATGTGAGGAGGAAAAAAGCCTCAGATGACAGGAGCAGCAGCACTGAACCCACTTTTATATCATTTGCCACAATCATCGAGCTGCAAGTCTTCCCTCCTTCCACTAAAAAAAGGGAAAGCTATTAGCGTGCTACCAGTGTCTCATTACGTGAGCAGGGGAACCCTGGCTTCTCCAGAGAACTGGGTAACCTACATTTCTCCTCCATCTTCTCTTACAGCGAGTAAGAGGAGAGAGAAAGGAACTGACTGACTCCTAAGCTTGATCTTTGACTTCTGCATGTGAGGATGGAGACGGTAAAAATCACCTCACGATTAAGCTCTTCTCTTGTTACATATAAAGTCTTTAAACAACAACTATATAAACATTTATTAGATAACACTGGTTACAAGATAATACTCGTAATAGCCTATTGTAGATGCTTTTATCTCCACAACATTTTACTGTTAAAGTATAAGATGCCATAACCAGATTTTTCTCTCATCTCTGTGACATTTATTGTGTGTGGATTTTACAGGAGATGGGGCTTTTTCCTCGTGTCAGAGCCTTTAATAACAGCCAGAGGGAAGCCCTGCCATCAAACATCAGTAGCCAAGAAAATGTCAGCATGCAAATGAGAAGGAAGTGGACACATTTTCACCAAGACATTTACAGATAAAAATACTATAATCAGAATGACACACAGTCTGTTCAAAGTCTTTAGCGCAGTGAAAGTCAAATGTCAGTGTTTGTACTTAAAAGCTGTAGATTCACTGACTCATCTCTTACGCCACAAACACAGGTGTCCTCACTTTTCCCCTCTCTTTCTATACAAACATGCAACATATTCTCTGTCGCACATGTCTGCCTGTTTGGAGTAGTCATCTGTAAATGATCAAGTCTCTGCTGGCTGTGTTTTGTATGTGCACTGAATAAGAAGTGCATATTAAGGCACATTAAGGCTTCTCCTGCGGGTTTAGAGTTACTGAGGTTCAACACAAGTTGTTTTGCTTTGCTCCTCTCAGCTTTCACGTCCATTTAGGCTTTTAGTATGAATCTGAATGCTCTGTTTTTGTTGCCAAGTAATTTCACACCTCCATCTTCCACTAGAGAAACAGCAACATCCTGCTTCACATTAATACCCGACACACACATCTGGAAACTTCACACAACAACCAGAGTCCTCTACCTTTCGACACAGAGCAGCTGCAGGAATATTCTCTTGTGTGAGATGGTTTCTTACCTGCGACACGGACCACCGCCCTCTCTGCCGGGTCCAGCACTGAGTCCTGGCTCTTCCTCTTCCTCCTCTCGTGTTTGGACAGGTTCCATGGCAAAGTGTCTCCAGGTGGCCCCACAAGTCCTGACGGACACGGGGACAACGACCCCCCAGAACGCTCGCTACGGAAGGACGGCTCGCTGACGCAGGAGCGCTCACTTAGAGTATCATCGTCTGACGACTCCATCTCACTTTAGGGGCTGCAGGGAGGAGAGGGATGAGGAAGAGGAAGGAGAGGAAGAGGAAGGATGGATGGAAGAGGGGAGAGAAACAAGGTCAAAAGAAGGGAGCAGAAGAAATGTGGAGAAAGAGAGAGGAGGGCGCTTTAGACAAAGTGGAGACACTATATAATTCATCACTTTCTTACAGTGTGAGCACGCAGGGGTCATGAATGATGCAGAGTTTCAACATAACAGCACAACAGTAATAACGCAGCGATCAGGAAGCAGAGAAGCAGCAGAGAGAGGAAACTGGGTTATGTTAGTCATCGTGTCTAGACAGCAGTTAAAGAGTTCAGGAGGCTGCGGATCGACACTGACGGCAGAAATTACTGCAGAGCTCTGAGGAAGAGATGAAAGAAGACGAGAGCACATGACAGAGAGGATGATACAGATTACTGAGGCCTGCTTATAGACGACTGAAGGTATGTGAAGTAACTCTATGATATAAATGAAGGGGGAAAACAAACCCTCACTTATATTCATAACTTTTATAGTTTATTTTTACTGCAGTCAGTTAATCAGACTCCAACAGAGAATCATGTGCATGGTATTAAAATAAGAGTGTTATTCAAAAGTCCTTTAAGTCCTATTTATGGTTTTTGATTTAGAGTATATCTCATGATATTGATTTTAAATAATGTGCAAATAATGTTTATTAAATATAAAGACAGATACATGAGTTCATTTTAATTGTAATATATAGTTTAAGTTGATTTTTGTATTGACCGTTTTTCAAACTGTACTTCAAAAAGACACTTATTACTAACTTTAATATTAAAATCCCATGTTTCAATTAAGAAGTAATTAAGGGGTGTAAAACTGAGACTGAAGATCACGATGCAAACATCCTGAATATCGTATCATGATACAGGAAGTTGGAACCGTGACACCACCACCACGCCAAACCCCAACCTGCTGCCACAGCTACAGGTGCAGCCTGTTGAGCTCTTATTACGTTACAACAAAACTAATGTTTTACTTCATATTTAACATTTAAATCACAAAATTATCATTCTGTTCAAAGTTAGGGCAAGCTGTATAGTTCGTAAATATCACACATCACACCTTTTTTATTGCCTTGAAACTGTGTGTTGTGACTATTTTGGTCCAGTCATGATCCAGCGGTAAAAGTTTAATTAGCTCAAGATTAATAACAGCCCTGATTAACTGCTGATCCCTGAGGCACATTGAAGTTAACAGTTAACTTTCTGGAGGTTGCTGTCTACTCAGAAACTGACCTTTGACAGACATTAGCTGAGGTGTGATGTGAAACAGGTGATCAGCTTTTACTTTGCTTGGAGAAACACAAACATACACAACAAAAAACATTAGTTCAACCGACACATCACGTCCTCTGACCTGATTAACTGATCACATGGATGATACCAACTCTGATGACACCTCTGTGCTACGATGGAAGAACAGAAAAGAAGGGGTTTCTTAAAAACTGACTGCTCCTGGCTGAGACGAGGAGGAGAAAGAGAGAGAGATGAGATGAGATTTCAAAGCTGGTCTATTTTTAAAGTAGAGTCAATACACCAGGAAGACAAGAGAGCTTTCCTCTCTTTCTTTATCCCACTTTCAATCTCTCCTTTCTCTCTTTCCCTTTACTTCTCTCCATCTGTTGCTCAACCATCTTTACTCTCTGTTTATTGGCATCAAGGTTAATTAATTCAATATCTATTTATTATAATGAAGAAAAATGAGTGATAGTAAATACGTGCACACACAGCAAACGGAAGAGTGTGTGTGTGTGTGTGGACTCTGGGGACCTGATGCTCTGATCGCTCCATCACAGCATCAATAAATCAATATTCCCAACCTCAGCACATCAGTGTCCTGAGAGAATGAATTGGCTTTTATTCGCTCTCATATTACAGCAGCATGGGGCATCGCAGCAGTCCAGCAGGTTACTGAGCGTCTGCTGTGGTTCTCTCTTATTCTGCTCAGTAAATTACTTCATGATCATTTCATCAAGAAAAAAGTCCACCTTAATATTCTATTACATATTCAGTTGTGAAATTATCTTCAGTCCATGTCAGTGATTTTTCACGCTTTACTACAAACTTAATATTTTGTAAATCAAGCCTGCAACTTCAGCTGTGTTTAATCTGATAAAGTGAACATCTATATTATAAAAATGGCTCTAACAACCAAGAGAAAAGCAATAAAACAGGGGGAATATTAAGCAAAGTTATCTGCCAACAGAAAGAGAAGATTGTAAAACAAAACTTTTGCTTTTTCAGGAGACATTTGCCCCCATTTTATGACTTTTTCCCCTTGTTTTGTTTTTGCAGTAGCTTTATAATTCTGGTACGAAACCAGTAAAAACTGTGGTATCCTCCTTTAATTACTGCTTCATGCTTGTAACCAATCCAACTGCCTGTGAATTCTTGAGTTATGGCCACGTTTTGTGAGGTCACAGTGACCTTGACCTTTGACCTTTGACCACCAAAATCTAATCACTTTATCCTTGAGTCCAAGTGAACGTTTGTACTAAATTTTAAGGGATTCCTTCGAGGCGTTCCTGAGATATCAGGTTCAGGAAAATGGGACAGACAAACTGATAGATGACATAAAAACATAATAAAAACTGATATTCAGCCATCTCAGAATGATTATATTACAAAATATTTACAACATTAAAAGTACATTAAGTGTTCAGGATTGCTGCAGGGTAAAAGTAGGAAGTTGAACCTCTGACATGGAAGTAAAAATATTAAGAAATCGTGTAATTTTCATTGTATTCTGATAAATATTCACAAAGAAGGTTTTAGTTTCGATTCCTCAAAGTAGATACAAAGTCAAAATAAAAGCCCCCAAATCCACTGGACAGTGACCCAGTCTGTGTGTCACAATTCACTCAGCTTCAGAGAAACTCCCCTCAACAAGCGTGTGTTTAAACTGTGACTGTTAATACTGACTAATTTTTGCTGCCTGCCAAAGAGAGCCTAACACCAGATCAGTCTCCCACCCCCTCCTCCCCGAGGCAGCAGCAGCAGCAGCAGACTAAACCGTGGACTGACCTGAGCACTGGTCACAGGGTGGGAATGTTTCTGTGTGCGATGTGTGAGTCCAACACAACGGCTGGGATTTCCATCTGAGCTACTGCTGCCAAAAAATCCTCCTCCTCCTCCTCCTCCCGCTGCTGGCCCCTGGCTAGACCGCTGGCAAAGCCCCACTTCCTGAATCCCCGTCTCCACAGCAACGCTGCTAGGAGGAGGCAAAAGACTTCCCAGAATCCACTGCGGGTTCTCAAGTGTATGGTTGCCTCTTTCAGTCCTGGCTGTTTTATGTGTGTGTGAGTGTGTGTGTGTGTGTTTATAAGTCAGTTTCCCTGCTGCTCGCTGACAGTGAGTCAGTGCCACTGCAACTAGCGGTTTTATAAATAGAGCCAAAGGGAAGCTTCAAAGCCACAACGTGTCATTACAGCTCTGTGAAGGCAAAGCGAGATGTTTGAAGACAGAGAAACTACAGCAGCAGAAATACTGGAGAGACAGGCTGAGAGAGAGTGGGATCATTTCCTGTGTGATGAGACCCTCGCTCAGGCATTTTCACTTTCCTTTCTTCTTTAGTACAAACACACACACAGATGTACAGTGACTCTGCTCACAGCTTTATGTTAGGACTGCAAGAAGTGACTATTCTGATTATGGATTATTATTATTTTTTGTCTCTCTAGCAATTTCTGTCAATAAAATTTCATTTTGTGATGAAAAATGTCTATTATGTTAATTTAATTATTATTTGATAATTCATCAACTGTTTAACTTATGAAATGTCAAAAAAGTTTGAAAAATCTGTATTAAAGTTCACAAATGACATCTTCAAACTGCTTGTTTTACCCAAAAACCAAGATATCCAGTTTATTATCATAAATAAACAGATGACCAGCAAATATTCACACATGATCAGCTGGAAGGAGCACATTTTAGTTATTTTCGCTTCTGGTTTTTCTGTTAATGTGTTGATCGATTAGTTGTCTTAGTCTTAGTTAGACGCTAATCAGACTATTTGTAGTTTATAAAATGTCACCACAAGTTCTCAACTCAAATTTCAGCCTTTTTTAGACTCATCAGGGCGGGTATTTTCATTTTTAATTAGCCTGTCTATTGTATCAACTTATGATTTAATCCACTTTGTCACAAAACTGTGAAAAATGTGCAGTGATCTTGGCTCCTGCCTCTTCCTGTGACAGCGTGCCTGAGCAGAGATGCTGGATGCTCGACTGTCACTGATTTATATCTCACAGCCAGGATTTACATGGACACAGCCTGTTCCCACAGCTCAGCCTGGGCAGGGTGTGTGTGTGTGTGTGTGTAACATCAAACAAAAGAGGAGCAGGAGTGACATAAAACAGAAAGAAGACGAGTTTGAAGAGGGAGCAGGGGGAAAAAAAATCAGAGCAACGGATTAAGAAGGAGAGAAGACAGGAGAAGAGACAGAGGAAGAGAAAACCAGACATTTGCAGAGTAACGGTTGTTAACTGCCAGTGAAAGTCTTCTTGTCATTCCAGAGCAGCATTCCTGCGCTCTAACTGCCGCTAACGGGAGTTTCACTCACATTCATGCTCAACAGACAAACATAATGCTCACTTCTGCCTGACAAACTGCATAACGTAGAGCTACCTGAGCAGAAAACACATCTGTGCATCCACAGCCAGTGCTGCACTTAAATCTGTGGCCTGTCAGATTCAGTCATCTACAGGAAAAACACTGATAAAGGTCAAGGTAAATACTGACAGGTGAGCTGCTTCTGCAATCACATCTGGATCTGAATCTGGCTGATCCTCGACAGACATATCATGTCATATGGCCACCAGATCCTGCCGCCACTGCTGAATGAATGCTAAGGAGGTACCATCTTTGTATATGCACCGGAACAACTAACCAAAATACTGCGTGTGACTGAGATTTAAAAATAAAAACAACACACACACATTTGTAGTTGGAGTACAGCTAAAATTTCTAATTGGGTCACTGAATTTGATGGGTAACAAAATACAGAGGAACACCTTTCAGAAATATGTTTGTCCACCAGAAAGTAATTAGCCTAGCTTAGCATAAAGGCTGGAAGCAGGGGGAAATGTGCCTTCCTAACAATTTAACCAAATAAGGTGTCATGGTGTTAATAAGTGAGCTTTAAATATGTTGGTGGTGAATGATATTTTTTAATGTCTGGGCAGAATAGAGCTAGCACCATTTTATTGTCTGTATGCTAAAAAAGGAGCTAGAGCCAGGAGGTAATTAGCCTAGCTTAGCGTAAAGACAGGAAGCAGGGGGGAAACAGCTAGCTAATGTAGCTCCCCTCAAAACACATTAAACAAGGTTTCAAAGGTATTAATAAGTAATCTTTAAATGTGTTGGTAGTGTGTGTATTTTTTTAATGTCTGGACAAAACAGAGCTAGCTTTTCCCCCATGCTAAAGTTAAGCTAGTCACCTCCCTGGCTCCTGATCTTTACTTACGCCACACTGATGCCATGTTGTTAAAACTGTAATTACAAGCAGCTAAGAGAATTTCTGATGGTGAAAGAAGTACAGTGTCAACAAACCGGTGAAAAGGGAAGCTAATTTAGGCAATTTAATGGGGTGACCATGAGGCTAATGGGGATTAGCTATTATTGAATAATGCATGAAGCTGGAATAACAGGAGTTTTTCTTGTTCTCCCCATTTTCATATAGCGTGAATGTAGCATTAGCACACAGACCGGTAAGTGAGGTATCGATCTTCTAATCTAACTCTTGGCAACAAAACAAACAAGTATTTCCCAAAATGTCGAACTAGTCCTTTAAACTGATTATTCAACATTACTTTATTCCCTGCTCTTTGACTCTAACATCTCATCTTCCTTTAGTCTTTCCTGCCTAGCTCATATCTCTTCATCTTGCTCTTATAAATGACATAAACATATCTAAAGCCGACTTGTTACACCAGTCATTAAAAGTGCTGATAGTAGGCAGAGGATGAGGATGAATGAGCTGTTCCTCCCCTTAAATCACAGCCCCCAGCCATGATGAGTAACACACCGACAGACTGGATACATGACTTGCTAGACTCATGCACACGCACATAAATTAATACACATGCACTGACTCTCACAGAAAAGCATGCATATACAGTACAAACACACTCAGAGACAAACTGGACTGTAGCTTGCCAACAATCCTGTAGCTTATTACTCAGCATGACTGGACAGAGAGAGAGTCAATTAAAGTGAAAGTGGAAAAAGGACAAGGCTTGGGAAAGAGAAAGAGAGAGAGAGATGGATGTTGGAAAAGAAAGAAAAGTGTGTGCACAGATGGAAAGTGAAAGACAGAGCAAACAACCAGAGCAAGCTTTTATTGTAATGAAGTGATCATGTGTAATCATTCAGCCGTCTTACACACACACCGATCAATATTTACAGCTGCAGGACGTCACTGATAACAGCATAAAGATAACACTGTGTAAATAAGAAATCTCTCCCTTTCTGTGTCTCTGTCTCTATTTTGTTGTCTTCTTCTTTCATTCATGATAAGACGATCTGTGAATGCCAAAGAGCTGCAGGGAGAGTAAAGAGACTCTTGGCCAGACAGACGGACGGACGGAGGGAGGGAGGGAGGATGGATTTTACAAAGAGAAAAAGGACAATATTTCAGTATGCTCATGGATTAATCCAGTCAGGACACTCCTGCACTGAATCCCAAAACAAATCTGAGGTGTCACAAGATAATTAAAGCGAGATTAAACGTGTTCATTTTTCACAACTTTTCTCAGATTTCGCTGTTTTCTGATTTTTGTGCATTTTCACTTCATCACTCAAAAGAGTCACAAGATAGGCCTCGACTAGACTGAAATATGACTCTTTGGTTGAACTGATTGTATAAATATTGCTTCTTTTCAAGGAGTTACAACAACAAAAACACTAGGACAGACAATTTGAATCAAACAGCAAACAAGTATTTGCTGGCTTTAGCCTCTCAGATGTGAGAACTTGTTGCTTTTTCTTTGTTTTAGGTCATTTCTACGATAAATATCTTTGGATTTCAGCCTGTTGATCAGACAAATAAAGCAATTTGAAGTCTTTATCATTCCTACAACCTTAGAGCTGCTTCACAAAGTCCTATTTTTCACACATTTTTACATGGTAGAGATTAAACAGTTTCTGTTTTATGTCATTGTAAACTCATACAAACAAAAGCAACCTAGAGATGTCACCTTGAACCCTGAGGACTTGCACCAGCTATTTTCCCCTGACATTTTACAGTCTAAACGACTAATCAATCAAGAAGTACAAATCAGTAACAAAGATAATCACAGATGAAAATAAACAGCAGCACACTGTGATTGTGACTGTCTCCAGTCATCTGAGCCAAACTGATGCAAGTAACAAAACAGAAATCCCCTGATTCAGAGATCATGTAACTGTAATTAAATTACACCCATTACTATCACATAGTAATAGAGTACACCTCCTGGATCCCATATTGATGCTTTTCCAGCGCTTTAACACACAGTAGTAAGGGGGTGTGTCCATTGCCAGTGCAGAGGAAAAATGGCTGGAGGAGACATTTAAATCTTATAAACCTGTCTGTATACAATGGAAATAAATCATGAATAGGTTGCTTGTGTCTTACTATACTATAGAGTACAGTAGTCCTGTAGCTGAAGGTCCAACATAAGGCTGGAGGGAGATGTGCGTTTGACCATCTGGTACAAAGCGGCAGGAGGGGAGCCCTGAATCTTCATTTTCCCCTCCCTCCCCTCTCTCTCTCTCTTTCTCTCTGTGGCTGCACCTTGTATAATATCACGGATGTTTTACAGACAGACAGACAGACATGGAGCCCGCTGGGATTCATAAGCCTACAGCAGGTGGAGGTAGAGATGGAGGCGATAATGATGCTGATGGAGGGTCTGTGGATGTAATTGGCTGTGGGGATTGCACAGATCAATAAAGGGCAACCCGCACATAAAACACTGTTATATCTGCAGCTGGTGTTTCGTGTCACCAGTTTTGCACGCATGCCTTTCTCTCCCTCTGTCTGTCTGTCTGTCTGTGGATGAGAAGAGCGACAGAGAGAAGGGGGGAATGTGTCTGCATGAATGGACATCAGACATGGGAGACCAGAACGGCTCTGCATGCAGGAGCAGGCTGGAAGCACGGGGCTCTTTGTCCAGCGCACACCGCCCCTGACTTGGATGGATAACACCAACTAATTACATTTATCCATTTGTGGCTGGCGCTGTTGACGATGTACTGCCGCTGCTGCTGTATATACTGCTGCTGCTGAGTCTCTCATTAGTGGGAACAACCTCGGCAGGCTTCTCACGACCCAGAAACCCTCTCTGACTGACTGTCCGCCGGTAATTTCCAGCCCAGCCCTCCGGCACACAAATCACGAGCAGCGAGCTTAGAAATAGGACGGTTTCAGGCAATAACAGATATATATATGTGAGATTACTGCACTTAAAACCACAGCTTTCTTTGCAAAGACGCCACTAAACGACCAGTCTACGAGCAACACGTTATTGATCATGTGCAGGACGAAAACCAGCACCAAGACAACACAGTTAAAAAGCCAGATTCACCAGCGTGGTCATTTTTAATATGCACCATTTAGGTTTAAGATTAAATCCCAATTAGATAACAGCACTAAACTGGGTTTAAAGTGCAGCTCGTGACTCTACAGAGCGGATAGTTTTGATCGGTGTCCATCTAAGAATTAATGTTCGTATTAATGATCGATTACTGTCATCACACGGCTCGACGGGTCCTGATAAAACACGTGTATAATGGTTTAAACGAGAAGCACCAGCGGGGCTGTGTGAGCTCCGGAGTCGCTTACCTTCCGCCGGGCAGCAGCGGTCCTTGAATCCGAGCAGAGAGCGAGGGAGGCCGGGGGATGCTGCCGCCGCTGCTCCCTCTTCTCCTCCTCCTCCTCCTCCAACACCTCCTCCGCGGGATGGATGGATGGATGGACGAAAGGTTGGATGTTTTCCGCTCCAACCGATCGGGTTTCTGTTGCCACCGAGCCGACACACACTCACACTCACACACACCAGCCGAAGGGGGATGAGGCTGAGGAGAAAAGCAGGCAACGTGATCCTGAATGGTAATGGCTGTCCTATTCCTCCTCCTTTCCCCCACACACACACTCTCTCTCTCTCCCCTCGCCTTCAACAACCCCCCACCAGCCAGCCCTCCTCTGACTCCTCTGGTCCGCTTTCACACGCGCTCTCCGCTCTCTTCTCTCTCTTCAATAGGCTGTTTTCACGGCTCCGACACTTAACCCATGTCTATTGAGTCTGTTAAGTGTCGCGGAAATTGAAATTTCGGTCGTAGTCCTGCGTCATCCGTGGCTCAGCAGCACCGCCAAACCCAGGCCCAGACGCACAACACACACACACACACACACACACACACACACCACACACACACACACACACTTTATCTGAATTTGGGGAGGAGAAGGGAGAGAAAAGGGCGTTCACACTGACATATTTGCAGCGGCTTCTCATTCACATTTATTGCGGGATTTACTCAGAAGAAGCAGCGCTGGATGAGATCTGCGCTTTTACATCACATGTGAATAGTATTAGTCTTGGTTTTTATAATCCCTCCACACACACACACACACACACACACATACACACAGTGTCCCCTCCCTCTCCAAACAGCTGGAGGAAGAGAGGGAGTAGCTCAAACTGCAATTGATTACAGCTGGTGAGATGGAGAGAGTTGGATTTGGGCTGCCGCTCCCAGCCAGCAGGGAGAGGGTCCTCACTATTTTTGGGGCTGACTTTTAACATGAAGGAGGGGGTCATAACTCAGGGTCTGTCCTCCAAGTGTCAAATGCATGAAGTTTTTAACGATTATACACTAAGGCGTTGTTGGTAGGCTGCGTTTTTGCACAGGCAAGACCGGGATCTGTGAGTCTGAGCCTCTTTAAACCTGACTTTAAAGCTGCACTGATTATTTTTTTGGAGTGCAGGACTTGTCTCCCCCCTCTGGTAGTGGGGGGAATTACACAAACACTGTTGACCTGTGCTTATAACGTAAGCCTCTCCATCGATAGCTCTCATTTTTAGACTGTAATCCCTCCTCTGAACACAGTTTCTTCTTTGTTTGAAGCATCAGAAACTTTTCTTGAACACTTTCTAAGTTTTTTCATACTCCATCTACATTGCTACTGTTGCTCTCCTGTTCAGTACGATCTCCCTCTAACTGAGTGATAGTCAGCGGCTTAAACTGCTGGAATCAGGCCCAGCAAGTTCCAGAGTAATGCTGAACTGTAGATCAGTTAAAAAGACTTAGAAGTCATTAAAAACCAGCGTTCATCTCTGATATCCAGCCAGGAAACTTTGAAATATCAAGATTTCTGAATGGAGTTTGGTGTGTTTGTTACAGCGACAGCACTTCCTGCTCCAGAAGCCAGGGATTATGGGTAACATACAATGTTTCTGCCATGTTTCAGCTCAGTGAGTGGGACCTGTCTGCACCACTGAGGTCTGGGGTATCTCTTATTCTTTATTTGACGTTTCTTGCAATAAAATAAGTCGTGAGACATTATGGAGCCTGAAGTCTGATGCTTCAGTTAATAAAAAATGGTCTTCTGTCAGCTGATGTGTTTGTCTTTTTCGAGGCCCTGAAACTGATAAGACGCCCGGTCAGATGGGTATCAGTGGAGTTGGTGGATAATCCAGACTCGACTCTGCAGCCTTGTCAGGGAGAGTGAGGCACAGCCGGATTATCTGCTGCTGCCGCTTTAATCAAACTGCAGCTAATGGACTGACCGGCTGCATGAACCAGGGGCCACTGTGACGATAAACAAAGGGTAAAGTTCACCACTGTCACTGCTCATTCTTCCATTATCTGTCAATTATTTAACTGTGTTGAATTGATTATCTGTCTGGATAAACAGGGCTGTAGAGTAAAAGTTCCTGGCCAGTTACGGTGCCTTTAATTTAATTTACACAACTGAAACCTCGTGATAATGTTGTGGATCCAGATTAAGGTGCTGTACAGTCTTGATTACCATGATTATCTGTAATTTTCAATTTAATAAAAGATCATTTGGATGTGAGGAGGAGGAGGAGAACAATGAGGCCGACTGCCTTCAGACACAGTGTGAGTCATTCCTCCATGGAAAAACTTATTCATCCACACACACACACACACACACACACACACACACACGGGCATAAACAGGCAAGAACCTCAGTGGAGTTTAATGGATCAGGTTTTTAAGACAGTTTAGACTAACTGCCCATGGACGGTTCAACACCAGCTGTCAAACATCCTTCACTTTCAGTTTCATGAGCTGATTCTTTATTTTCCTCGTACAAATGCAGGAGTATGTTTATTTTTTGGTTTCTTAACACTGAGCAGTTTTTATGATGAGGTTCAGAGAGAGGATTTAAGAAACATGGAAGGTTTATGTCTACATTCTCCCAACAGAACATCATCAATCCAAGAGAATTCAGGACAAGCTATAAACTAAATTATCTGATTTTTTCTGAGTATAAAAAGAATCACAAAAAATCTGATTTTAGATATTTAACAGTCCAGTTTCTATTGTTGTTGCGCTAGTCATGTTATCCTATTTGCAACAACTAACTCATTTCATTTTAATTAAATCTGTTTTGTGCAGAAGAGCCAGAGTCAATCTTAAAATATGAGAATAAACATGTGTAATATGTGTTTGAATATGACCAAGGACATGACCTCAGTATCATCAGCAGTAGCTGTGGGCATGTTCATAATTTATTCTCAGACTGACCTCGCTGCAGATACAAATGATCCTGGGAATTTAAGCCTGAGGATTTCTGACAAACCTAGTTCAAATATATGAAAGGCAGGAAACTGTTTGGCACCCTGAGTTAAAGTATGGACCAAAACAAAGAAACAGTTGCTTGTAAGAACAGAAAATTAGGAAATATTGTCTTGAGTTTTACCCCCTGAATTCTGAGGTCTTGGCTCCATCTTGTGGCGACTCTCAGAGTCTCTTAATCCCATCAGCCTGATTTAAATGCTGGTAATTGAATCAGTGTCAAAGAGCAGCCACTCATATCTGTTTCTCAGTGGAGCGGTCCGGCCGTCCCCTCGGGAGTGTTTACTTGCTAAACCGTTACATGATTTACTAAAATTAGGTCAGTGGGTTAAGAAAATAGACTGTAGTTTAAGTTCCATTTGCAGCTGAGACACAGATGAACACACCACAGGCTACTATAGAGCTGGAGGAACAACATTAAATCATTCAAGAGGCCATAAAACCAGCTGTGTGGAGGTTATTAAATAAAACCTGTTGGTTTGTTGCATGTAGCAGTTAAGCACTGTACTGAAAAGAGAGTAAAAGTATCTAAGTATTTTTGAACATGGGCCTTATTTTCCAGTGGAAAATATGGATTAAGAGTAAGACCCATTTTGTTTAACCAGAATCATCGCTATATATCAATACCAGACTCCACTGACAAAAAGTCATTTTATAGAGTAGAACACAGGAGCTTCTGGAACACTGCTGCCATGACTGGTTCGTTTTTTTGTGCTACTGTGTGGTGCTTTTACTTATGTAAAAGGATCTGAATACTTCTTCAACCGCTGAATGTTGAACAATAACACAAACAAACTTACTGATTGAGGCAGTGGTATTCCAGCAGCTCCTGTGTTGTGCTGAGTAAAATGACTGCTTTCCACAATGGAGTCTGGTACTGAATAATTAATGCTTCTGCTTAGGACCCAGGTTACATACCAGAGTTATCCTCTAAGAAAGGTGTTTGGATGTACTGGTATTTGTACATTTGTTATAAGCCTACAAACACAGCTCAAGAATTAAAAACTGTTCAAGTCAAACTAAATATTTTTAGTTTGCTCCAGGAATCATTATTCTGTGAGCAACTCCCTTTAACTGCAGCCTTGTTTTCATTCTGCCTGCACATATCAGTACATTAACAAAAGAGAGTGAGGGAAAAAGACAAGAGGAAGAGTGACAGTGGATGATAACATTTATTTGCAAACTTGTACAGGCGAACAGGAAATAGTTTTATCTGATTTACTATACACAAGAACAGAACTGCAGATGGTCGTGTGCTTCCTCATGGCGATTAGTCCGACTTGCCTGAGTGGCAGGGCGGTGGCGTGTAGGTCCCCTCCTTCACCATCTTGTCGCGCTGCTTACGGATCGTGTACAACCTCTCGTGCTGCAGGAAGTAAAGAGGAGAGGAGGTTAGTGTTGAGACAGAGGGGGAAGAAGAAATTAAAGTAATAAAAGACGACGCTCTACAGCCCTCCACCTTTTTGCTTTTCTTTGTCCATCTTAAAGAGGATAAAGACGACAAAGATAAATGTGATTTTAACATTGTCTTTTGCTTCTTACACCAGGTGAGAAAGATTTAGGTCTGTTTGCCCAGGAAGAAAAAGTTCCCTACCCTGGTTCTGTGCTGTAAAGACACGTAGATTTCCATCTCGGTCCAACTCAGCTGCTCATAAAGAAAAATCCAGCAGAGATGCAGGCGGTCTTCTCAGATACGGTCTCTGCTTATTTACAGTAATTATAGCAGCAACTCGGATGTGAAAATGCCACATACAACTTCTTAACAACTAAACATCTCTGACTTTGACTCAGCTGACGTTCATCTTTAATCAGCACTTCATCCTGTTTCATCTCCACGAAGCCACGAGGCGAGGGAGCTCCTGCTGCTGCAGCACATTCACCCCGAGCGTCTGTCAATCTGTCCTCTGCTGACTCTGCTGCCAAGGCTGACCTCAGTTTAACTCTGACGTCATTAAAGGATAACTCTGGTTTTTAACCTGAAATTGGCACTTCAGATGCCTAAGCAATGTTAAACTGTGTGGGTTTTCTATAGAGTTTGGTGTGAAAACAGCATCCGTCAGGCAGGGATAGAAACAGAAATACATACATCAACATACCAAACTCTATAGAAAAAAACAGGCAGTTTAGTGTTGTTTAAGTCATCTGAAATGCCAGTTTGGGAGACGCAGTATTATGCTCAGTAAGAGCTCGAAGGCATTGGGAGGTAAATGTAATAACCTCTATTTTATGTGATACTTAAAAGCACATTTCATTTATTGTGCAGAAGCTTTTCTCACACTGATTTTCCTGTCAGTTGCTCACTTTTTGATCGACAGGAAATTACTTTTTAATGTGATCTTAGTAAAGATCTGTGTCACAAAACTCCACCACGCTTGGGTGATGTAAAATAATTAAATGTGAGAGATGACTGCAGGTTTGACATCAAGTAAGGCAATATTAGAACACCAAATTTAACTACGAAGATCAATAAGACACATAATCAAACGACAACAGGGCAGAACACAGGCTGTAGGGGTTGGTAACAACTCTGCTTTTTGCTCTGACTCAGAGGGTTCAGGCAGATTTTTTATTTAACAAGAGATCAAATTATTAAAGAAGGAGGTTCTGCTAATTAACAATCAATGTGACCTTTACTGGATTATCTGCCCCCCCTGTTCTTTCACACCAAAAACACTCACCGTCTTCTGCCTGTGCATGCACTCGTAGAAGTCCTCAAACTCCAGCTGGCACTCCTTCTTGGCGCGGGTCTGCCCGATGCCATGGGCACACTCGATCCACTCCTTCTCAAAGGCGTGGCAGCGAGCCGCCCGTTTGTTGGGCTGCGGTCCGCTCTGCGCCAGCAGCCAGCGGTCCACGTTGATGCCAAGCCGCGACTGCACGTCCACAAACGGCATGATGCTGATGGAGGAGGAGGGTGGAGGGGAAATGAATCAAACAGGACGTTGTGGATGAGACAGATTTGTCTTTTTTGCACCTGTTTGGTTATTACACAACACCAGTATGTACCTCAGACAAGACAGTGGTCAGTCACACAGATTCCAGACCCACCACTATATTTAGAGGCACCTGTCTCATCAGTAGGGAAAGGTGCTCTATGCAGTTTAGTAAAAACAAAGACCATCACAGCTGAATGTTCCTGCCTAAATAACTCAAGGACATTTTGTCTTCCAGTATTTACACTGGTTTTGTTTCAAAAAGACTATCTTCGCAACCTTTGGTAAGAAATTACATTTTGGTTTTATTTCAAAACAGGCTGCCAATTGACACCTGGTCTGACTGAAATCTTGTTGATATGAAAATAAAGTTACGTATTATTCCTAATAGCTACAGTCGTTAACACCTCCTCTATATGAAAGGCAGGATGGTGGATTTCAATTTATTTATTGAGCACATTTAAAAACAACAAATGTTGACTAAAGACGACAAATCATTTGTTAGCCTCAGGAGAGCAGACTCTGTGCTATGCTGTGTCCTAAAACTGACTGACACTTGTCCAGGACGGTGAATCCTTCAAAAAGGACTGATTTAAAAATTAAAAGTCTGATGGTTAAGTAAGAAAAACTTTTGCATTTTACTGGACAGACGCACACATACGATTAGTGTAAAGAAATAAAAACAAGTAATTTTACATTATAAAAACCGAAGTGCTCATACTCTAAAAAAACCAAACATAAGTTTAGCTTAAATTAAAAGTATGACACAAGCTAAGAGTTTTGATCATTATTTACACTGTGGTCCTGACAGGCACTGCTGTGCTATGCTAATTCACTTCGTACATGTGCTTAAATATAAATTACATTTCCTCATCTACACTCTTAATTCAAGTGTTTTCAGATGTTTAAAACGAAACTAAATAGATTTCTGGCTTCAAAAGTTGAAGAACACACAACTAATTCCCACTCTTCTCTGTTTTCTCTGTTATTATTAGCCAGCTAGCTGCTCGTAGACAGGCTACATGCCTACCAAAACATAAATTTACTGTTCAAATACCCAAACAAGAATATCTGTCTTTAAATGTATTAATTACCCACAGCTGTTGAATGATTTTGTGGTCAGGTGAGATGTTTATCGGTAACGTTACGGACTCTTTTACCCTTCAATGACAGCGGCCTGTCGTTAGTTCATGCTAACGACAGGTCGCTCTCATTCAACAATATTTACATTATTTACACTGCATCCTGTGATATTTTCAAACAATACATACATTCTGCGATGTATAAAATTTCCCAAAACACTGCTAAAATGCTGATAAATATCTATATTTACCGTGTTTTGCAGGAATCACTTTAACCTTCCGCCGACTCAACGCGTTCTGCTTTACGGCAAAACTCTCTTCTTCTTCGTGTTTAATAGCGGCAGGGAAACAACATGGCGGCGCACTATCGCCACCAACTGGACGGGTCGGGAACCCAGTTTTTTAAAAGTATTTTTAGAAGGAAGAAAATCCTTGATTACAGCTATATCAAGCTGATTCTCTTAAGATATTGAAACAAAAACAGATAACACACAGTATAAATTTCTCAGTATCATATTTTTGTTAATTATTATTTATTTATTTTATTTTAAAATTAATATTACTTCCATCTCCCCTGCTTCCCCCTGTGTTTTGCATTATGCCAACATTCTTCCAACATCTAAAATTTCTCTGGAATAGTTTCCCCACAACAGTGGTTCCCAAAGTCATTCCTATGTTCCCCAGCTTTATATGGCACATAATGGGAACATTACAAGAGGTCCTATGTTCCCAAGTTCTACATATTTGCTCCCATAGGGTTATATGTTCCCAAGGTTGCTTTGTTCCCCAGATACATATAGCACATAATAGGAACCTGAAAAAGATGTTCCCTAGTTCTGTGTTCACCTAATATGACTAATATGGGATCTTGTCAAAGGGGGTTTCTGTTCCCAAAATAATAGGCCTACACTACTACACTATGGCTCAGTGTTCAGGGTTGTTGTGTTTATATGGATGTTTTGAGGCAAAGTTACGGTAAAAAGTGGATAATATTTATGGAATATAAAATTTGAAAGGGTAAAATGTGACTTGAACACAATAGGAGGATTAACAGAATATATAAAATGTATGTTAACAGAGTTTTGAACTAGGGAACACAGGTACACTTCTGCAGACCCTGATGATTATTTTTCACAGCAGACTTATCAGAGCAACAAAACCACAGGTGGAACTAACTGATGACATTAACAGCATCTTCCTTCCGGCAAATATTGCAATGCACGAGTTAATAAAGTTATTAGCTTCCCCTATGTTTATCGAGTTCAAATGTCCTGGAATATTTTGTACATTTTAATATTGTTATGGTTACTATTTTATCTATGATTTTAATTTATAATGCCTGTATGAAAACTGTGTTTCTAAAAAACACTTCAGCCTCTTTCATTGGACTGTTGTTTCTCCCAGAAAAAGTGACAATGACTCACTGTTTTGGTGCAACATGAGATTGTGTTTATTTATTTTTTTCCCCTCAAAATGTCAACAAGTTGTCTTTCACAGTCCTGTATGTACAACCCCACACAAGGCAGAGCTTCAACTGTAACAGGAAATACACAAACAGTTTAATAACACTTAAATATTGCTATCTATATACTCTAAAACCTTTTCAAATAAAGACAGGAACACCTGTGTTCTCAATAGGACATTTCCATTAACACTCATTCGGACTGTTTTGGGAAGTTCGGGTTTCCGTCCGTGGTACATTCGTGTGTTTTCTCACAGGCAGGGAAGGCAGAAAACAAGTGATAAGTGCAAACCAAACAAAGCACTGCCAAGTTACATAAGCAGCTAAATCCATAAAGCTACTCTGAGATGAAAAAAAAAGGTTTCCAAGTTGTGGATTGAAGGAACACCTGGTGGAAAACCTTTTTTTTTTTTAAACAGAAGCACAGAGGTGATAGAAAGCTGAGAAACAGGCTAGTGAATATGATCAAGAAGAGCTTATTGGCATCAGTAATTGAAGTGTTTGGCTCCAAAAGTGACACTGACCTTTAAAAGATGATTAATACAACATAAATTAATAGAAGAAAATATAAAAAATAAGATAATTATAGTCCTTGCATCACAAAATTGATAAAAATCTTGGATGCCCTTTAAGGTAAAAATACTGAATGATTAACTTGACAAAGTATTTATCTGAAAAAAATGGTTATAGGTTGTTTTTGAGCCAAACTCCTCTTCAGTTACATCCAATATAAAAGGCCTTCTGGTAGGTGATTTATTTTGGTTGTACCACAGACTTTTGTTTGTAACTGAAGTAAACGAGCAACAAATGATGAAGAGCAAAAAAACAAAAAAAGATAAATAAGGTAAATTCAGATAAAGTGCACAAGTGCTCATTCAAAAAACAAAGTGGGACAAACAAATACATTCATCAGGAGTCCAGTCGTACACACACACACACACACACACACACACACACACACACATTCAAGTGGGTCACACAGCCACTTAACACGTCGGAAACCAAAACAAAGTCGGGTGTGTGTGTTGTGTTGTTAGTCAGTGAGTGTCTATAAGGCAAGAAGGCAGCCAACTGTCAAACACTGGTCCAGTCACATGACACACACACACACACACACACACACACACACACAGTGAGAGAGGTCTGACAATGACGGGCCGCCATGTGCGCAGAGCTGAGTGAGCAGCGTCAGGTTAGGCAGCTACTCTGGAGGTGGAGGTGTGTTCGCTGTCAGGTGGATAATTCCCCATGCAGGACGTCAGTTATCAATTGACCGTTTCATTACTTTTTTAACCAAAAAAGATCCCAAATCCTTTTTCCAATGGGAGTATGTGTTGTTGTGTTGTAAACTGTGGAGGAATCTAAATAAGTTACACTTGGCTCTGGAAAAGTATAGCAACTATTTTTTAAACTATTTTCTGATATTTTATAGAAAAAAAGATTGTTAGTTAATAGAGAAAAATAATTTGCAAATTAATCAATACAATGTTTTTATACACTATAGACAGTAGTGTGATCCAGCTTTTAACCCCTTCTGTTGTAAAAATAGGACTCAAGGTCCACTCACTAGCATTTTCAAGAGCTTTCTACCACATCTCAGTGTTTTCCTCAGTGGACTGAGTTGGTCCAGTTGTCATACTGAGAATGGCTGTCTGTGTGAGGAAACAGTAAGATGTGACAAAAACTCCAGAATAAGACCTTGAGTTAGGACTGTTAAGATGAACAGCTTAAAAAAGTTTGTTCAGTCAGTGTTTATTCAAATAAATAAATGTGATGCCAACTATCTGGGCGATGGCCGCCATATTTGAAGTATCTGAATATAAAAAGGCAAAGCACAGTACAGTATAGAAACAGTGCCACGTACACTGTCCATCTACGTTTAAGTTTGTTATTATTTTCACATAGCCGAGAGTTATATGCAAATATAGACGCCTTTTAAAGAGAATACTGTATTTTACTTGTAGCAGAGTAACTGACACGTTAACATGGTCTCCAGGTAATAAATCTACATCTAAATCTGAAGTTGCATTGCTGTTTTAATGCATGTAACTTTTGTTATAGCTTTTTATGAATTTTAGTATGAAGGCAGATCAAGTCACCAGAGAGAGTGACTCCATCACTTTCCACATCCATGTAGCACCTACAAAACAGTAAGTGTTTAAGTCTCTTATTCAGCTAAAGGTTTCTGCTTTTTTTAAGATTAACATTAGATTTATATAAGTTTATATAAGTTTGTACTGAATGATAAATGTCTGTTTGATGTAGATCTCAGTGTAAAACTGTAGGATAAAATAGGGCTGGGCGATAAAACAATAACAATAATTATCACGATCTAATTTTATATAAAAATGATATCATTTTCCTCAATATAAATATAACAAACACTTGATAAACGTTCGATATAATTTCCATGCTTAGATGCACAGAAATCAATCAGAAACTGTCAATCACATCCCAGGAGGAGAGGTATTCACTGCTCAAGTTAGATTTTAGATTAGATAAATTATATTTTAATCAGTATAAATGTTTTTCTACTTCACATTAGTGAAATATTCCACATGTTGTGACCATAAAGAAAGTTTAAAACCATAATTAAACTTTGACTCTGGAGCAAAAATCAGCCTTTCCACTCAAAAGAAATAATGATCTGACAGTTATCATAAGGTTTTTGTCTGTATCGTCCAGCCCTTGGACAGAGCCGCTCTCTGTACTGGGTTGTGTTTAACTGTGCGAAATAGATCCTACACTGTCACACTAAAATAGAAGAAGAATAAATGTCTTTTTTAGTGCTTTCACTGCAGTGTCTTCTGTGCTCGCCACGTCATTGTCAGAACTCATTTATTTCTATAATTCAGTGAACCCACCCCCCCAGTCCTCCTCCTCCTCCTCCTCCTCCTCCTCCTCCTCCTCCTCTGTGCAGAGAAAGTGAGATTCAAGTGCAGCTTCTTTCTTTAAGTAAACTTTAACTTTCACCAGTGCAACAGAAACTTGCTGCCCCCCCCCCTTCTTTCTTTTTTGAATCTTTCACACTAGGCATAGCTCATGCAGACTCATGCACACGGCAAATAATACAATTTCAAGGTCATCTGAATATAAATAGAGGAAAAAGAGGGAAATAAAGCCACAATAGTTGAGTACAAAGTCCACATTCACTCACACATCGTTATAAACATCCCCTTCGTCTTCAACTAATCTTTCTCCCTCTGCTGTGCTTGGTGACATTTCACCTTGTTTCATAATTTCCGTTTTGCAATATTTCTTGTGGAAAATTTGTACCTCTTGTTTTTTTCTTCTTCTTTTCTTTTTTTTTTTTGCTTAAGTAGCCAAGGCATTTTGCACCAAGGAGTAAACATAAATCATCATCTTATAAATCTCAGAGGTAGAACCCTGACAATTTACTCAGTGAGGAGATTGACAGGTTGATAGATAAGACAAACAGACAAAAGTAAACAAACGCTGTCTGTGTTTTAGACGGTGTCTGTGAGTCGCAAAAGCAGCAAATGAGAAATGACAACAGAAAAAAAAGCTATGAAGTAAAGGAGTTTAAATGTAAATGTTGGGGGATCGGTTAGTTTTTTGTGCAATCCTGAGAGCTCCTGTTCTCTCAGACGTAGAGGATGACGTTGCTGTCTGCAGGACAGTGAAGGCCTTCAGTGGAGGGGTTCAGGGCTCGGCAGGAAGGGGGCTGTGGCTGCTGGCCGGCCGCCATGTGACAGCTTTTCAGGTGAGGCGAGTCGCAGTCGTCCGACGTCAGCTCCGCAATGTCATCCGACTGCGTGTCCGACATCTCCAGGTCGCTGCGGATGCTCTCCGGCTGAGCCAGGGTGACGTCTCTGAGCCCCTCCCTGATCGACACTCCCGGTGACAGTCCCAACGCCGAGCCAGACAAAGCCCCGCCCCTTCGGGAGCTGCAGTCCTGAGGCTCCTCACCTCCGGAGGCGGTCGCCATGGCAGCAGAGCCCGGGGGCGGGGTTAGGTCCTCTTCGCTGGTCAGGCAGAGATGGCTGGGTTTGGTCTCGATGTCCACCTGGATCTCCAGGTTGGTGCACTCCCTGCAGGAACACATGGTGAGAGCTCAGGTCAAGTCTTTGTTTAACTGCTGCCGCTCAGTGAAAGTTACGTTTCGCTGCTTTAAATTTCTCTTGTAAAATTCTGTATCCACTAGTAAAATGGCAAATACATTGTGGTCTACTGGAGAAAAATGTTTTCATTTTGAAAATCTGCTACCATCAAATAATCACTTACAAATCAATAAAATAAAAAAGATTATTTTCAGCTCAACAACCTCTTGTTACCACTTGAAAACAACTTACCACATGCAAATCACTTCAGCTCTGATGTGATATGGTTTATTTGCTGCTAAAGTAAAGCTCCCTCCATTACAGAGAGGGATTTGTGTAGCTTTAGGCCTCTGGGCCACAGACAAGACAACAACATGAGATCATGGCGTCAACCTGCCAAGTCATCAGATTAGTTTAAATCCTTTTATCTAAATCACATCACGTCCAAATCAAAACTTAGAGAGCGACAGACGAGTTAGCGGCCGGACAAGGAAAACTCTCACAGGAACAAAGAGGAGCTCAAAGACACCACAGAAGAAGACAGGAGCCTCCTGTCTCACCTGTCAGGCAGTGTGTAGGAGGAGATGATGGATCCGGCCATTCCTCGGGTGCTGGCACAGTCACTCCCTGCTCCCAGGCTGCCTGTCTCCCTCTGGGCTGATTCTTTAGCCAACTCCCCTGCTTGAACCTCCAGCCTGGAGCAACACAAACACCCACATTCATCAATTATATTTTGCAGAAGACGTCTAGTGTTTGATCTGTTGATTGATTAGTTTTAGACTAAAGTAAGGGCAGGACTTATACGCAGCTCGTCTTGAACCTGAGCAGAGTGAGGTTCAGTTACTTCATCCCTAATCCTCACCTGCTGTATTTGCCGGTGCGGGTTCCCAGGGCCCCTCCTGCCAAGGTGTTGAAGTGTGGCGTGTCACCCAGAGTCCCGGGGGCCACGGAGAGCCCCTCGCTGGGGGAGGTGGTGCTCAGACCGCTGACTGCCCCGTCCAGACTGCTCTCGCCGAGGCTCGGAGACTTGAGTGCTCGCCACGCATCTGCCACTGCAAGATTTAGAGGGTAGGACTGAATCTTAGGTCTGAGGATTCGGTGAAAGATATCCTGGTGAAGTCAGTATCGGTTCAGTGTCCTCACCTGTGATCGGTCCGTCGTCCTCATCAAAGTCGATCCGTACACCTCGGCCCTTCCCTCTGCTCACACCACAGCCTCCTCCTCGGCACAGAGAAATGGGCACCACACCGTACACATAGGCCAACATGATGGGCACGCCGATGCCTGAACAGAGACAGAAACAAAGACACTGATATAATGAAACAAGTTTTGCCAAATTAAACGAGACGTGTAAAAAATACTGAGCTGACTTAGAGATTTAACTGTGACACAGTACATTTTCAAATTCTTATATTTCCATTTTAAATGCGCAGTATATAATTCCTGCCACTAGGGGTCTCTTAATCATAACAACAATAAAACACGTAGTGTAATGACATTGTGAAGCAGTGTGGGATCATGGCACTGTCAGCTTCTCCTGGTTAGGATTCCCTCAGTGTGAACAGTTCAGGAGGTTTTTAGAGAGCTGAATTATCCACAGAGGTCTCCTTCTCTCCAAAACAAACTGACCTGGTGATTAAATCCAGGAAAAACACTGAATAAAGCAGATTCATGCTAAAAATCAGTGTTTCAGTTGCTCAGCTTGTTTCTCTAATAACTTAAGATCCAGTCGTCTCATGACTAAAATCCTTCATATGGTTAAAATATACTGTTAAAAATGGCCAAGATCTAAAAAGTAAATCTTAAAAATGAGACTTCAAACTGGATAAAGTACACAACAAAATATATAACATAGATTTAGTAGTTTTTATACATTTTATTGGGGAAAGTTGGAAATTGTACCTTTTAAAGAAAAACATTTTGATAATCTAAGTCTGATTTAAGTCTATTCTGAGTTATAATGTCTTTGGTTTTCAATGTTATTCACTCTATTAAAACAGAAATTTTCCTCAAAATTGTACTTTTCATTCCCACTTTTCTCCCCTGTTACATATATGATGAGCAGCAGTGTGTCTGGACACTGATAAACAACCTGTCCTCGGTTTGTTTTGGCCTCAAGAGATTCACGGTGCATAACAGATGACGGTCGGGTCGTCGAGGTTCTTACCCACGCTGACAGCTGCGATGACGGGGGCGGTGATGATCGACAGGGCCACGCCTCCCGTGATGGCCAGGTTCCTTCTGTGACGAGACGTCTTCTTCAGCTCGTAGTGGGCATGGATCTGCAGCGGAGGAGAAGCGAGAGAGACGGTTTAACACTTCACAAACACTTCACAGTGCGACTGAACTGAGGATCGACACAGGCTGAGGTGAAGGTTAAAGGTTGGTGCATCAGACTTTTGGTGAATTTAAAATGACAAAAACATTCACACAGAAATCATCCATCATGCACCAGACTAACTAATAAACATGTTGAGTTACTGACCTATTTATTACAGTATAAATTTATGATCAGTCGCCTCAATCTTTGCCTAAAGTCAAACTGTTTTCTGATGATTGTATTCATCTAATGTGCACTTGGGTCAAACAGGTTGTCATTTTTATTGCTTTATTATTTTTCTGTCATTACATTTTGCCTGAGTTTGACCCTAAAAAATCCTGTTAAGATTTAACCACACACCAAATTTCCCCCAGAAAGTTTGCAAAATCTTCTGATTATTTACATTTTTTCACAATTTCTAAATTCACAACCTCCACACTGCCAG
Source organism: Lates calcarifer (assembly GCF_001640805.2). Classification (NCBI taxonomy): domain Eukaryota; kingdom Metazoa; phylum Chordata; class Actinopteri; family Centropomidae; genus Lates; species Lates calcarifer. The sequence goes on along the minus strand of NC_066835.1, from coordinate 18,952,145 downwards.
GAATGGAACTTAGGTAAATTCCACTGTATTTTAGGCAAATCGTAAGTGTATAAAAACCCTCCCCGTGTGTAATTTCTTTGTATTTGTAAAATGTAAACTCCTCCTGAGTTTATCGAGGGAAATTCCAGTCAACAGGCTTCTCTGGAATAAACTACACAACCTAAAACCACTCACAAAGAAACACTAATCACAGGTGTGAACACAGAGATAAAAGCAAAAAACCTTTGTAAAAAATCATTGTGACATGTTGAGCTTTTTCTGCAGGGATTCACTATGAATCATCGTTGATCTACATTTCACACACAGACCCATTTCTTTTGGACAGTTTCTTTTTAAAGAAGAAAATCTGTGTCATAGCTTGTTGTGGAGGAAACGAGGCTGCAACACACAACCTCCATTAGCACTGAAACGTTTTCTGAAAAGAAAAGCCACAGCCACTCATCCTGCACTCTCAGAACACCAAGTAAACAAACAGTGTGTGGGTGAGCTGCTGTATCTAAGCTCCGGTTAATCTAACTAGTTAACTAGTTGTTTTTTTTTTACCCTTCTGTGCCTTTTTTAGATTATATTTTTATCTTTTCTTTTTCTATTTTTGTCACTCTAGTCTCTTGCTACTTAAAGTCTATCTTATCTTATCTTATCTTATCTTAACCACTTCCAATACTTCACAACGTGCCAGAGCGTCAATACTTAAACTTAAAAGTGTAGTTGCATTATTCTCCACAAGAGAGTGCTACAGTATGTTAATGTGCAGTTGTAGTTACTTGGAAGACTAACGTCCTTCAGCAAAATGATTTTTGTCTCTAGCTCTTTTGTCTCTAATGATGCAGAAGCACAACATTACTGAACATTAGACAAAAGAGGAATTTCAGCACATCTGCACGACTTGGTTAATGACTTAGGTTATGACTTTTTTGTGGCACTATTTTATTTATTTTAGCCTACAACCAAACAAAAGGCACACAAACCAGGCAGGTTTCCAAATAAACATGCATATTTATGACCTAAAAGTGAGCAAAATAAGACAGAGAAGTAGATTAATTCAGGAAATTCACCGTTTCTGATCCCATTCACTTGTTTATCTTTAAATGTCCCTTTACTTTACTTTCATATTCCAGCTCTGCCTTGACTATATATCACTGAAAGGATTTGCCAGTATGTCTGTCTTACTTAAGGAAAAACAAAACCATAAAATGTTCTTAATGTACTTATCAGCGCATTTAAGATGATCTGATAACGTCAAGGCGTTAAATTTAGATAATTTGAGAATTACACTTAGATCACTCAGCTACAGATTTTATTTAGAAGTGCTGGAGTTTATCTTTAGGTCAGTGTGATTATTAGAGTGACTGGAAATGGCTCTGTGGTACTCAAAGGAACTGAAAACACATTTTGAGAAAGCTAATGTAACTTACATACAGGTTTTAGTTCTGCAATGCTGTAAATTCCTAATAATTACCAGAGGATGATTCTGAAAGAGTGACTGTGGTAGCAGTGTAAACTATGTGTGTGTGTGTGTGTATATGTGTGTGTCGCTGCAACTGTGTGGTTTTCCACTTCTGGTTTCTGTAGCAGTGTGGACAAAGATAGTGAACTGACCATAAAGACTACAAAAAGTGTTACCCAGTATCAAAAGATGCAAAGCCACAAAGAGAGAGGATGACAAAAGGAGACTATGTTAGCGTCAGTGTTCACTTGAATCACACATGATGTTTAATAAAGTTCCCTTTATGACTTTTAATTTCAATTTTCTCAGCCTCTTGAACTTCTAGGATCCAGGATTTTGTTTGAATGTAGGTCTTAGGTTGAGCTCTGTCTTTGGTCAAAATAATACTTTTGTAACCACAAATTTGTAGTAACTTGTATCACTAATACTACAATAAATTAATCAATTAAGTATTTGGTATATGAAATACCTGAACTGCTTATCATAGGTCAAAAGACTATGGTGACATTTTCATATCTTGTTTTGTCTGAACAGAAGTAAAAACTCAAATGAATTCAGACCAAGAAAACAAGGCAATATTAACATTTAAGAAGACAAACCAAAGGAAAAAGGGCAAATGTTTACATTCAGCACAACAAAAAACTAACCAGGCTAATTAAAATTACATGAAAAAGAAAAAAAAAGTGAAAAATTATTAGAGTTTAAAGAACAAAACAGCAGCAGATCTTAATCTGTGTGAAAGTACTGATTAGTTATAGTTTAAATAACAAACATGCACTTGTTTAGAACGCTGTTTCTGTCTTGAACTAATGGCATAGTCTAAAGTTTCTTACCTTGCGGCCGACGTAAACAGGGATGCCGATGACCATGGCGGGGACGGCGATGCCTGCAATGAGGGTGATGCCAACCGGAGCTCCGATCAGAGTTCCCAGCTGCCACAGGATCTTCTTCTTCCTGCTCCAAGGCTTCTTCCCCCAGAACGTACAGCCAGATGGACTGATGGAGGGAAAGCATAGAGAGGGTAAAAGGTTAGTATGGGACTATAGTCACTTGGGAACCGAGCAAGGTAAAGTTGGGTGTCATCTGCATAACATGATAGTTATCATAGATGATGTTATTGTTTTTTATAATGTGGCCCAATAAGAACTTGTAAATGTTAAATAGAAGAGGTCCAATGATTGATTTAACAACAGAGAGTCCCACCAAGTTTTCCAGTCTGTCCCATAGTATTTTATGGTGAACTGTATCAACGGCAGCAATTAGATCTAATAAGAGTAGAAGACTATGAAATCTTTCCTGAATTTATTGTATAGTTGGCATGAGCAGTGAAAGGAGATATTTTAGTACCTGAGGTAGTGCAGGTCGGAGATCTCCTTCATGCAAAGCCAGCAGAACTCACAGCCGCAGACGGCGCAGGTCATGTGATTGCAGCTGCCATCGTTCATCTTGATGATGTAGGCGCCGCAGCGAGGACAGGGCTTGATGTCATCAGCTGGAGACAGGAAGAAGACGATTTTAGCATTAAGCTCAAGACATGAGTGATTTAACAACATGTTTTGTGTGTTTGCTTAAAACATTGTTAAAGGAATATTTCAACATCTTGGGAAGGTTTATTCACTTTCTTGCAGAGAAGTAGTTGAGTTTTTATGCTATGCTACGCTAACTGACCTCTAACCACAACCAAAATGTCAACAGTCTTTTCTCCTTTCCTGAAGCACCAGACATCCCTCTCAATTCCCCAGTTGTCTTCCCAACTCACAGTTGTTTTGAAACTCAACTATGAACTATGCAAATTCAAAACATGAGCAATGACTCAGAAAGAAATTTGAGTTTTTGGGCACTACAACAAAATGAGTCTTTATATCCCTTGGCTCATCTCAAATAATATTGAACTCTTGAAACACGTAGCTCATTGTTTTGTTCCTTTTCATATCGGGTAAAAAAATAAAATAAAATAAAAACATGTCCTCCAATATATAAGATTCAATCTAATAATGTTAATATTGTTTAAATGTAAGAAAAACCAAAACATGACCATAGTTGTTCCCTTTAGTTGTTTTTTTCCCTCTTCTATTGGCAACAAAATCAAACCTCATTAGAGTAATGGATTGAACAATTGCAGCACTTTGTCCTCTAATGCATTTTAAAGGAAAGAAAGCCAAGACACCAAAAAAAAGTCAATTTACTGTGTGTTTGAATTCTGGATGCTAGGAACGCTCTCTCTGCTCTTTAAAGGCCATTTTAGCATTTTAACTTGAAGAGACTCTTGAAGTGAGCGCTGTGCGTGTGTAGGAGTGAGTTGTTATTGTTTGTGCACTCTTTATTCTGCTGACACGACTCGACGCACTCCCTCTTGTCTCTATTTCACCCTCATTTTCTTCCTCTCCTTTCTTTTCTTTTCTTTTTTTCCCCATCCTTCTCTCTTCATCTCTCCTTTCCATGTCTCTGTAGATCTGTCTGTATCCAGTTGACTAAGCAGCAGGTATGAATGGACAGACAGGCAGACAGAGAGGGAGACGCCTGGATTGTTTTATGAGTCAGTTTCAGGCCGTCTGGATTGTTGTCAGTTCTTTTGAAAACTTGGCAGAGAGAAGAAGACTGGAAGCGGTGAATTAAGGAGAGCAAGAGAAGAATGACTGAGGACAGCTGGAGGGATTTACTTAATAGATTTTTAATCAAAATGTGATTAAAGACACACACAAACATACAAGAATGTTTGCACGCATATTTGTAGTGTTTTATCTTTGCATTTATCATCACTACAACAAGACTACTATCTGTTTCCACCTGTTTCTAGTCTTTGTGCTAAGCTAAGTTAACCATCTCCTGGCTGTAGCTTCACAGTTAATGAACAATCATGAGTGTGGTGTCAGGCTTCTCATCTAATATTTCTCATATTGTTTCCCAAACTATTCCTTTAAGGGAAGCTGTAAATAACTGTAGCGACCCTTTTAAGACAGAACAGCATTTCAATTAAACATAATTTACCGTATTATTTTGTAGTAAGGGTGTCACCGCTGCCATCACTGTAGGTGCAGCCAGTTGAGCTTAAGGTTAAGGTGAAGCTGTATATCTTGTAAATACACTTATTTTATTGTCGTCTAACAGTTGTTTTATGAGCTTAAAATGAATAATAATCCTGAGATTGTAGATCTCCCCCAGATACATTCAAGTCAGAAGTGTGGGAACATTTTGGTTCAACATTCAAAAACGAAAAAAAACGAGGTATGAACTAAGAGTTGGATTTGGAGAATTGTTACACCTTTATTTTAAAGACACCATTGCATGTCTTGTAAGTGAGAGTTACTGACTCTAATAGATTCATCAGTTCGTAAACTCATTGTTAGTGTTTCTGACCAAAATCTTCAGCAATTTTGTCAAAACAAAATACTATAAATCATTTGTTACTGCAACATATTTAAGAATAACTTCCTTCTATTCTAGTAATAACTCAAGTAAAGAAAATATTTTATATGACAAATTGAGCTTAGCACAGCACAGCTCTTCTGCATTTTAAAAATATTTCTGGTCTAGAGGTACAGGCAAGTTCATGAATATATAAAATACAAACCGCAAGAGTCACAGGATGTTTTATTTATTACCTTTATCTAATAATACACCCCCTTCCTCTGTGGCAGAACCCAGTAGCTCAACCAGTTCTCACAATTCCTTCCCAGAACACAGCTGATTTCCTGAAACTCAACTGTTCTCTCACTGTTTAAAATGTTGAAAAAGAGCTGGAGGGAAATGTTAGATGCAACACTTCTCAAATATAGTTCAAAAACATGTTATAAATGTCATCTGCATCGACAGTGACGAGCTATTCACATCTTTTTCTGTGGTTGAACTGCTGGGGTGAAAGACTTTTAATTGACTGAAAGGACTAAAATCACACCGTGCAGAACTTTATTATGTAAATTTAATCAACATATCTTTTTGAAAACCTGTTAGAAACCGAGAGTTTAGACTGAGCAAAGTTATGGTGACATTTTAAAATGCTGCACGACAGGATGCACCGTGCTGCAGTCATGAAACTATCAAGTGGAGAAGCTGTGATATAAATAGTGTCTCATGCTTGATTGAATGCTGCACACTTCCCCCAGCGGTGGGAACGCTGGGGAGGTGGTACAACAGACGTGAGACGAGTTTGACTCAGCGCTCTGACAGACTGAGGAGATCGGCATGTGATAAAGACTGACAGAGACAGACCGAGGCGCGCAGAGCTCTCAGAGGTGTGAAATGTATTTTCAGGTCGGAAATGCTGGGGGGAGAGGATTGTATCTGTCTGTTTATGTCTGCACCGAGCAGACACACACACACATCTGCACGGTGTGTGTGTGTGTGTGTGTGTGTGTGTGAAACCACAGTGTCTGTGTCTGACTTTTGATCCAGTCATCATCTGGGGAGGCTGGGCGTCTTGCGTGTCTATGTTTTCCGGGGTACTTACCGGGTCCCTGCTCCTGTGTATAGCTGGGCGAGTGGTTGCTGTGGGTGTGCAGGGACTGTGCCCTCTGTTGGCGGGCAGAGTCGCAGGTCTGGTTGGGGTGCCAGGCCTGTTTGCAGTGGTAGCAGAACTCAGCGCCGCAGCCCTCTCTGCGACAAACCAACCTGGGACAGCTGGCACAGCCCGAGGCGATGACGGCAAACCTAAGCGAAAGTGACAAAACAGGGAGACGAGCCTTCAATAATGTGGTAACTGAAGAAGTCAAATGATGAGTAGAAAAATGACAGCAGCTGTTGATCTTTATGAGGCAATGAGAAACAACACTGCAGTAAATTAAAACTCCATTAGCAGCATTTGAAATGATTCTGTGAAATATGAAAGGGCTGTTAGTGCTGCTGATCCCAGCTGGCTGCTCCATGTTTTTGAGTCGGAACACCTCCCACACTCCCACATCTAAAACTGTGGGCAGCCACTCGCAGCTCATGAGCTCAATCAAGTTGATTCTGTGCTACCTGAACAGCACGAAAAATGGTAAGAGTTAAAGTAATCATCCATTTTTTAATCGCTCAAACTAAGGCAAAGAGGTTTGTGAATTGGTAAGAAGAATTAGAGCCTGTGTCTCTGAGTTTCCTGAGAGTCTTTCTGCGCGTCACCCTCTCAACCTAAATGACTTGATTTCACATAGCTGCACCACATACAGTACGTACTTTGTATCTGCTTGTTGCTTCCTGTGTGTGAAACAGTCAAACCCAAGCTGTTGTGTATGTTTGGCAAATATTACATAACTGAGATGTGACTTTAGAAATCCTGCAAACTGTTAACTCAACCAGAGTTTCCAAGAGTGAACGATCTCCAATACGGCCACTAATAGGCACATTATGTGGCCTGAAAGCTCTTTGTAGACTGAGAGGACAGAGAGGGAGAGAGGATTTGATCAGTGGAGTAATCACTTAGTAACAGCATTGAGAGGGAAGGGGAAAGAGACGGGATGAGGTCAGTCAATATGGATTTCACAGGAGAAAGGAGATGAACACAGCGACAAGGTGTGTGAGTACAAAGCTGTGACGAAGTGACTCTGAGGGCCTGACTGTGTTTAGTAATGAGACTTTAAAAGACAGAAGAAACCATCAACTGAGTTTGGTAGCTATGAACTGAATGTGACATGACTTTTTTATTCAACAAAAGGTGCAGTTAATCATCAGAAAACAACAAAAGAAATAAGCTCTTAGCCTGAACTTTACACCAAAGTTCATTGATATTTGTTGTGTTTTTAGGAGATATCTCATGTCTTAACAAATGTGACCCAGAACATTATAACTTCCAGAGTGAAAAGTAAAAACTATACCAGATTAACCTTTCTGTTTTTGTACAATGAAGTTAATCCAGCACACTTTTAAAACAAATAATAGTAAAAATAGCAAAAAGGGTGGCACTTTGTAACAATAAGGACAAAGAGGGAAAAAATAAAAGCTGAGATATAAATGGTTGTCAGTCACTGGAGAAATCACAAAGGAGGCCTGTCATGAAATATTGTCACCAAGCTAAGTGGGAGAAAACATGTTGGAGGAGTGATAATAAAAGCAGGCAGGGATTTAAATCATTATTTTTTGCCTTTCTTCTACCCTGACAAAACAAAGATGCTGCCAGTTTTCTGTGCATTAGTTGTGTTTCCAAGTTATGCTATTAAGAGGAAGAAGAGCGTGGAAGACGTGATAACACGACAAACTTGTAATTGTTTTGGCACGCCTCCAACACGGCGGCCCCAACATGTCCCTCATTACCACCTCTCCAAACACTGTGACAGGCCTGTTCTCAGGACAGAATAAATTAACAGATATCAGAGGAGACAAGACTTGGCTTTCTCGGGACAAGATGAGACACGAAGCGGCATTCCTGCAGAGACACTTCACCCTGCACTCGTGAGGGTTTACACATCACTCCTGTCTTTATACTTACTTCTGCAAAATGTAGCCACGGTCCTCCTTTAATTACACTTTTTAAACTATCCGCAGAGTTTTTAACAGGCCCCAAAGGTCAAACAGTCACGAAACCCACTGGATACTTGGGTAACCATGAACCTCCAATTCAAGTGAGGGAAACAAAAACACAGAGATGCCAGTTTTGCATCTTTTTTCCTGCAACATCAGCATTCTGGTTTAAGCACTCCTAAACAGAAACAGAGCAGCAGACTGTCAAGTGAGTAATGAACAAGCTCTTTACAAGACAGCCAGTTCGTTAACCATTTCCCTGCTTCCAAACCCAGTCTAACCTCCATGAGAAAACCCTGTTTGTTGTATTTTCAATGACATCACGCAGAGATTTTTGTATTTATGGACTGCAGGCGATAACTAATCAATGGATTTCACTGCAATTTATCAAATGGTTGTCATGATATTTCACTCAAAACCACAAATGTGAACCTCATGGTGGCTCTAGAGGAAAAGTCAGGGGATTGCCAAAGTAACTTGGATACGTCCTCTTGGTACCACGAATGTCTGCACCGAATTTCACTGCAATACATCCAACAGACAGAGTCATGCCGTTTGCATGGCTAAAGAAAAACAACAGAAAAACAGAAAGATTTTAATGCAGCACAGAGAGCGATTTGATGTGACGTTTGAGGATAAAGAGAGACAAACAGAAAGGGACAGAGATAGGTGAGACAAGAGGAGATGTAAGGAAGGTAACGAGGGGCGTGTGAGACTAAGAGCAGAGATGTAAATTTAAAAAGACGAGAGGCGGAGGGGAGGAAGAGAGGGATGAGAGGCAGAGGAGTTTTATGAGTGCTGACATGCTGCGTGTTGAGAGGAAACGTGCACAGACAGACAGTCCTGTCAGCGCTCAGCTCCACCAAGAGCCACCTGGGAATCCTGCTGAGCCTGTAAATGCAACGTTACAACACACACACACACACACACACATACACAGCTGCACACTAATAGCAAGGCTGTATTTAACACCGGGATGAACTGAACGTGCATCAGACTGACTCACTCACACAGACTTGAAACGTGAAAAACACACACAGGCATCCGTCAGCGACAAAAGCACAAAGTTCTTACAGTAACACAAACATGAACACCGAGTCCAGTGAGTACGTATCGATCTGTTGAATTAAGTCCCAACTCCCGTTACCCCTGGCAACGCTTCCTCTATGCCGCATCGATAGTCACCATGGCAACTGACAGCCAGAGGAGACGGCAGAAGGCCACTCTTTGTCCTCACTGGATGCTCAGGTGTGACAATGGCACAGGCTGAGACCCTTATTGGCCGGAGGAGGACGGCAGGTGCGAGGTGAACGACTGTGTTATGACGGCGAAGGTAGATTTATCAGATCCTAAATTTTCCAGAGCAAAAGTAGATTTTTTTTTTCTTTTTTTTCTTTTGCAATGCACTGAAAAAAAAAACAATGAAACTAAAAGACACCGTTATCACTGTAGATATCCATCTTCTGGATTCATTGTATTTTGCCAGTCAGGTGCTCTGATGCTTATCGGGATTTCTGTGTAATCATATTTTAGATCTAGAACAAAAGGGTGTGTACGCAACACTGACACATTATTTCCTTGTGAAATTGTTACCGTTAACAAGTTAGCAAACAGTTACAGAGCAACTATAAATGGAGGAATCTCCGTCTGTCTGTCTGTCTGTCCTTCAATTTTCGCAACAACTACTCATCCAATCTGCGTTAAACTTCATGGGTATATTGCTGAGGCCCCAAGGAAGTGCATTGTCAACAATAAAGTTTTTTGGATGAGCGGTTTTTGAGAAATCTTCAAACATCGCTCTTCTACTACGTACACTACAGGAAGCTGGATTGACGCACACAAATGCCAGGGTTTTAACAAAGGTGGAACTCAACTGCAACAACGCTTTCTACACTGTCCTCCAGGCACTATCAGAGCAGAGTGGATCAGCCAACTCCACCAGTAACAAACAGAGACAATCGACTACATATACTGCAGGAAGCTGGCACATTTTGAACACCAGTTATCATTAATTTTCGTCGTGTTTCTGGCCTCCTGATGAACCTAATGCAACGTAATTTATCCAGTTGACTATTATTGATGAATCATAAGATAAACCTACAATTTACAATTTGTATTTACTCTGATTCTGTGTTTATAAATGAGGATTGTCTTTGTGATTGTCTTATCACAAAAAGACACAAAAACCAGGTCACATTTACATAACTTTCCTACAAGTGGGTTGAAATGCAAAACACACACACACACACACACACACACACACACACACACACACACACACACTCATTCTCAGCTATAAACAGTCATTTCTCACTAATATTGAATAAATTCACGCTTGTGACGGACAGTCTGAAGCAGCTCTAGGTGTGTGTATGTGTGTGTTTACTGAGTTGTTTCTCAGTCTGCAGCCCCGGCTGTTTGTGGTGAATAATAATTTGGACTTAGTCAACTTGTCTGATTTAAAAGGTGGGGGTGAGTCACAGCTGCCGTCAGACAGAGAAACGTCCCGGTAAATATGTAGGTCAGCAGTTGAACTCTCCTCCTATGATGCTGCTGATGCAAATACACACTTTGATTTTGCTTTATTTTTTTCTTAAATCAGGGAATTGTATTCACTTACATGTTTCACCTGCGTGTTAATCTTGACCTTTATGATCTTGAAAACTTACACGACTAACCTAAAATCCTGACTTTTGTCTATGAAGGCTGGTAAATATAATCATCCTGTTCACTCAGGAAAAAAGTAACACATGTAAACCTTCTGGAACAATATTAATAATGAAAAATAATCTCACTCTCTTTATATTCAGGGTCTGTTTTTAGTTGCTTTTAAAGAAAAAGGAACTGCAAAAACAGAAATGGATGTTCAGTGTTACTCACGTGGTTCTGACAGTGACAGCAGTGGTCTGACACATTACAGACTGTGAGAACACCCAACATCCACCCTGATTAGACTTACAGTTAGAAAGACTGAGAAACAGAGGTGAAAGCAGTTCATTCAATGACATGAATCCTAACCTTTTATTTGGCTCTGCTATGAAGTCAAATTTATAAAATTTGCTTTGAATATTTGTGGTCCCCAGATGTTGAACCCTCATGTTTTCATCAACTCACAACACAGTTAGTTTATTCATTAATTCACCATGAAATTTGTGATGATTATTCAAGGACGACGAAGAGAATGATTTTGGTGGAGCTATAATAAAGTTTCTTTCAACACCTAAGTCAACAAGAAAATGTTTCAGGAAACACTGGCAAGATTTCAGATGAATGTTGTGTTTGTGTTATTAATGGACTCCAGAGGATGAACCCTAATAATCTATTAACTCCCTGGACATTCCTTTAAGGCAATCATGGGGTCAAAACAATCACTCCTACACAGGAAATATCTAATGAGCAGATTGTTAAAGCACTGAAAGGCTGTGTAACTCTGAGCTGTGTTGACTTCTTTTTTTCACATTTGGCGGAAACCACTGAAAAGTTACATAAGTCACATACTGGGTTGGAAATGTCCGTTAGCATCTAAACATTGGCTAACATTAGCCACCATTAGCTACTGGTCCCTTCAAGCCATATGAGGCTGTAGCAGCAAAACCACTGTGTGTACTGAATTGTGAAAGGCTGCATTTGTTTACTGCTAATAAATTAAACTTTTCATTTGTAAGAGGCAGAATGTGTTATTTGTTCTTTCATGAATAATATAGCCTCACTTTAAAGCTGGCCACTGCCTTTAAATCTTGTGTACCCTTCTAATATTGCTATGCCTCCATTCTAGAGTGTAAATGAATTGTTTTATGTGTATTTGCATTTGCAAATTTGCTAGCCTTGAATTTCGCCTTGAGGCATGAATAAAGTGCTTTTGAATTGATTTGAATCTCCTCTATTTTCTCTGCTGTGTTTCCTCCACAAGCCTACACACCTGTGGAATGGAGTTTAAATGACATCTAAAAAATACTCCACCCTGTAGGGTCTGTATGTCGGGGCCTGATGACGTGTATGGAGACACAGGAATAAACAGAGCACACACACACACACCACACACACACACACACACACATACAGGTAGATATCGACAAAGATACCACACAGACACTATGGCCTTCCCCTGTGACAGCAACAGGATTACTGTACAAAACCGCAGCAGAAAAATATCACTGAATATCTGCATTTCTTCTTCCCACACACACACACACACACACACACACACACACATTGAAACACAAACACAATGAATCACTCTTGCTTTCTATCTATGATGAAACAAACGCCTCTCATTTGTTCCAGAAACCAGACGAGAGCTGCTGCACCTCCAAAAACCCATCTGTCTCTCCCTCCTCCGACCACAGGGCGGGCTTGCGGGCCTCTAACCCAGGTACCGTTTCTTTCCTCCTGTTTCACAAATTCAACTTCCTCAGCCTCGTCTTTCTCTAACGAGCTCACACTGCTTCCCGTTATTTTAGCCCAGATAGAGAAACACTGTCATTTTGTGTGAAATGTTTGGAAATGCCGTTCATCTGAAATCCAGGCAATTACAGTAGAAAGTGTGCGGAAATAACCTAACGGCAGCTGAGCGAGTGATTTGGTGCGTCAGACAGGGGAGAAGGGGGGAGAAAGAGGAAGAGAGAATGAGAGAAAAGGCAAGTAGAGACAATGATTTTACAACTATTGGCCTGATAATGATATAAACAGTCAGCCTTAGTGAGAACAACGTGTCTCTGTGAAACTACAGAAAAAGTTTCCACAAATTAATGTGAGAAAATACCCAACAACTTGCTCAGTCAAAACCAGATGTTGAAGCGATCACTGCTCCCATTTTAATCTCAGTACAGCCTAATTTTGTTTATGTATCCAGCCTTTTAGAAACTAATTCTTTCTTAGATAGCAACACTCCCTGGATTTACTCAAACATCTGTCACAGATAATGAAGTGCCTCTGACTTTTTGTCTCACCCACGGTGGTTCAATTTCTGTTTTTCTGTTTGTTTTTATTAACACTGTGACGAGGTGAATTCCCTCAAGGGCAACAGGGCTCATTTCAATTACGGGATGAACCAGTGAGGCAGGTTCAGTGTTCTGAAATGTAATCACTGATCAGATATCTTTAAAATATTATAGAAACAGGAAGATGAGGACAAACAAAGCTGAAACTGGCACAGATGAGCCCAAAACCAGCAACCTGAATGCTTACTCTAACATTTGAGACATTCATACTCATGACCTAGTTTATTCTAATCCCACGCCCTAAAATCGTCCTTTTTTCCTATGAAGGCTGGTCAGAGTGTCCTCAGCAAACCCACACAGTTCTCTGAAATAGTACTGAAACAATAAGTTGATTAATCAATAGTTGGCTGTCTTTGTCAAGCAAATATTTTATCTGATTCTAGCTGTAACTCAAATATCTTTGGGTTTGAGTTAATAATCAACAGAATATAATTCAGGTTACATTTGTTTAGAGACAAACACATGTAACCTGGTTACTGTTTGCTGTGGGGTAAATACCTGATCAGGTAAATACGCTTGATGGTATCATAGAAACAGGATGACGGAAAGAAAAAACACAGCTCAAACAGGCACAGATGAGACGACCAGCAGCTTGAATAAAGATGACAGACAGTTTCTTACCCGCAGTCAGGCGCCGGGCACCATCGGCAGTCCGGATCGGAGGCCAGGCACCTCCGCAGCAGGAACTCCTCGTACTTCTCCAGCAGGGCCGCATCATCCAAGATGTCCGCCACCTGCCGCGGGGCCAGTCTCTCGGCGCACTCGGGGCAGCTGAGCTGGACTCGGCTCTCTGTGATTTCGATGCGGAGGTACTGGCGCAGGCAGCAGAGGCAGGAGCGGTGGCTGCACCCCAGCAGCTCGGGGAGCTGGTCTGCGGGCTGGCACACCAGGCACAGGGGGCACTCCAGGAGGTTGGCCTCCCCGGAGGCAGGGGCTCCACCCAGGGACGGCTGGCTGGAGGAGAGTGGTTTCGATGGGGTGCTGGAGGCGGCGTCCAGGGGGGTCGTGGCGGCTGTGGTGGTTGTGGTCGTGGGCGTAGCAGCAGCTGCGGTGGGCGCTGAGCCCAAGGCAGAAGGCAGGAGCTGTTGTTGTGTGTGGTGATGTGGGTGATGATGGGATAAAGGGGTGGCCGCTGCTCCTTTGGGGCCCCTGGTGCCCCGAGAGCCCCGCTTGCTGTGGAAAAGGCTGTGAAAGGAGATGCGGCCCTGGCGTTTGCCTGCCGCACGGCACTTAGGGTTGGGCACGCCACTCACTGAGGAGTGAGGCGACTCTGAGTCCTTTTCTGATCCCATTTTCCCAGAAGAGACACACAGGGCCCGTTATTGTCCCCTGATACACGTTAATGTATCACAGAGGGACAGTGATCTACACAAACACACACTCAGTCGCACACACAAAGGAGGATTTGTCCTCTTGTAAAAGCCAAACTGGAATTCAGATGCTATTCAGGCTCGTAGCAGAGAAACTTGAGTCTGTCACGTCCCTCTCTTTCTTTTATGAGAAACAAAACGTTATCAGGAAAAGGCAGGGTGACATAACAGAGCCAAAAACAGAAAACGAAAGAGACTGCACAAGTTGAAAGTTAAAAGAAAGAAGAAGAAAAAGAAAAACCCCCTTCAGCTCCTAGAGGTTCCTCTCAAACCTGCCGTCCAAAAGATTCACAAAGAAGAAAAAAGTGCCGAGTCTTTCATCTCCCAGGAAAATGTCGAGGTCAAACATTCAAGAGTCTCACTGTCAGACAAAAAGATTAATGTCTGTTTCAATGAATAACTCTCTTTCTTTTAAAAACAGGTTGTGGGTAAAAAAAACACACACACACAAAAGGTAAGAGAAAAATCCACAGAGTTCAGTCTGAATGTTGTAATGAATTCCTCAGTTTGGATTTAATTCTCTCCAGCTGTATTCAGAGCCTCTCCTCTGCTCGTCTTCTTCTCGTTCTTGTTGAAACGCCGGCCTCTCTGAACGGTCTTTTCTGTCAGGAAGAAGAGAGCAGGAAGTTAGCACAAAGAGCATGCTCAGTATGACACACACCTCTCTTCCTCCCTCCGCTCTGTCTCTCTGCTTCTCTCTCTTTGCCTCTGCTTTGCTCTTCCTGGGTTTCGATTTTGATCGTTAACTCTCGTGGCCCCCGAGCTGATCATCTGTCTGTGGCTGGGTTACATTAAAAATACACACAGACACTCCCATGAATGCAGAGACATGTTAACACTGCACATGTGTTGCTGCTAAATAACCATCATTAAAAACAAAAATAATACACTCAGACACACATTAAATCACCAGGTAAATACGTGACATCATCAACCAGGCTGACCAATCGTGTAATTGTGTGAAACCAGTTCGCTATCTCCTCTCTCCATCACGCTGAGCACCGCAAGCTCTTCCTCCACTTCACACTGCGCTGCTAGTGCCGTTACCATGGCAACGCTCACTATGAGCGAGGAAAACAGCGACCCACTCTGTGACTCTGGCACTTATGTATACACACACACACACACACACACACACACACACACACACACACATACACACACAGTTGAGCATAAACTCTGGTAAATGAATACACACGGATGTAAATATGTGCCTTCAAAACACACACACACACACAATCCTATTTTTTTTATGTACACACACTTTTAAATGCAAAACATACATAAACAGACACTCCAGCTATGTGCACACACATAACACTAATCAACAAATACACACACAACCAAATGCAAAAATGCACACAGTTCAATGAGACACATATACACACAACAACAAAAACAGGCATGAAAATACACAAATACAACACATACAAAGGAATGTTCACAGCTATTAATGAACACACACTATCTGAAAATCATCAGCCACACACACACACACACACACACACACATCTCTGGATGAACACACACAAGTAAAAAGTGGTAATTTTAAATGCAAACACACACACAAACACAAGTATGTACACACACAAAGTGCACACTGGTCTGAGCACACTGATACACGTTAATACACACTTTCAAAATGCACATGCACACACACAAGTATACACTTAAGAAAGAAGCACATAGTTTTATATATATTTACAGAAATACACACACACTGCCAAATTTAAAAAATACACACAAAGATATAAAAACACACACATGTACACACATTAAAGCCACGTTCAACGCTGTATAAGAACACACACAAAGTGAAAATCATCAGCCACCCACACACACTCCACATGACTTCTGAATGAACACGCACAAAAGTGAAAAGTGGTAATTATGTATGCACAAACACACACACACACATACACACACACAGCTGAGCAGAAAGTGGTAAATGAATACACACTGATACGCATGTAGACACACACTTCCAAAATGCACAAATACACAATCATCACAAAGAAAACCTATAGAAGAACACACACACACACACACACACACACACACACTCCATCTGCACAAACACGTTGAATGAGCACAAAGTACGCACAAACGCACACGTACGCATGATAATTACATCCTGTGTCCTCACTACAATTACAGGCTGTGTGAGCTATGTTAAGTAGTGTGTGTAAGAGACACTTAGAAGCTCCTGTGTGTTATTAAGTTGTGTGTTATGTTTTGATTATACATGTATTTCTGTTGTGCGACAGTTGTGAATCCAGCTGAAAGACTACGTGCCCCGAAACCCGTGAGAAAACCGGTTAAAATGCATCGTCACTGTGAGGCTAAAACAAGGTTGTGTTACTAGGATCCTAAGTTTGTTACAAAGACGGAACCAAAACAATGGTGGAAATGTGACATTACAGATAATAAAATCAATACTAAACTGAATTAAAAGGACTCACAAAAGGCACAAACACACTCCCACAGCAGTGCAGATGCTTTCTGCTTCTCTCTCTAACCAGTAAATCTGATTAGGGACACACACACACACACACACACACACACAGTCAGGGTAATGCTGACCCAGTAAACATCAGACCATTCAGGAGATTGTAACCTATGTGTCTGTGTGTGGGGTGGGTGGGGGGTGAGGATTCACGTCAGCGACAGATTAGCTGACCAGTCGCTGAGCAGCAGCAGGATGACAGAGAGACTGGGTCTGCCAAATGTTTCCTCTCGGCTAAGCTGAAAAGTCTGAGTCCGTTATACTTTCCAGGTCAAAAAGAAAACAGAACCCCCGGAACCACAAACCTGATTACAGGCTTTTATTTTATTTGGATGTTTACTTTAAAATCTTTTCAGAGAGAATAAGGAGAACTCATCGATGCTGTTTGTGTGGGATTTTGAAATGGTAGCACGATACACACAATGTGGCAGACAGATAATCCCATGGATCACCCGTTGACAATGAGTGCGAAAGTCGTAAAAGCAACATAGACTGCGCCAGTTTTCACCTGGATTGTCTTGTTTTTCCAAAAACTAAAACTCCTGACATCAGAATAATTTAAAAGATATAACAGTCACATAAAAATCTGGCTTTTATGCAGGTTTAAAGTCAATAAAAAATATTTTTATGGTGCTTTTACATAATATTTAAGGACAGAGCCCAGGCAAAGGATGCTTCTGGTAGCTAATATTAGATGCTGCTGAGAATGTGATATTAAGTGTCCAGTGTAATAATTGTTTCCACATAAAAGAACAGATTTCAGGTGTAAATCCAAGATGCAGACGTACGTTTCTGGTGGCACAAGTGCAACCAGGCATCACATTAGCCACATGTTGAACAGCTCACACAGTAACACACGGGTTAAAAATTATCTGTCAGGATCTTTGTGGATACAAAACAAGAGATAAAACAGTGTTTACTGTAAATAAACAAGAGTTTACAGCCATGCTAGCTTCTCTGTGAGGCCGCACTTAATCATGCTAACAGTGAAAATGCTATGCCGATGTTTAGCGTGTATGCCAACCATCTTAGTTTAGCGTGTTAGCATGCTAACATTTGCTATGTAGAGCTAAACATAAAGTACAGTTTAGGCTAACAGGATTGTCATCAGTTTTAGTTTTACTTAAAGTGTCAACCTCAATATGGTGTCAAAGGAAACATCAGAAGATCAACAAAGGATTCATCCTCTGGGAACCATGAATGTCTGTGCTAAATTTCATGGTATTCCACTGGATAGTTTTTGAGCTATTTCAGTCTGGACCAAAGTAAAAGAAAGATCAGGTTTGAACATAACAGCCAAACATAAAGCCTCTTAACCTCAGTGACCAACTTCCTGATCCACCCTGATTCCTCTTTAAGATAAAAGACGTACTTCTGATGCTGCATTCAAAACGACGGTAAACTCTGAGACTTCTAAACTTCAGAGTCATGAAAAATGTGCGTTCAATGATGATGACCACAACTGTCACAACGCAGCATGACTCTTTACCAGGAAGTCAAAATCATGTTTTGTCAACTTGTCATCCCGTTTGACATCAACATCTCTGAGATGACAATCTACATTAACCCGCTACAGGAAGTGGATGGAGACAAACCTCTGAGCTGAGTCATGAGTCAGTAAAAGAGGATTTCCACAGTTGGACAGAGTAAACAGTGCCACCTTTGCTTACATTTTTTACACACCCCCACATACTATATGAACACATACACGTCCATTAAAGGTTGCCATTGAAGCAACATCACTCGCCATCTTCTCTGGGTCAACAGGGTCGTCAATGAAATGTAGTGTAAGTGTATAAAAAGCAGGGAGTTTCTAAATATATACTCCCACCAGCCCTTGTTTGTGAGAGCCCTCTCCTCTCACACACACAGTCACACACAGATCTGCTGTTTAAGTTTGTAAAATAGAGTCAAAATCTAAAGTCTTATCTAAAACAGCAACTGTGTGGGTGTAGCTTTCATTCTCCTCCGGCACAGGACGAACCAGAGATCCACGCTACAGGTTTTTTCATCATGCATCAGCCCTGTAATGTTTCGTGATAAGTTGCCTAAACACCATGATGAAGAAACACCTCTTACTCTATAACAGACGTGTCTGATGGCAACATACACACACTCACACACACACACTTCTCCACAACTTGCTTTTTGTTTGTTCTTAGGAAAAGCAGAGGTGAGACTTTGAAGCACTGATTAAGATTTCCTGCTTGTCCAAAGGAGCAGCATCAAACGATGGATCAGAGAGACAGGTTTCCTCGTCTCCTGTCAGATCTCTTTATCACGTCTGACTTCTTTCCAACATTTTTAATTTAAGACTCAATTCTGCTCCACTGTTCCAGTTTTATAGATGTTGCCTGGCAGTCTGAGTGTACACAAACACAACACACTGACGTATAAATGAGTACTTGAAAATACAGTATGTACAAACACAAGTTTTTGCTTGTTTGATGTTATTGCTATGGCTTTTTCACCAAAGATATTTTGACATGTCATAGCAGGAAAAGCACAAGCGTATTTAATAACATTAACACTGACTGTATTGCTTTACATATGAGCCATTTTCCTCTGGGTTAGAGCATCTAAATGAAGTGAATGAATGTTAATGTTTCTTGTTTTAAAGTCACAGATCTCAGTTATCCAAAAGAGAGGCGACATGGCCAAAAAGAGATTCAAAATCACCATAAAGAGATGCAAAACTAGTATGAAGAGACTCAAAATGATCAGAAAGATATGCAAAATTACCATAAAGAGTTGCTACAAAGAGATGAAAAGCTGTTTACTTATTGTTAAAGACGTTGTATGCCAAGATTAAGTGATAAGTGCTATATAAACAAACTTTTTTATGTCCAGTCAGGTGTCCAAAAAAGTACAATTTAAGCGCTGATACTAAAATTCTGGCACCATATTAATACTATCAAAAAATGAGTTGGTCTTGTGACTGAAGCTATCCAACTAACTATAAAGTTTTAAAGTGGAAGTGGTTAAATAAATCAAATCAAATCAAATTCAGTTCACATAATGTGCAGTCAGAGTTATATATCAGCTTCCAGTCTTTAGATGGTTCCAGTCTAGATATGTCATTGGTTCTTGCTCCTCTGAAGTCGTTCACATGCTTCAAAATGTGCACCGATGACTGAATAATGAAGTAACGAGACAGACCAATAAATCTTATGAGAGCGTGCGTGAGTGTGAAAGCAAAAGAAAGAAAAGAAAAAATGAGACGAGAGTCACTGAAACAACAAGTAAAAAGACAGAAGAAAGAGAAATATTTTGCCAGAGCAGCGAGAGTGTGAGAAAAGAGGGAGGTTTAGTGTGTGTGTGTGTGTTTTGTCTTTCTGTAGTTGTGAGGACCGGTCCTCACAACTACAGAGCTCTGTCTGAGGGTTAAGATGTGGTTTTATGGTTCAGGTTAGATTTAGGTTTCAGTTTAGGGCTGGGATTAGGCCTTTAGTTGTGATGTTTAAGGTTCGGGTGTGGGTATAGGGGACGTGTTATGTCAAAGACTGTCCTCACAGCTATAGGAAGGCCGACGTGTGTGTGTGTGTGTGTGTTGAATTGAGCAGCAGTGGAGTAGGAGGACAAGTGTGGAACAAAGTGTGTGTGTGAGCGTGTTGATAACAAATCATGTCCAGATTGTGAAGTTCTCAGGCTGTTCAGACCCATCTGCCAAACACACACACACTCACTCACACACACACACTCACACACACACACACACACACAGCAGGTTCCCTTTATGCACTGCCCTCCAGACTCTCAGCCCTCCACGTTTTAATCTTTTTCTTTCACCATGTTTTCTACATCAGAGTTTCAGAAACACATGTGGTCAAGTTGCAAAACACAACTTTGTCCTCTCAGTCTGGTCTAACTAAAACTGAATGGACTTTGTTTGTGTATATGTTGGTTTGTAAATAAACATCACGCAGCTTAAAGAAACATGTCACAGGCGTTTACTGTCAGGAAAAGTGAGGTTCTGGTGGAAACAAAGGCTGCTGGTTTTTATTTTTGCCATCTGCGCCAGGTGAGTGAAATTAACTGCAATTAACGGACCTCGAGCTCTCTGTGTTCCCACGATAGAAACACACTGTTTTATGTGTTTTATATATTTCCAGCCACAGTAAAAAAAACATTTGGATGCAACTTTGTAAAGAAAAGTAATTTATTTTTTACACATATTTTCTCACTCTGTCTCCCTGAAGGCTGGGAGCTGAAAAGTGATGTTTCAGGGATGACACGAGTCGAGTCCTCTGAGGTTTTATCTGTCATTCGTGCAACTGCTTTGTCATGGTGATAAGTTAACGGGTGTTGTCCAGAGCCTGACGCTGCACTGCCAAGTTTGACTCTCGTGGAGAGTTTGGCCTCATTTTTAAGGCTCAGGTGTCTGAACCACGTTACAATGTACAATCAAGTTAAAGTACTGAAATAAAAGTACAGAAGTATTCCTCATCAGAATGTACTTTAAGTACCAAAGTAATTTCATAATAATGTATTTCATATTCGTGAATTTGAACTCTTTAAGGTGTAAAATTCATTTTAAAGATACAGCTGATGAAGATAGAGCTCATTTTAATGACTTCATGTACAAACCACGGTATCAATAAATCTATAATCTATAAATCTATAAAGTCCGATCAGGACATAATACATCAGAATTTATTTACTTGTCATATTTTGTATTATTATTATTATTAATCTGAATCTGCAGAGTAACTAAAGATCAAACGAATTACAGATAGCAAATAAATAAAAAGTAAAAAAGCAGTGTTTGAATACATGTACTTATTTATTTACTATTGTTTTAGTAGATATTCTCTATTTTCTATAATCTCTATGGGGGTACGTTCTTTTGATTTGAATGGCTCTGGTCTTTCTTGTAGCTTTTACAACTTCAGGACAAACTTGTAAGGCTCTGAGAGAAGCGACATCAGAGGTACTGCATGTTTTTTTATTTAATCTGACACGTTTGTATTGCTGGTGTAATTAATCACTGCTGCCTCTAGAGGACACTAGTGAGGCTTTTGATCCTGTGTCTGTGGGATGTAAAAACCTCAATGGTGAGTGTTAAAGAAACACAATAATGAAACCTCACAGCTCAGTTTCAACCATATAATCCAACACGAGCTGGGAGGGGAGGGGGGGAGGCAGAGAGAGGGAGGGGCCGGGTTATGTGCTGCAGGTAATCTGTTCTCAGCACTTCTTCAGACAGACCGTTCTGTTTTAGATGGTGAATCTGAGCCTCAGCACTTTGGGATCTTGGAGTCTCTCCCTGCAGGGCACGGCCAACCTACATGCTGCTACTGGCAGCACACACTCTGTACATCAAGCTTAATCACACACACACAGGCACACACACAGACAGTATAGATACTGCTAAAATTATATTTCCATTAATCACTTAGTTTTTGTTACAGCTTCTCAAAATGCCTGGTTTTATATTATTGCTAATTGAATATTTTTGTATTTTTGTCACAACAAAACAAGCAAAACATTAACTGGGACACTAGGAACTGTGATGATCGCTATCTTTTTATGAAATATTCAGACTCAACAATCAATTAATCTGAAAGAAATAAATAAAGACACTGAAAATAATTACCATCTTCAAAGCAAGACTAAAACTTGTCACTGTATTTTTTTGGAGAAGCATTTGACCAGTTTACAATGACTAAAAGAAAAATAAACTGTCCAGTAAAACAAGTTAATATTGACACATAAGCAGAAGAGAATCATTCAAGAGAAATATATATTTAATAAGAACTGAATCAGCCAGCGTGGGCTCCACTGACAGGATGTTCTACATTAGAAAGAGGCCATAATGAAGAAAGATTGACGACACACACACACACACACATACACACACACACACACAGCTTCACAGTAATCAGCTGTGTGCTACAGGTGTTCTGCTGTGAGAGCTGATTGCTGTTATGCAACGAGATGATTCACTGCCAGCCTCGACTCGTCTGCACAGGATCCACACACACACACACACACACACACACACACACACACACACACACACACACACACACACACACACTGAGGTGAACTTAGTCAGTTAAACATCCACACACATGTACAGACCTGGCCGCCTCAACACTTCAAAGTTCCATGCGAGGTTAACGATGTAATCGAGGTAAAACTGCTCAGTGAAGATTTATGTGACGTTAACGTCAGATCCACCTGTTTATCTCCTGAAATATTTAACTGGCTGCACTGGATTTAGAAAAACTGTCTGTCTAGGGTAACACAGCACTTTTACACTGAATAGAAATGAAAAATAAAAGCGATCTATTGGGTTCTTACTTTCTTTAGCAGGATGACTCGGACTTGGACTCGAGCAATAACTGCATTCGGAAACACAAGTTGGAGACAAGGACTCAAACTTTTTTTGTAATTTTTTTTGTAATAGGCCATAATTATGTAGCATAAGATACATTTAACACAGTAACAGTAACAGAGTCAGACTCAAGCGCTCTGGGGACTCGAGACTTGACTCGAACTCGAGGACTGGTGGCTTGATTATAACACTGGTTAGTTGAGTTTTAAAGTAACTAGTAACTATAGCTCCTAAATAAACATAGCTGAGTAAATAGAACAATATTTATGTACTGAAATGTAGTGAACAGAAAAGTAAAAGAACCTCGAGGTTAAACATAAATGTAGTAGTTGAGTAAATGTACTTCATTACTTTCCACTGCTGTCAGTGACACACTAATGCCTTCTCCAGGCACATAATCAAATCATGGTAGTTTGATGTTTCCTCCCATCCTGTATTTCTGCCAACATATTTTTTTAATGAAAAGTCCTGAGGCCTGTGTTTCCTAAGAACTTCAGTCCTGTTTGTTGCCATTGCAGATTCCAAGGAAAATCTTCAGGGTCGCTCCGAACTTTGCTCTTCCTACTTCAGTTGTTACTGGAGCTGAAGACGTGCTCGAGGAACTGAGCACAGCTAAAAACCTAAAATGTGACATGCGCGCCCACATGGACGCACATGCATGCAGCTTCACCCATAATGTAATAAGGTGGGTTTAAGGTTTCAGTTCAGGTTTAACATGCTGCCATTATATCTGACTAAGCAGAGAAAAAATCATACCTCTGCAAACCAGTTTATCACTATCCACTCTTATATCACTCAACCAACGCATACATGACAAAAAGCTTAGAGTTTAGCAGTCAGACAAAACAAAAACATCTAACTCTTGGAACATTTCTCTTTCTGATGTTTCACCAAATGAGACTAAACTGATTATCCTGTTGTTGTGTTCAAGAGCGTCTCATCACTTTGGATAAGAGCCTCAGCTAAAAGCCTCCAATCTAAACTGACACGAGGGGATCCACAGAGAGCTGAGGTCCAGCAGAGGCCGCGGCTCAGACTGTTCACCCGTTTGATACTGACTAAAACCCTGCTAATCAGAGAGCTGGGGGGGGCTGCCGGTCTCTGAACTGAACAGGTGGTCTCCTACTCAACCAGGAACTAATAATGCATTATGTGTATGTGCAGGGGGGGGTAATTAGAGACAATCAGCTAAAAGGCAGTGGGGTAACAAAGTAAAACCCTGCTGTAAAGACGCCTCTCAGTTTCTGTCTCCCTCCTTGTATTTTAAGCTTTTACACAGAAACTGCAGCTAAACAAGGACCATGTGGTGCTTGACATGTGGCAGAGGATGCGTCTGTTTATTAAAGGATAATTCCAATTTATTTCAGCTCTGTGTTTTTCCCATATATGTGGTTATTTTGGTTCTGCTGGTCGTGCTAACTTTGTTGAGATTTGAAGAGATAAGGATTAACAGAAAAACAGCATATATTGGGGCAGTCAAACAACTTTCAGCAGTTTTCCACATAAACATTTCAGACATTTGTCTCTTGAGTTTCACAAGAGTAAACATAGATCATAGCCGCTAGTAACAGTCATTATGGGAAACCGCAATAGCCACATTTATGGCAAATACTTCAACTTGAAATAAACCAGAAATAAACTTTAAGTAAAGTATCAGTACCACAGTGTCAAAACTACAGAGATGATATTAGTAAAATGTACTTATTAATAAACAAGCTGAACTTACAGTGGAGCTAATTTTATTCTGTTGGTCAACAGTTTGGACAACAATGTCCCAGATCTCTTTCTCAAAGTAACCAGTAAATACAGCTGTCAAAAAGTACTAAATTTCCCTTTGAAAAGGAAATACTGAAGTACCTCAAAACTGCACAAAATGTCCATCTCTTGAATAAATTAACTTATTTTTTTCTCTATTCTTATAACTTGTGCTTTTTCAGTTTAAAAAATATGTTGCAAATAGATTCTATACAACTTTAGAGCCAGCTTTCTTCACATTTGTTCCTCTTTTCTCAGTTTACTGCACATGTTTTTGAAAAGTCATATTTTTGCTTCACTAACTACAACACTGATTCTCTCTAGACAAAATATTTGATGCTTATTAACCCTTTCTGTCTTGGTTCTGCCTTTGATTATGTCTCAATCCATACTTTTGGCTACAGCCGGACTTTGTACAACATGAAAAGCAGGAAACTACCTGATGCCAACACATGCTGGTTATTTTACAGCACTGCAGTTCCCATTAAATGACGATCTGCCATCCATCCAAGCTTCTGGTGAAATTTTGCTTCCTTCTCTGAAAAACTGCACACTAGATGAATTTGAATAGCATGAAATATATATAAAATGTGTGCGTGTGTGGGTGAAGATGTGTTAGCTGCTGATGATGTTTACGCACCCTTTTGTTTTGGAAATGTACTACACTGTTGGCCAGTTTCCATATCAGCACTTAAATGATGCTGCATGCACTGTTGCAGAAACTAGCACGACTCTAATCTTCCTTATCTGTCAGTCTACTAGGATTTTAAATGACTAAAACTCTTAACTCTAATCATGATTTTTTTGACCATTCCATTAGCTGAGTAACAGAAAATTTAAGATAATCAGCCAAGTGGCTGAGGGCCAAAATATATTTGTTAGTATTACTGTGATATCAGTCCAGATATGGGCTGACTGGCCTTTAACTCACTTCATTACTCAGTCTGACACTGTGCTCATGTCAGCCATTTTCTCTTCAGGATGGGCAATGATTTTGCCCCTTATTTATTAAAAAATAAAACACTGCAGGTCTGACATGTGACTCAAAGGTTTATAGTGTGTTTCTTCACAAAGAACAGCAGCTTAAGTTCAATGCATTTTTCTTTTCAGGATGTAAAATAGGATCAAACTATCTAATAGAAACTTACTCCTGCTACATAATCCAATTGTTAACTCTTATGCTGCAATATAATATTCAAGATGCTACTTTCACTGAAGCATCAAAAGCCCCTGAGAGGATGCTTGCATTACATGAAAGCAGTGGCTTGAAAATGATATTTCCATTTGAACTGGTGTGGGTAAGATTCTTGGAAGACCTCTGTCTCCAGCTGTAACTACAAAAGGACCCACATTTTCACATCTGGTGTAGGTAATGAAAGTTAGTGACCCGTTATTATGAGGATTTTATTGTCTCAGCTGCACTTTCCCAGCGGCACTTAAGTAGCCGTTGCTCTGTTGTTAGGCATCGTCCAGCCCTGAGGCAGTTATAGCTTTAATGGACCACATAGATCATCAGCACAGACTGCACATCCACATTATTAGTGGCTAAATGTTCCTTTAAAAAGAAGTGAGGTCGAGCAAAATGTCCTCAGTTTGGAGGATCTCTGTATCTGTGAGAACATTTGGTTCTCGTATAAGGAATACAGGAACACACACATGCACAAGTCAAGGCTACTTCCAGTGAGCAGAAGGACCGACTGAGTCACATATCAAAAATCACGACTGATTAACGGGGTTATAATGACACATTAGAGCACAAAGGACCAAGTGCCAGCCTCATGCTTCAGAGTCGATTCACTGTGTTCGAGGTGACTTCACTGCAGCCTCCTCCCACACAGCTGCTTTCATCACACCACCACACAAATCCGGCATCTTTTATTTTAAATGAATGATTTCAGAAAGGCCATGCCCTTGTTTCAACATGCACACATTTTAAATATTCACACCTAAGACCTGCTCAGTCCAACTCCGGGGTTTTAGTGGATAGAAAATAGACTGTCTGGTTCATGTGTTTTTACTTTCCCCAAGTTCGGGAATAACTTTCATGTTCTCACAACTGCACAAAATCAATATTTAAAAACCAAAACCATCAACGTAAACCAGTGATTTAGAAACACTCTCTGTCACAACATGTGTACATGCTCCTCTGAACGTAATAATAATATAAAACAATCATGACAAATTTTCACTTATTGCTCAAGTATTCCATTAAATCTTGTTTGCTCTTTAGTAACACCTCAACATCTGCCTTTAGAGGAGTAGTTCAACATACTAATAAATATAGTAATTTGCTTTCTTGCTGAGAACTCGCATATCTTTACTTGAACCGTAAAGCTACAGAAGCCAGAAGCTGGTTACCAACAGTGCTACACGAGATGCTATAAGCACATGTAAAGGTGAATAAACAATGATTAAAAGTTGACATACAGGCATGAGAGTCTAGGGTCACAACAGCAATCTTTTGTGTCTCTTTTTTCCTGCCTGTTCGCCATTAATTTCACACAGCTATTTCTTAACCACATGGTACCAGATCCGGTCACAGGAAGACGTGTTACGCAACATCAAACTTTCCTTTTTAAATTAAATTGCGTCAAAATGCCTCTATCAGTCCACCATCAATAGCTTTACCTTGTCATCAAGAAGAAGAAAAGTTCCGTAAACCGCATCTGTTGGGACAGATCAATCTGCCATCAGAGAAGATTGGCAGATAAGATTGTCACACCTTATAA
Organism: Lates calcarifer; assembly: GCF_001640805.2. Classification (NCBI taxonomy): domain Eukaryota; kingdom Metazoa; phylum Chordata; class Actinopteri; family Centropomidae; genus Lates; species Lates calcarifer. The sequence continues at coordinate 18,924,566 of NC_066835.1, read as the reverse complement.
GATTAATGTGCTCTGAAAGTAGGCGTGGGCTGCCTCGAACATAAAAACATTTTAAAAATGAAGCCGTTTCACTTTCACTAATGCTTTTCGTCCGTGAGATAATCATCACTTACAGTAAACCTGTTGGATGAAAGCAACTCTTCAAACAAAGATATTTTCACTCAAACAAAGCCTGAAGTTTCTGTCACACAAAACATGAAGTACTTATGGTTTACTGTCAATATTTCACACATATACAGTACACACTCTCTGAGTAGCAGAGCCTCCCAAATACAAATGCTGTAGATACACTGTTATTTTGTAAGCAAAGTGATTTGATTTTGGCATGTGAATGTGGGTGGAAGTTGATAATAGTGATATCACAGATAATGGAGGTATTATTCTGTGGAAAAACCACCCTGACAACCACATGTCTGGTTGTTAGGATGGCCTGCTCTTCCCAGGAATCCAGCTCAGACACACACACTGTCAGCCAATGTGTGTGTGTGTGTGTGTGTGTCTACATAACCTCTCCCCCAGAAAACAACCCAAACATCTGGTAAAATGCAGCTCACCCTAAGACTTTCACATCCTTCAACGCCCCAAAAGTGCACGCCAAATAATAAAATATCTGTGTGCGCATGTTTGAGCGTGCATGTGCATGTGAAAATGTGTTATCTGTGGATGCTGTTTACACACCCTTTTGCCTTGGAAATGTACTACACAGTTGGCCAGTTCCCATATCAGCACTTTAATGACGTGGCATCCTATTCCAGTAGGTTCCAGTTTCCAGAGAAACTAATTTGACTGTTAACTATCTAACTATCTATCTATCTATCTATCACTGACTAAAGTATATATTCCAGTAAAAGACACAGCATTTTTTTGACCAATCCATTAGTTAATTTGCAGTAATTTAAGACCATCAGCCAGTTTGCTGAAGGCCAAAACATCTCTGTGAAAACTCCTGCGACACAAATGTGATAATGGCGCGTTCCAGTCGTAGTCGGAAGTCGGAATTTATGAGTTTCTGGTCGGAATTTTCTCCAGGAACTCCCCCAAAGTTTGATTTCCAACTCGGAAAGTTGGAGCAACACCAGCAACTCAAAATAAGAATGACTACCAGTCGCATGAGACAAACAAAACAGAACTGCTATGAAGAGTAAAATTAGCAGTGTTCAGTCATACATATAGTACTGTTCAGGTTTTATCCGTCGACATGCTGCTATGCTAATTCTATATGCAAAATACCACGTAGAGCGTTGTTATCAACTGGTATTGCTAACAATGACTAGCAATGGCAACGGCTAGTGCGGGATACATTTGGCTCACGTTACATTCATGGCTTAACGTTTCTTTTTCTCAAATGCTTGCATTAAAATCTAATGTTAACAAGTGTTCTTGCCCTGTTTTCCCGACTTCTCAACTGGAACGTGGTCAACTTGTAGGTGACGTCATTCCCAGTTCTGACCTCCAACTTCCGATGTAAATGGAACGCAGCTTAAGCAGGGTTGAATATCAATTCAACTTGTTTGATGCTGGTGTCAACAGGATATACTCGGGTTTTGGTTGGAAAATGCTCTGATATCCAGACTCAACTGGGATTCAGTTTACTTCGTTATTTAGTCTGAAATTATGTTCCCGTCAGCCATTTTCTTTTTGGGATAGGCAGCGATTTTGCCCCTAATTTACTAGGTACTAGGAGGAGTTAACGAATGTTCGTCATGTAAAGCAAGAAAAATGCTGATTTAAAGCTACTGTAATAAATGTTTTTTATATAAACAATGGATCAAATAACGGTGATGACGAACCTACAGATCACCTGACTCTGCAGTTCCCCACAGCTCTGCGAATCATTTGGCATCTTTCAGCTCAGTGTTTTGTTTTGTTTTTTTTTTTATGGCCCACAACTTTACTGTTTTGGTTCAGTTTCACTGCCCTCAACAACACAGCTTTCACAGCTGCACGTTGTACACAAACCAGCTGGACAACAGTTTGTAAGGCTGGGCTGGAGACGTAGTGCACGAAAGAAAAGCCCACATTTCTGGACTGAAGGAGAAACACACTTATCTTTAGCCTCCGTGGGGCAGTAAAGTTTGAAAGCGGGTGGCTGTGTCTTTTTCAGAATAAGGGGAAAAAACTGAATATTTTGTGCATGTAAATGTAGTGATTGACCAAGATTATAAAGACCAACAGATCTGTCTATGTATCTGGAAAACCTTGAACACTATTTTCTTCAGGGATAAATGCAGTAGGATGCAGATGGGTACACAAATGGAGAGTTTGAGCATTTTCTTTATTTCCCACTGATTCTCATTAACACCTCTCTCCCACACACACACACACACACACACACACACACACACACACACACAAAGTACAACCAGTCGTCCAGAGCAATGCACTGGAAGGTGGAGGTAGAGAAAGAGAATCAGGCGGGGAGCATCTATAATTAGAGGAGCGTTCAGGAGCCATACTGCTGAGTTGATGAATGTTTAATGTCAGGCCTACAGTCGCAAAGAGCAAACCTCTGAGCCCTCTTTACACCACCTCTTAACACACTCGCACACAAACTGAAGGCCTGCACACGAGACTGAGGAGGTGTAACAGTAGTAAACTGGATGAATGTGGATTCAGGTTTCAGAGAGGAAACGGCAGCACAATGCACGGACACAGGCACAGTACATGTGACAACTGAGCGTGTAATTCCCGGCTATTGTCCGTAACATGGGCCACATAATGATACGGGAACCAAAACCTCCTCTGGATGAGGTAATGGTCAAACACTGAGAGAGCATAAAGTCAGACTGCTGGTGTTTTTTTTCACATTTTTCTATTATCGCACAGTACACATTTTAGAAAATCTTTAAGTTTATTTTTGAGTTTACTTTTGAATTTTTGAGAAACAAGTGAAATGATTTATCAGTCCACTGATAGAAAATTAATCAGAAAACAAGAAGTCGACTTTAACACACGACATAAACAAACCTTTAGATAAAGTGTGTTAAAAAACGCGATATTGTTTCTAAATGACCACAGACGTACAGAATTTTGGGCATTTTTATACTACAATTTCTTGTTATTCCATACACATTCAGTCCATCAACAATAATAGGTCTTTGATAGCCAAATATCAGCTGACAATTCAGAGCTCTTTGTTTGATTTACTGTCAACGTTTTAATGTATTTACTGGGGGTAAAACAATTCTGAAACCTTGACCAAAAACACAAACGTTCGCAATCTTGGATTGCAATACAAGAACGTTATTTCACAATTAACATTGTGACACCTGTAAATCACAAAATTATTATTTCATTTTAAGTTATGGCAAGCTGTATATTATGTAAATAACACACATTACACCTATTTCACTGTCTTCCTACTCCAAGTGTCACGTGACTATTTTGGTCCAGTCGTGATCGAGTGATCACACCTGTGGTAAAAGTTTAATTAAGCCAATGATGAATAATAACCAGGGTACATTCAAGTGAGCAGTGTGGGAACATCAACTCCCACAAAAAAAACAAACAAACAAGATATGAACCGAACCATGGCTCAAAAGTCAAGGTCTGAACCGAACCTTGGATTTTGAGAAACATTACACCCCTGGAGTTCAATACAAAGTTTAAATATTTTTACAGCCACAATATCTATTAAAATCTTTGTTATCTAAGTTGTGTTTTCTACAAGGCTACCAAAACGTTATGGTGCTGGAATATCTCACCACACCTTTTCCACCCTGATCAGAAAATCTGGTCTAAAACAGAAGTAAATGCCCAAAATATTAATGTAATATCCCTGATTGTGAGAAGCTCATTGCCTTTACAGCACCTCCTCTGACAGTTCATCTTCTCATATGTCCTGTCTGTTCAGAGCTCTGCTGCCAGCTTTCTTTTAATATACACATTTAGGATCATTTTGTCTTTCTTTACAGGAAAATACACCATGTTCTCAGACCTAACAGGGACCGGGGAGTGGCAGAGCAGACAGGAATGTGTTTTAAAGGGAAGCCAGGGCAGGATTTTAATTCTCAGACATCCTTGGGAAATGAAGCTGAAGGCATTCTGCTTTTATAGTTTATAATTATTTTCAGACATGACTGGGACTGGACACTGAGCTCCTAGCCTGACATTTTTCCTCTCTGTAATGAAAATTTAGGTGGTTTTGGTCTGAGCTGACCTTCCCTGACTGTCATGCTTGTCAATAATTACACAGAATACAGTTATTTTGAAGGTTTGTGGAGGCAAACAGCTGTGGTGCTCCCCTTCAGACGACCCTGTTTGTTTGAATCCAGGTGATTTTAAACGCGCAGAGGAGCCTGGTAAATCCCTCACATCTCTGACAAACAGCGCATGCAGCAGAGGGGTTCACCACCGGGCACTTACCGCGCTCAGGACCGGATTTCTTCGACTGTGTGGAGCGATGCGACGGCCGCTTCGGCTCCTATATCCCCGGCGCCCCGCTCTGCGTAGCCTCGCTCTGTGGGTCTGAACAAGTCCTCCGTTACCGTGCCCGCCTCTCTCCTCTCTGAGCTCGGCTTGGGAGGGAGCTCCTGGCAGGTTGACAGCGGCCTCTGGTCCTTCCTGCGCCCCGGGAGCACAGCGCTGAAACTCTGACTAATCTCCGCAGCTCGCTTCGCTTGGCCTCGCGCTCTCTCCCCGGCTGCCGCCCCGCCGCCCCCAGACGTCATGGAGGAAAGCCCCGGCTGGTGACGTCACGCCGTCAAATAATACGGAAACCCCACCCCGCGGCGTCACCTCCTCCCCTCAGGAGCACGAGACGGTTTAACGGCTTACTGTAAACGTTAACACGGAATTCATTGTATATTTGTTGATTTCTAACGGTAGATTTCACAAAACTAACAAGTTAGCGTCAATTTCTCTGGATTTATATGTGAATTTCAAGATTTTATGAGGACTGTCGAACTTAAAAAACACAAGAAAACGTAACCCCCCCCCCCCAAAAAAAAACAAAACAAACTGCCAAAATGTACGAATATAAAAACAAAACAAAACATCATAATAAATACTAATAAAGAGGAATAACTTGTGTTATGTCTATAATTTTATATTAATCAAGTGTATTTATCCCAATTCCTCTTTCCGTTTTAAATTATTTATTTATTGACATTCTTATTCCTGATTCTGTGTCAACACTAATGTTGAGTAAGTCTGCATTTGTTGGATGTTTTTCAATAAAGACTGGGAGGAAAAAAGTTTCAGTTTCCAGTAAACCTGTTTGTGAAACAAGGAGGAGGTCAGACAAGAACTGTCACCTTGTTGCAGCAAGGCCACAGTTACAAACACTAAAAGGATAATAACTCCCACACAGTACTTTCTATATTGATGTAAACCTTCAGCTGACACAGAACCTGGGTCTGGACTGTACACAGCCATATTTACTGGCTTGGGGGCACAGTGGGTAAAAAAAGTTTCTTTACATTTTGCATAAAGACTCAGAAACAAATGTGGCATATGTAAATTTTCAGGTAATGAATTAAACATTAGCTAGAATTAATACCTCCTGGTTTTATGTCTCCACCAACCAGTCAAGTTGCAGCAAATAAAACAAATTTGACTTGACTTTATTAAGCTGTTGTTCTTTTTCTGCTCTATGTTTACTGTGTTAAGTTCATTTAGAGAAAAAAAACTGAGTCAAATTCCTAGTATGTGCTCAGATGCTGACAGAAAACAGAGTTGTAGCCATGACAGTAGATAACAAATAATATGGATGCTGCTACAAATCCTAAAACATGGATGTTTCACACAGATACATCGTCAACCCAGCAGCACAGAGGGTCTGAACAATCATCAGTTTCATGATGGCCACACATTATTTTAATCAAGTCACCTTGGCTTTTTTAAATTACTACATGGAACTAAATTTACGACAAAATAAATGTAAAATTAATAGTAGTAGGAGTTCTTGAGTTGTAGCAAAAAATTTGTTTCGTGAGGTTACAGTGACCTCTGACCTTTGGCCACAAAAATCTAACCAGTCCATTCGCAAGTGTTTGTACCAAATGTGATGAAATACCCTCCAAGCATTACTGAGAATATCTTGTTTACGAGAATGGGATGAACAGACAATGTGATAACATAAAGCCTTTGGGGGCTGTGGACTACCAGCTGAAAACCCCTGACGCACATAGAGAACATTTTAAAAAGTTAACTCTAATATTTCTCCAACTACTACATAAACTTGTAGATTTCGCAGGTTTAGGTTAAAAAACATACTGTGCTCATAATGTGATGATTGTAGAAAAGCAAGATATTTATTAGAAGGGGAAACATGATGAATATGATATTAAGATGGCTTTGCTCAAATCTTCTCAGAATCTACAGGGAATAGAAAAGTGCTGACGACTAAAAGCCCGACAGCACCGCAAAATTAGCCTTAACTTATGAAGTCTAAGGAATCCCCGTCCCCGTCTATTGTCTGACCACCACCCCGCCTCCCTCCCTCCCTCCGTCTGTCCACCCACCCGAGCTCTTTTGCCAGCTCCAATCCTTCACCCTCGGTGGAAATGGAGGAGCTCAGGATTCAACCAGCTGGAAGACAAGGAAGAGAGAGAAAAAGGGGAAGAAAGGTTTGGGGTGAATTACACAGAAAATGCAACAAGCGTTTTCTTTTCTTTCTTTTTTTTTGTTGGTCATTGAAATGCTGGAACTGTCAAGAGCGACAGACAAAAAAATGAGTCCCATACGTCTCAGTGCAAATTAGGTCGCCGGCTTTAAAGTGCACATTTTAAAAGTCACATTCATTTAGGGCAAATAACACAAACAGAAAGGCCTTCAGTCAGGTTTAAACTCTAAATGTACACATTCACAGCTTTCAGAAAGTGACAAATAAAAAAGGGAACTGAAGGCATCGTTGAGCGCAGCACAGAATATCAAGGGAAATTTAGCATGAAATTGTCTCATTGTGCTGAATAAAAGACTGAAATCTGCCTGCTGGGAATGCTGAACATCTGCTATTGTTTTTTATCTCAACAGCCCTGGGAGGATAGAAACACATCAGTATTCAAGGGAAAGTGCAGGTAACACAGTCTGCATGCAAGATGTTTTCACTCAATGCAAACACCAGGTGACTACAGAGCAGCGAGGAAACGAATAGGTCAAGGAGGAGCAGAGGAGTCAAGGATAAAAACCCAGAGCCCCATGTCACAGGAAGATCCAGAGGCCAAGTCAGTTATAGAAGGAGAAATCATTACTTGTGTTGATAATTTTAGATTTTTTTCCACAGCTCCCTCTGTGCCAGTAAATATCAATCAACAACCTGTGAGTGGAACAAAACAGTGACAAAGTACTTTAAGTGCAAGCCACTGGAACAAAAATAAGGTAAAAAAGACACCTCTGGGAGCAGCAGAAACAAAAGCCTGAACTCAAAAAACATTTCTGAGACGTATTTTGTTCTTGAGGAAGGAACAGCGTCCTTCAGTTTGTCTCTTTGATCCATTTTACTTCATGCAAACTGTGATGTCAGTGCCGAGAGACCTGGTCTGATCGACGCACAAGCACCAAGTTTAACTCTAAAATCTCAGCGTGGAAGTATTTTTATCCGACTGGCCTCTGAACTCTGGACACACGTGAAAGAGAACACAATTCCCCAGTTCAGAAAACAAACTTCACATTAAGTGCTGAGGATTTGATTTAAGAAAGTGTTTCACATTCCGATGCAAAATCCCTGTTTTTTTGGTAACAAGCCATTTTACAGATTTGTATTTAATAAACTAGACTCAAATAACCAGCATGCACTCTGTCTAAAGCCACTGCTCTGGGTTAACATCACATGATTTTGGTATTAAAGGATAACTCTGGTATTTTTGAACCTGGGCCTTATTTACCTGTTATTTTGGGTGTAAATGATTGATAGGGACAAAAATCTTTGGAATCGGCGCAGTTGTCCACTTCCTGTTGATTTAACAATTAGCCCTATCAATCAACTATTCAATTTTCAACCAGTGCAGTCTTTCAAACATCCAAAAAGTCATTCACAGAGTCTCAGACAGCGAGAGCAGTGCTTCTTGAGCCGAGAGAGTTGATTATGCTAATAAATGAACAAAGGAGAAGAAGAACAAAAAAAGAGGAAGTGCATCTGAAGTGAAAGGTTGAGGAACAGTCTCTAGTGGATGAAGTATTTGAGACATCATCAATTTCCTGTTGCCTGTGGGAAACAGATTTTCTAATGAGCAACACAAAACTGGTCTCTAGTGTTGTCTGCTTTACTGTGCGTAGACCAGGTGTTTGAGCAGTGACTGCAGTTACAAGGACCACTGTTTTTTCTATGGTTCCTGAGCAGATTTTTTTTTCTCGCTCTGGTCATCAGAGACAATACTATCTTCACAAAGCAGAAGTCACGCTGAATTTTATCTACCTGATCGGGTCTTAATGTACCTGAGTGGGCCCATGTATTTGAAACATTGACCTTAACGGCCTCAATGAGCCGTGTCGCAGTCACTGCTGCAGCTCCAACTGCTGACTGTGTTGATAAGCTGGCCAAAATCAGTGAGACAATCTACAATAACTTACATCCTGTTGTTTTCAGAGCACAGTGTGTACCTATCCATTTCAACCACATGCCCCTTGGGGAGGCACGCCCCACAGTTTGAAAACCTCGGATTTAGATTATGATTAAAACATATCCCATATTCCTAGGAAAACTAAAACATTTGTTTTGTTATTTAGTCATTCCTCTGTTCTGTTCCTTTCCTTCAGTACTGTCACTGCAATTTCATGAGCCCATGAGAGGACGTTAAAGTCGAGAGGTTGGACAGCGCACGTCTGATGCTTCTAATGTGATTCCATCTTCACAGAGGTAAAAGGAGGAGAGAATATAACTGGGTATTAAAAACCAGAGATCTGCTGTATGTGCATGAGAATCAAAGGCTAAGAAAAGGAAAAGGGCAAAGTCATCGATTAAACAAGAGCAAACCTGTCCAGCAAAGGCAAACAATATGCAACAAACATCAATATTATCAGACACCTTCTGGTGAAAAGCAAATCTTGAAACGTGCAGGTCATTCTGCTCCGCTCAACGTCAAAACCTTAAATTTCACTTCTCTAAGGTGAAATGCAGAAGCAGCAGCAGCACGCTGCTAAGCGTCAGTTTGTTTTGTCGTTACTGTTCAGTTCTACAGAAACATGTTTTTTCTTTTAGAACTGAATTTGTGATGAAAACAAAAGTGCTTTACTGGCACGTTAAATCCCTTCTGTTTCTACAACAGGGATCACACTGCTGGAACATGGTGAATTTCTTGAACTGCTGATGCCGCACAGAGTCTCCATCCTCCATGTTTACACCTCAAAGTTACATTTTGTTGCCGCTGTGACACTTGATCAACTCTTGTATAATCTCTCTCTTTTTAGGGGAAGAAGAGAGCCGACTGGAAAGGATGTGAGAGGGAAGAAAAAAGGTTTTTAAATGAAGAACACTTGGTCTTTACAGGCGGTGGCACGGGCTGGGGTTTCCGTGGCGGCGGAGAAGGCAGCTACGATGGAGGCGAAGACAACGTTTGGGTTCTGGGCAGCGTCAATGGCCGTGTGCAGGCCCCTGGCTCTGTAGTACTGAACCAGAGGGACCGTCTGCCGGTGGTAGGCGTCCAGGCGAGAGCGCAACGTCGCCTCGTTGTCGTCACTACGGCGGATGAGTGGCTCACCTGTCACCTGAGCGTAGACAAGAGGAGAGACATGAGAAGGCGGACAAAGAGAAAAAAAAAGGGTAGTGTGTATGAGAAGGGAAAGGGCCTGTGGAGAACCACATCAAGTTTCAGTTCATATCTAAAATTCAGTCAGCGCCCTTTCCGGACCATGACTTCATCTGGGTTTCACACAGCAACATAACCAAGTGTCACTTTGCCATCTCACTTTCCTTCTCTCAGTGTTACTTTCCTGAAATCTGTCTCTTCAGTGGGTCAACAAAGCAAGAGCCTCTGGAAACCACAGCCTTTCCTGTCTCAGCCTGAGGATTGTGTGTCGCTCTGAGTGGTGTTTTGTTTACAGGTGAGCCACTTGGTTTACACACATATACAAAGAGTAAAGCACACATGACATAGAGATGTACAGATCCAGTCTGTCAGATCAGTATTGGTGCCAACACTGACCTTAGAAAGTGGATCAGATATCAACAACACTGATCCACATTAAACACTATTTCCTTGTCATTGCTCGCTTATCAAATTCAGTGTTTCGGTCAGCAGTGCCCGGCCTCACGTTACCTTACATAAAACACGTCCTCTACACTTTTAGTGTATCTAGTGTCAGTATCTTTAACTTAAGAGTATCTTCACATTCCTACACACACAGTGTTGTTTACAGAGGAAGAAAACAAAAACCAACTGATAATGCCTGATTTGAGACTGAACCTGACCTGGAATCTGAACATTTCTGTTTACACCATCTCATTCCCTCTTAACACACATGAATGAAAAAAATTCTTTATAAATTACATTCGATCATAACAGAACCTACACATCATGTAAACATCTCGCACCAATTGATACCATTTCTTTGCTAGGTATCAATCTGCCTCTGAACAAGGACGATGAAAACAAATTCCTTTATGTTTACTGCACTTTTCACACTAACACTTATTTTATGTAGCATTACACAAAGCCTGTTTGACTCTTTCAAACCTGTCTTTTGGATACTACAGGAGTGCAGACTCACTCTCCTCCTTCCTAACTTCACCCTGGGGCTGCTCGCCGTCTGGTGAGTTATTCTTTACATGTCCACGGTCAATTGGGATGTGATGCAATTAAGCTGCTGCTTTAACACAAAATCGATTACAGTCATCTGCTGAGCTGAAGTCAGCCAGCGCTGGGAGCTGCTCATTATAAATTTAGTTGGTAAATGATGGTCTAAACAACAGCTTCAGTCACTTAATATATGACCTTTGCTTTGTTTTATTAAGTGTATATTTAAGCGTAACAACTTCCTGAGAGGCGGTCTTTAAAAGACGGCAGGAAACCTTGATCTGTAAAAATGTTTTATTCCCATCAATAAACCAATCACCCACTCAGCTCGAGGCCAAACTGCTTCTCTCCACTCGGTGCCACAATCGAGCAGAAACATTCTCAAGTGGAGGAAATATACTGAATGTCCAAAATATAAAAAGACATCCTCGCAGTGATAAGCTCAATTCAGTTCTACAGTCTTATCTCTTTATGCAGATCTGCTCCTTTGGGATGTTTCTAGATTCAATAAGAGGAATCAAAGGTTGGTGGCTTTTAACCAGAAACATCTCAGTGAATTTAATTCAGAGTTAATCTTATAAAACATCTTATACACCCTGAATGCATCGGAGCACTTAGTCTGAAGCTGCCTAATCGTCACAAATTTCCAGGCTGGCAGTGATTTGAGGTAGGTGGCAGTTTAGCCAGAAGTGGTTTCTAAGTGGGCTGATAGTCCAGCTACTTACGTCATCCTTCATGGCCTCTTTGGGGGGGTTGAACTCCTCGTGGTACGAGCGGCCACTTGGCTGATGGATTAGTCTGGGGAAACGGAGAAAAGATGGCGAGGAGGGGGTTGGAGGACAGGACGGGGACAGAAAAGAAATCAGAGTGAGGAGAGAAGGAGGAGGAGGAAGAGGACAGATGAGGGTTAGACAGCCACAGTGACTCACTAACTACTTAACTGTCCTTTTCACATCCCACGCACTGCCCTTGTCCTACTTGGGCTTGAAAAGGCAGCAGCCGTCCTCCTCCTCCTCCTCCTCCTCACAAAGGACCCCCGCGGACAGGGAGATAGCTCTTTGCAAACTATCTGTATTTTCAGTTCAGTGTTGCGTACGGATAATGTGGAGCAGTTATTGTGAAGAAAAGAGGACAAATGCTGTGCTGCAATAACAAACACCTGATAAAAGATTTCACAACACACGTTTTCTAAAGCGATGACACATGTTCAGATGAAAACACGTCCGTCTATTCAGTGTGTGGGTCAGCTTCAAATCAGAGCACAGCATGTTAAATTAAACTCTTTTCATATTTGTTATGTAAATCGTTATTTGTTGCTCAGCGGAGGCAGAAGAGCTGGAAACGCATCAAGAAACAAGATGCTTGCAATTAACTTCTAAGAATTGCAACTTTCTTTTCAGTTCTCTTTTTGGCCTCCACTTGTGGAACTTCCATGAGCAAAGCAGGACCAGGTCAGACCAGAAAGTGGAACAGAGAAATTCAGCGAAATAAGCCACAGCGTGGTGACAGAGCCGGGTTATATAAACTGGAAGCTGTCAAGATGGTTTCAACTGGTCAGCGGTCAAAGTTCACAGTGTCAAATCCACAGTTCTTCACCTCCCCAGTAACAGTGGAAATTAATTGGTTTAAAAATTCACAGTTATAAATATTTTCACTATCAGTTAAGCCTCCGCTTATTTTCTCAATTAATCATTTGGTCTATAAAATGTAAGAACATGGTAAAAACTCTGCCCTGTTATAATTGACTATAGGCCAAAGACATGTATTCACACTGTATGTCTTGTTCTACTCAGACAAGAGTCCAAAACCCTTAGATATTCAGTCATAAATAATGGAGAAAAACATTAATCCTCACATCAGAGGAGCTAAACCAAACTATGATTTATCGGAGATTCATTTTACTGTCAATCGACTAATTGATTAATGGACTAATAGTTGCAGCTCTGGTCACCACAATGACTCCTAAATATGAATTCACTTTTCTTAAAACACCATTTGTTTATTATTTTGGTTTTAAGTCAGTCACTTAATAACATCCCTATGAGAGTGATTTATCACTATTAAATTATGTGAAATGTTACATTTTGCCACAGCTTCGGATAAAATATCTGGTTCTATAACTGCTAAATGTTGCATTATGTTATTTTAAAGCTTTTCATTGAAAAAAGCTGCTGCTATGGCCAAAACTATGCTATGAGATTGATCAGACTGAACTAAAACAGTAGAAATCTGGGCTGTAAAACTAAAACAATCGGTTAAAAGATGCTGAAACTGCCTGTAGAGCTGAAGGGAGCTGCAGAGTCTGGTGATGTTTCTCTGTCATGTCATGTGATCAATTGTTAACATGAAAATATTGATTATAGTCGCTTTCAGTGTCATGACTGAACTCTAGCTTGATTCCAAAATTAACAGTGAGATTCATTAAAAGTAGCGTTTCACCACACACTTTAAAAGTACAGTCAGACTCTGAGCAGCTTTCAGCACATTTCATCAGGGACCGACACGTCGTTTTCTTGAAGGATTCAACCTGTGACCTTCCCACCACAGGACACTCTTAAACCCCTTCAGGCCACCTTCTCTCTTAATCGCATGCTTTCACGCTCCACTTCTCTCCAACATTATCGCACTGTCCCAGACTCTTCTGTTCCCATGAATCAATCTACCTGCCCGGGTGGATTTAACACGCTGACAGACGGGAAAAAAGCACCAACCGGGCAAATTATAAACCACTGTTGTCTACCGACAACGTGCCTGGGAGATAAAACAGACTGAATCCTCTCTCTCTGGTGTTGAATAATTGATTCTCTCTCACACCGGCTCCTACCTGCCACAGATCCTGCGGACCAGCAGAGAGTCATCGACGGCAAACTCGATCACAGAGTCCAGCATCTCGTGTCTCTTGTCCAACAAGTCGTCAAGCTGGAAGAGACGAACGCAGAGGAAGTCAAACAAACTGTGTGGCATGAAAAACAAAAACCCCTCCATCTTTTCCAAGCACTTTTCTCACATTTGTTTATTTATAGTACGCTACATAAAAACATCATCTGAACGTCCAAAACATTAAATGGTTTCAGAGTGTGTTGCTGGACTTTTTAACTCTCTTTTGATTAATTAAATCCACCCTGTACTGTTTTGTTTCACATCACTTGACAGCTCCAGGGAGAAATAATATCTTAACAAGTCCTCACCATCTCTGCTTGTTTGACTGTTCGGGGGAATCCGTCCAGCAGGAATCCCTTCTTACAGGCTGGTGTGTCCAGGTTCTTCTCAATGAGCTCCACAACCATCTCATCGCTGACCTGCAAGAGGACGACAAGAAATTCTCATCCACTGGGTGCAAGAGCCTCAGGAACATGACCTTTACAACAACAAGCTGACACTGTTCAGCTGCTTCTGGTGTATTTAAAAACCTGGAGTCGTTTTATATAAAGGCAAATTGTGTTAGTTATACAGTGGATGTACATAAATATGAGCAGCAACCTGTGACAGATGGATGAACACAGATGGTATAAAATGAAGGAAGTAATCAGCTCTGACAAAAACACAATGTGAAATCAGTGGCATGTGGAGACGCTGAATAAGCCACAGAGTTATGCAACAGGGGCATAAATATACACAGCTGAGGTCTTACTTAAAAAGCTTGTGTTTTGTAACATCAATGTAAGATGGTTTGGTGGATGCAAATGTTACAGAAGACAAATACAACATGAAACGTGTGGTCATGTGGGATTAAGCATGAAGGGCTGTAAAGTCAACAGAGCCTCAGAGAGGGCAAAGGGACAGAGAAAGGAAAACACACAGAGAGATCACGAGAAGCAGATGAGCGGAAACGTTACCAGTTTGCCGGCATCCATGGTCTCCTTGAGCCTCTTTCCGAGCTCAGAGCCTGAAGCCACCATAGGCCCTCAGCATGTCTCCGGTGGCCAGGTGGCAGACGCAGTACTGCTCTGCGAGGCGAGGGGCCTGCAGGAAGGAAGAAGCAGCAGAGATTATCTATGTGGTCCTGAGCGACAGACCAAATGACTTTTAACTGTGAGGTCCACTTTACTTCACTTTTGACGAGTTCATGAAACACTGGGAATATTTCTTTCTACAAAGCAAACAAATCAGGAGAAAACTTGGTTTCCTGGTTAATTTTTCAAATATAGTCATGTCAGGGAGGGGGAGTTTTCTGATAATTAAGGTAGTAGCAGTACAGGTTGTGCATTAAACGGTAACATAGTATTTTATATATGATATTTACATGTGTTCCATACTGGAACAAGCAGCAGGGCAAGAAAAAAGACTGAAACTATTAATCAAGTATCGACTCATTTAAGGGTTTCTGTTTTTGTCAATAGATTTATTGTTTCAGCTCTAAATACAATGATCCACCTCATCACAAAGAGGTGGCTCAGACCAGATTCCAACACAGGCTAAAGAAACAAGAGACTGGACACTCAGAGGTAATCACAGAACACGTGTCGGTGTATTTCAACGTGCACAGTGTGACTGATGTGATGTAGGGATGTCTCCCGACACAGCCAGCTGAACAAGGTCATTTTGACATGTTTTAGTAATAACATCTGGGCTTCTGTCTCCTACAAAGCTGCAACACAAATTCTGAATTATGCAAGTGTGATACTGGATTTTTGTATCTCTGCTGTACCACTTGCACAATTGTTTGACAAATTACCTAACGTTCTTTCCAAAAATAATTAGTCCTTTATTAGGGGACCAACCAGAAGCACAGGTTTGACTAAAACAGGTCCTGGTTATCTTCCACATTAAACGCTCTCCTGAACAAATTTACTCACACATAAGTACATCCTGCTGTCAAACTGAAGCCATGCCATCATGCACCCTGCCCTAACTAACTGTCCTAGCATTAATTAATAAACCGTAATGCAGCTAACAATTGTTTTAATTATTAATTAATCATTTTTGTTAGTGTATCACCAAAGAGAGGAAAATATTTTCGTATATTTTTTGTATATTTTGTTCAACCAACAGCTCAAAACTCAAAGATGTTCAGTTTATAATTCTATAAACAGAGACAGACAAACAATATTTGGCAATTCCGCATAAAAATTACTGAAATGATTAATCAGTTATCAAAATAGTCGCTTGACTAATTGTTCCTGCTCTGCACCAAATCACACAGAAGCAGACTGATCAACCGGTTGACAGGTTGACTGTCATTTAACAAGATAAAAACCAAGTATTTCATCACTGCCGCCGTTTTAACTTCATGCTGAAACCACACAAACATATGGTGCACACACACTTCGTAACGCCTCAGACTTTAGGGAGGATGTTTGGGTAGTTAAATTTATCATGTACCTGCGTGGTAATACAGGTAAAGTCGGGTAGGTTAGCGTTAGCATTAGCTCGTACTAATTCCGACCATGCGCTTTACACTAATGTTTTCCCATGCTAACGGCTAACAGCTAGCTCCGTTAGCTCACCTGAGTCCCCTTCCCGGCTCCGGGTGGTCCGAGCAGGATGGCGCGGATCCCCTCCTGCACTTCGGCTATTGCCTCCTTCAGTTGCGTACTGGGAGCCATGTCTGGACCGGGAGAACCACCAGGGCAGAAACTTTAACAAAGTCTGTCCGTATGGTCCTGGTGACGCCGCAGCCGAGTCGGCCAGGAAAGGAAGTGTCTCCGCCTCCTTTTTGGTACAACGAATTAAATCCCACCCCCTTCTTGGAAAATCCGGCGTTTGATTGGCTGTCAGAGTGTTCTGTCAATTATTGTGCGCGTTGATTGGATGGAACTGGTGCAACGCCTCATAGTGTAACAAACAAGGAATCATCCGGAACCTTTAACATGTAAAGAAATGTTTAGTTATAACCTCCATAAATTTGTTTTGGCGTTTTAAACACAGTCTAGAAATCTTCTAATGCAAGTCAAAGTCATGCATTTAAATTTTTACCTAAAATAATTATTTAGCTTGAACTTCAGGTTGGAAATAATGCTTTATAATGCAAAAATATACACTAAATTAAAGCAAAGTCAATTTGCTGTTGGATTTTTAATACACGCTCTTAAAGTTTAAACATAATTATGTGTATATTGAAGGTGGGAGATGCTCATTATTGACCTTGGATTTAAAAAAAAAAAAACAATTTAAAAAAAATCTTCATTAAAGGTTCACTTTCTGTGCAAACACCAGCTACGAATATGAGATTCAGACAGAAGCTGTTATTAAAATAAGTCAGTGATTTACAGGCAAAATTATCTAACTATTTTAACAACCAAAATATTCCCCATGTCAGTGCAGAGAGGTTTCTAATTGCTTCTAATGATAATATTAATAAGACCACAGAATATTATATTATAATAATGATAGTTTTAATTTAAATTTTATATCGCAATAAACCTATCAGCCAAAACCAGTTAGGCCTACTTCTTTGTGGCTAAATGGTGTTAACCCTATATCTATATGTCTATCTATCTGTTTATCTCTCCCTGGGCCTGCTGTTTTTGACAAGGAGCAGAAGAGGGCAGCAGTGATAGATGTTGTAATCCAGACTGACAGATAAATCATAAAGAAGGAGAAGATCAAGAAGTACCAGGGGCTGAAACTGGAACAGATGTGGAAGGTGAAGAGGTCCAAAGTGGTCTCTGTCCAGAGGAGTGCAGTCCTAGGTGCAGCTAAGATACTGCTCAGAGCCCTCGACCTCTGGCACAGAGGACCTGAGCTTGAGGAGAACATAAACATTCATCTGCCACATCATTAAAACAGTGCAATCTTCTGCTAGAAAACCTCAGGCCCTGGAATTTATCTGGATGTTACTTAACATGTACCACCCACCTAATCCACCCAGTTGATCCCAATTTGATCGAGCATATATCATATTCTGTCACTTGACATTATATTAGATTAGATGAAAGTTAAAATATAATTTCATCACTTTTTCCATGAAATCTTTAAGATCACATTCTCTGTGCAAGACTTCTTTATCAAAATTTGTTCTGCCTGGACTTTGAGGAAGTGAGAGAAAGAAAAAAAAACTTTTGGGGAAGAAGATTTGGTTTTTTTTGTTGTTGTTTTTTTTAAGTCCTGCCCATACTCGAATGTGATGGGATGGATTTAAACAGCACTTCAACATCAGTCACCTATTTCATCAGTTTGTAGGCAAACCTAAATGTAGCTTTTTCAGGTGTTCACACACATTGGGAAAATGCCTGAAGCTGACGTACTGTACTCTGATGTCAAGTTCACAAGAGCGAGGGAAAAAGGCAGCGGTGAGTCTTACATTCTTATGCAATGTCTAAGATGTCTAATATACTGATTTCACAAGTTAATATGAGCAAAAAGGAGTGAAAGCCTTATCTTTACAGTACACCACTACAGTGGTTCTGTCTGAAAGTCTTGACTTCCCTCTTAAATTTCTAAGAATACTACTAGAGGTTTTTAAGATAAAAAAACTCCAAACATTTGTAAGAGTTATTTCTTTGTTGGAGTTGAAAGTGAAAGTGAAATATGAAATAATAAACGTGCACTTTATCAGCGGTCATTCCACAGCAGTTTGGGTTTGTGTTTTGTGCTGCAGAGACCACTTCCTTGCCACCTGACACCACTTATTCCGAAGTCAAGCTCTCGAAAACTCAGCCACCCACGGAGCCTCGTGGTAGGTGATAAACAGCCAGCTGATCGACAGAAAATTAGTGACTAGTCATAGTCAGCAACTATCCTGATATTTGTATTATCATGTCAGACATTTTTCAAGCAAATATGATTAAAAACAGAGAGAAATTCCTGCCTCTAAAATGTGAATATTATCTGTTTTTCTTTGTCTTCTATAAAAGTAAACTTCAATATCTTTAGGCAAAGGACATGTAATTATACTGTATGTCTTGTTTTACTCAGACAACATAACAAAACCCTCACATATTCAGTATACACTCAGAAATGATAAAGAAAAATATTTAATCCTCGTGAACTGGACCACGATTAATCAAAATAGTTTTAGATTAAGACGTCACCTTGAAGTTACAACAGGCTTTCTCTTCATTTTCTGTCATTTTTTCTAAAAATAATCAACAGATCAACTGATAATGAATGTCTGTTAGCTGCTGTGTGTAATAAAGTTTAAACAATAATGTGTAAATTGTGTACAGCAAAATACATAATAAAATGTGTAATCTTCCCTAAAACAATTTTATCCAGTGAGTTTGAAACCACTTCATGTTTTGTTCTATAAACCTAAATTAATATTTAGTTTAAATGAAAAGGATGATAAACTGTAAAAGAAAGAAAGAAGAGTGTGTTTGTTTACTGTAAAAACAAGTGAAGAGAAGTTAAAGAATGAGGAACTGACCATGAAGCTTCATTTATATATTTATAGATATTTGTATGTATGCTGGTTATTTCTTTGTGATGTGTCCTACGGATAAACAGGAAGCTGAAGTTACAGCAGTGACAGATGATGCTGCTCGTGTAGAAAAGGCAGAACCTTTGCGTCTGCAACAATCTAAAATGTTTCACTGTAATAGAGAAAAACGTTCCTCAAAAAACAAAACATATAAAGAGCTTCCACAGCTTTAAAGACTCTATGAATGTTATATTATCAAAAGTTCAAACAGCTAAATCTCAGTTCATCACAATGTGTCGCAGGAGATGAAAAACAATAAAGTTTGTGACTGATCTCGATCTACAGAAGGACCTGAATTTTTCTCATCATTGTACAGTATAGTCCTGATAATGCATCAGAGGGTGTAGAGTCAGTTTGCTCTGACACTGACTTGCAGAGGGTTTGTAAGTGATCAGCTGTGGGAATTATTTGTTTTAACTTTCAAGGCTTCACTTGTTTCCATTGCTGCAGGAAAAGGGCCGTTCTCTATGAAATGTACATGATTTTTAATTTTTTTGTGAAACTAAACTTCATGAAGGAGCATTTATTTCAGGGCTGTCAGACTGCATTAGTTTTGGATAGGTGTACCCAATAAACTGACAACATGTGCATGTGACCAAGCCAAGAAACCAAATTAAACCAAAATACATTTTTCTAGATATTGAGGTGAATGTAAACGTCCTGTCTGTCTCGTCTGCTGTTGAACAGGCTCCCAACAATCAGCAGTGCCAAATGAAAGGTCAAAGGTCACATCAGAGAGAGTGGCCCTGGTGCTTCTCAGTCTTCTCCTGGCAGCTGCTGTCATTGCGCTTGGTGTTACCAGTGAGTTTATACAGTTTCATGAAAGTACATTAATTTAGATTTTTTGGTGTTTGAACTTTTCTGACTATTCTTTCTTTTCAGTTCATGAAAATGCTCAAACCATGAAAGAGCTCCAAAAGTTGAAGAAAAATCTCACGGGTAAGCTTGTCAAAGTTTGTGTTTAAAACTGTACACAAGTCTCTGAAAGGTCACTTTAAAATGCTTCACATCTTGGCTTAAACATAGATGGTTTGAAATATTCCTCAGTTTAATTCTTACATTTCAATGATGAAATGAATCTGCTTTTAAATTTATCTCCCTTTGTGATTCTTCTCAACGTTTTTGAAAGTTATTTTTCTGTTCAGACAGTCCTGTAACAAGACTGATGAGAGTGAAATCTTTTTAATACTTTTTCATAACAGAGAGACTAAGACAAACTCAGCCTCAGACAAAACCATGCACCACAGTGAAGTGTGAAACTTCACTGCTGCTTCCAAATCACATGTGATTTCTTTGCTGTGATCTCTTCAAAGATGATTCATGTCTGAAGTGTGAAACAGGCTGGGAGCAACATGGAGGACAGTGTTATTATTTCTCCACCAGACGTTCATCCTGGGAAGAGAGCAGAAGCTTCTGCCAAAGTGAAGGAGGAGACCTGGTTAAGATAGACAGCAGAGAGGAGCAGGTATAAAACACTGCTGCAGATTCATGTTCTCACATATTTTATCATGTTTCATCATCTCAGCATAGAAAAGTCTCACAGAGGAAATTTCATCCACATTTTCCTCTTCAGAGTTTCCTGGAGAAAACACTGAGAGAAAAAATGGACGTTGCTGACGACAAGTTCTGGATCGGACTGACAGACTCAAAGACAGAGGGTGAATGGTTGTGGGTGGACGACTCACCACTGAACACAAGGTTTGATCTTTGTGAAAACATTTTTGTCCATTTCCTGTTCAAAGTTCAAAGTTTTTATTGATCCACTTCTTTCTGTTCTTCATCTCTTAGGCTGAGTTTTTGGCTTAACATTGAGCCAGACAACTGGACTGGGGAGGATCCTGATGGAGAGGACTGTGTGAGGATGGGGGAGAAAGGAGGAGCAACAGATCTGAAGTGCTGGTTTGATAAATCCTGCAAAGCATCTCAGAAATATATTTGTGAGAAAGAAGCAGAAACTGGAGAATATATGGTCTCATGTGTCTGAAATCCAGTTAAGCCTGAGTTTAACAATCTGTGACATGATGTTGGTTTTGACCTTGTAAACATTTAAAGATCTCCTCCAGACAGATATTAAAAATACTTTGAATAATATTTTGTGTCTGATTTGTACAGAATCATTCAGCTTGTTATTGATCTTCTTTATTTTTATTACTTTCTTTTTTCTTTTTCTTTTTATCTATTTAACTGTAGATACAACTGATCCAACATCTACAGTTTATAAATACAACAGAAACTGTGTTTTAACATCTTTCATTCATTTTCTGTTTAATGAAAATAAACAGTCCCTGTCTATTCATGTCCTGTTGGTGTTTGATTTGTTTGTATTAAACTGAGCAGACAGAGTGCGACAAGTTTCACTTTTTCCTGCTGTAAAATCTGTTGCAGTTCTCCACCAGTGAGAAAACTACAGATGCTGAGTGAATGAAAAGGTAAAAGAACAAAGAGAGAACAGAAATGACAATTAAAACCTTTAACTTGTAAGACACAAAGACACAAAAAGGGAAAAAGCTCATGGTGGAAATAGTTAAGACATAAAAGGACCAGAAGGGGGCGACACGTCCTCATCTGCTCTGACTGTAAATTTGCATCAATGAATATGAAACTGTTCAGATTCAAACTAAATAAAGACAGATCAGCATCTCGTCTGTGGCCTCACTGTTACTTTTTGAGGAACTAGATTCTCCTCCCCATCTTTCAGTCTGACAGGAAGTTTGTTTTTTAAGACACTGAGACTGAGACTGATGGTCACTCAGTGGTAAAACAGCAGGTGTTGATGGAGCGATGAACAATGGTGTGAATCTTAAAATCCAGGAGAGAAAAATTAATCAGGTGAGTCCTAAATAAAATGCATATATGATTGTTTTTTAACATTTTCTGTTTCCACTGTCTGTCTGTCTGTCTGTTTACAGCATTTTAATTTGTTGAGACTGAGTGAAACGTGTGAGAATCAATAATTGTTGCTTTTTGTTTCAGAGAAAGTTTCCTCATCGACTGACACCACTGACACTGAAGTGAGGATCCTGAGGACTCAGCACAATGAGTCGTCCACAGAGCTACACAGAAGGTAAGAACCAGTGATGTGGTGGTAAATCAACAGGAAGCTGAACTGTGAAAAACAGCCTCCAGGTTAAACACTGAATTCTAGCAAAAGGAAAACAAATAAAATGAAAAATTAATTGAAAGACTGAGTTAAATGTTTAGTGTCAGAAGTTATAAAACACAACATTGCAGCTCAAAGATAAAAAACAGAGATGTAAACTCCATCTGTTAAATTCACGTGTTGGAAATCTTTCAGTGATTCAGGGAAACTATGAGTAACTTTTAACTGTGCCAAGTAAAAGATGCTTCTTCAGTTTGTTTGGTGCAAAGTAACAAAAACCTAATTTTCTTAGCATTATCTAAAAGAAGACTGCACTGAGCATGTGCAGGGCAGACAGAGACTGACTAAATGTGAGCAGGTTTAGAGTCATTATTAATGAAAAACAGTAGTTTTGTTCATATGTTCATATTTGTGTAAATGGTAAAATGATGAGTTGTGATGAAATCACCACGTCATCAGTGATGCAGTACAGTTGTCACATAAATGAACAAATAAACTGGTCTAGCAGCTTCAGAAAGGAGTTTGATATGTGCTTATAAACTCATGTATCACCACAGTCACGACATGGAAGAAAAAGGACTGGATGTTTTCTGCTAAGATCAGTGAAACACATCTTCTTCTTATAAAGGAAACCAAGTTTGAGGTTTAGCTTTTTATCAGTCGATCACTTGTAACAGATCTTGTCAATTCAAACCTGAATATACTTGGTATTTTAAAAATGCCAACTTGATTGCAACGGCAGCATTTAGATAAAAACATGAACCTCCTTTAAGATCAGTTCTAAGCTGATGAAATCATATCCTGAAACTTAGACAGTCATAGCTTTACCATAAAACTAGAGACATACAGATAGTTATATTTGAAGTGTTGGAGGAAAAGTTGTTAGTTTGTATATTTGGGTTGTTGTACAATAACAAAATGTTTTTGCACTGAGGCCCTGTATGTGTGTCTGATGTCATGTGACATCTCTGTTTCCTCTAAATGTTCAACAGGTGAAGCTCCTGGTTCCCAACAAACAAAATCTACCAGAGGGTCAAAGGTCACATCAGAGAGAGTGGCCCTGCTGGTTCTCTGTGCTCTGATGGCAGCTGCTGTCATTGTTATTTACCGTCTCTGTGAGTTTCTACAGTTTCTACATTAAATCATCTACAAACAACTTCATGTGAAGAAAATCACAACAGAGCAGTACTTTATGGTTTTATAAAAACCAGGCACTCATTATCTGTTACTGACCTTTACTGACTGCTTCCTGTTTTAAAAAAACAGATTTAGATCATTTCCAAACCAAGAAAAATCTCCAAACACTGAGAGATGAGAATGAAGCTCTGAAAAGAAACCTCACAGGTAAGTCTGTCAGGGTTCACACCTGTGAAAAGCTTCAGTCTCTACAACTTCTCCTGGTCACTTTAACATGTGACACATTTTGGACCAAATCTGGATTGATTATAACGTCTATTAGTTCAATTCCACCAGGTGAAAATGTTTTTATCCTCTTTCATAACAGAGAGACTCAGTGAGACAAAACCATGCACCACAGTGCAGCCTGTTTGCCCAAAACATCCTGAAGTAAAAATAAGTAAGTTACTGATTTTAACTGTTACATATTTGCATCTTCTGATGATGATTAATCAAAAACTGATGGACTGACAGATACAGTAACTTAGACTGTAACTGCAGTTGCAGGATAGGTGCCTTGCTCAAGGGCAGTGTTACTGTATCTGTGAAAGAGAAAACAGTCTCTGATTGTCTCAGCTTCTCTCAGATTCAAACTCTTTACCTTTAAACTTCCTCCTGCTTCCAAATCACGTGATTTCTTTGTTGTGATCTCTTCAAAGATGATTCATGTCTGAAGTGTGAAACAGGCTGGGAGCAACATGGAGGACAGTGTTATTATTTCTCCACCAGACGTTCATCCTGGGAAGAGAGCAGAAGCTTCTGCAAACGTCGAGGAGGAGACCTGGTTAAGATAGACAGCAGAGAGGAGCAGGTATAAAACACTGCTGCAGATTCATGTTCTCACATATTTTATCATGTTTCATCATCTCAGCACAGAAAAGTCTCACAGAGGAAATTTCATCCACATTTTCCTCTTCAGAGTTTCCTGGAGAAAACAGTGAGAAAAAAAATGGACGTTGCTGACGACTTGTTCTGGATCGGACTGACAGACTCAAAGACAGAGGGTGAATGGTTGTGGGTGGACGACTCACCACTGAACACAAGGTTTGATCTTTGTAAAAACATTTTTGTCCATTTCCTGTTCAAAGTTCAAAGTTTTTATTGATCCACTTCTTTCTGTTCTTCATCTCTTAGTCTGAGTTTCTGGATGTCATGGGAGCCAGACAACTGGACTGGGGAGGATCCTGATGGAGAGAACTGTGCGAGGATGGGGGTGAGAGGAGGAGCAATAAATCTGAAGTGCTGGTTTGATAAATCCTGTAAAGTGAATCAGAAATATATTTGTGAGAAAGAAGCAGAAATTGGAGAATATATGGTCTCATGTGTCTGAATTTGAACAGAATCATTCAGCTTGTTATTGATCTTCTTCAGTTGTGCTACAGCTCACATGTAAAATATTTTATAAACAATTTTCAACCATAAACTTATTTTCCTTTTATTTCATTCTTAATTTTTTTTATTACATTTTCTTTTTCTTTTAATCTTTTCATTTTTTGTGGTCTCACTATGTTTTGAACTTAAAACCATCAAAACTATGGATACAACTGATCCAACATCTACAGTTTATAAATACAACAGAAACTGTGTTTTAACATCTTTGATTCATTTTGTGTTCAATGAAAATAAACAGTCCCTGTCTATTCATGTCCTGTTGGTGTTTGACTGATTTGATGCTTTATGTTGTGCTGAACTTGAAGTGTTGAAAGAGACAAAAAGGGAAAAAGCTCATGGTGGAAATAGTTAAGACATAAAAGGACCAGAAGGGGGCGACACGTCCTCATCTGCTCTGACTCTAAATTTGCATCAATGAATATGAAACTGTTCAGATTCAAACTAAATAAAAATGGATCAACATCTGTGGCCTCACTGTTACTGAGAATAAATCATTTATTCAAATCTTAATTAGAAATGAATAGTTAAAATTTAATAATTATTCAAACACAACAAAAACCTGGTTTTGAGGAACTAGATTCTCCTCCCCATCTTTCAGTCTGACAGGAAGTTTGTTTTTTAAGACACTGAGACTGAGACTGATGGTCACTCAGTGGTAAAACAGCAGGTGTTGATGGAGCGATGAACGATGGCGTGAATCTTAAAATCCAGGAGAGAAAAATTAATCAGGTGAGTCCTAAATAAAATGCATATATGACTGTTTTTAACATTTTCTGTTTCCACTGTCTGTCTGTCTGTCTGTTTATAGCATTTTTATTTGTTGAGACCGAGTGAAACGTGTGAGAATCAACAACTGTTGCTTTTTGTTTTGGAGAAAGTTTCCTCATCGACTGACACCACTGACACTGAAGTGAGGATCCTGAGGACTCAGCACAATGAGTCGTCCACAGGGCTACACAGAAGGTAAGAACCAGTGATGTGGTGGTAAATCAACAGGAAGCTGAACTGTGAAAAACAGCCTCCAGGTTAAACACTGAATTCTAGCCAAAAGCAACAAATGAAAGTGTTGCTCAGCTCTGTTTCTCTGTCAGCGTTTCTGTCTGGCTGGAGTGCCAAACAATGGAAGAAACTGGACTAAATGTTTTCTGCTGTTATCAGTGAAATACATCCTCTTTCATAAAAGGAAGCGGAGTCTGAGGTTTAGTGTTTTTTATCAGTTCATCACTTCAAGCACATTAGTGCCCAGACTCTGTTCTCTCTCTGTCACTTATTGTCACTTATTATTGTTATTATTATTACATACATCTGAACATAGACTGTGTATTTTGCAATGTTGTTTTTCCCTTATCTACAGCAACAGCATCAGTCACACAGGCTTAAAATTAAATATAAGTTTGACTGACCCATTAGTGGCAAAATAACATAACTTTAAAGGGTTTGAAGCAGGTCTGGCAGCTTTTTTTCCTCTTTATCTCTTCTCACTAAACTGAGAAAGAAGGAAGAAAGAAAGAAAGCTATTGCAATATCATTTTCTTTTTTATCTTTTGAGTTGCACAATGGTTGTACAGTGTCACAATGTTAGCGTAGTTGCAAAATGTTTATACAGAGGTTTTTTGTCATGCTATGTCTCAAACTAAAATAATGGTACAACTACTACATCAACTAGTCTAACAGAAAAACTCAAGATTTTATTAATGTTATTTACCTAATTTAGCTGTAACAAGCTGTGGCATCAGTGTAAGAATATATAGAACCACTGTTTGGTTCAGTTTGTCCGTTCTGGGCTACCGTACCAACATGGTGGTACACCATAATGAACTCTGTGGATAAGGACACGCTCCTTATGAAGATATAAATGGCTCATTCTAAGCGAACAAAAACACAACAATTATACAGAAAAAACAACCATTCAGTCTGACATTAGGTGGCTGAATATTAGAGTATTCGCATGTCTTTGGACTGTGTGAGGGAACCAGAGTACCCAGAAGAAACCCATGCAAGCACATGGAGAATAAACTGGGGTTCAAACCCAAAACCTCCTAGCTCAAAACAGGGCCCTGTATGTGTGTCTGATGTCATGTGACATCTCTGTTTCCTCTAAATGTTCAACAGGTGAAGCTCCTGGTTCCCAACAAACAAAATCTACCAGAAGGTCAAAGGTCACATCAGAGAGAGTGGCCCTGCTGGTTCTCTGTGCTCTGATGGCAGCTGCTGTCATTGTTATTTACCGTCTCTGTGAGTTTCTACAGTTTCTACGTTAAATAATCTACACACAACTTCATGTGAAGAAAATCACAACAGAGCAGTACTTTATGGTTTTATAAAAACCAGGCACTCATTATCTGTTACTGACCTTTACTGACTGCTTCCTGTTTTAAAAAAACAGCTTTAGATCATTTCCAAACCAAGAAAAATCTTTAAACACTGAGAGATGAGAATGAAGCTCTGAAAAGAAACCTCACAGGTAAGTCTGTCAGGGTTCACACCTGTGAAAAGCTTCAGTCTCTACAACTTCTCCTGGTCACTTTAACATGTGACACATTTTGGACCAAATCTGGATTGATTATAACGTCTATTAGTTCAATTCCACCAGGTGAAAATGTTTTTATCCTCTTTCATAACAGAGAGACTCAGTGAGACAAAACCATGCACCACAGTGCAGCCTGTTTGCCCAAAACATCCTGAAGTAAAAATAAGTAAGTTACTGATTTTAACTGTCACATATTTGCATCTTCTGATGATGATTAATCAAACATTGATGGACTGACAGATACAGTAACTTAGACTGTAACTGCAGTCGCAGGATAAGTGCCTTGCTCAAGGGCAGTGTTACTGTATCTGTGAAAGAGAAAACAGTCTCTGATTGTCTCAGCTTCTCTCAGATTCAAACTCTTTACCTTTAAACTTCCTGCTGCTTCCAAATCACATGTGATTTCTTTGCTGTGATCTCTTCAAAGATGATTCATGTCTGAAGTGTGAAACAGGCTGGGAGCAACATGGAAGACAGTGTTATTATTTCTCCACCAGACGTTCATCCTGGGAAGAGAGCAGAAGCTTCTGCAAACGTCGAGGAGGAGACCTGGTTAAGATAGACAGCAGAGAGGAGCAGGTATAAAACACTGCTGCAGATTCATGTTCTCACATATTTTATCATGTTTCATCATCTCAGCACAGAAAAGTCTCACAGAGGAAATTTCATCCACATTTTCCTCTTCAGAGTTTCCTGGAGAAAACACTGAGAGAAAAAATGGACCATGATGAGGACAAGTTCTGGATCGGACTGACAGACTCAAAGACAGAGGGTGAATGGTTGTGGGTGGACGACTCACCACTGAACACAAGGTTTGATCTTTGTAAAAACATTTTTGTCCATTTCCTGTTCAAAGTTCAAAGTTTTTATTGATCCACTTCTTTCTGTTCTTCATCTCTTAGTCTGAGTTTTTGGTTTAACACTGAGCCAGACAACTGGACAGTGGAGGATCCTGATGGAGAGAACTGTGTGAGGATGGGGGTGAGAGGAGGAGCAATAAATCTGAAGTGCTGGTTAGATAAATCCTGTAAAGCGTCTCAGAAATATATTTGTGAGAAAAAAAGCAGAAACTAGATGTTATACATGTGCCTGAAAGTTCTCTTATTTTACTTTTATTTTATTCTATTTTTTATTACTTTTTCTTTTTATCTATTTAACTGTAGATACAACTGATCCAACATCTACAGTTTATAAATACAACAGAAACTGTGTTTTAACATCTTTGATTCATTTTGTGTTTAATGAAAATAAACAGTCCCTGTCTATTCATGTCCTGTTGGTGTTTGATTTGTTTGTATTAAACTGAGCAGACAGAGTGCGACAAGTTTCACTTTTTCCTGCTGTAAAATTTGTTGCAGTTCTCCACCAGTGAGAAAACTACAGATGCTGAGTGAATGAAAAGGTAAAAGAACAAAGAGAGAACAGAGAGAACAGAGAGCACAGAAATGACAATTAAAACCTTTAACTTGTAAGACACAAAGACACAAAAAGGGAAAAAGCTCATGGTGGAAATAGTTAAGACATAAAAGGACCAGAAGGGGGCGACACGTCCTCATCTGCTCTGACTGTAAATTTGCATCAATGAATATGAAACTGTTCAGTTTCAAACTAAATAAAGACAGATCAGCATCTCGTCTGTGGCCTCACTGTTACTTTTTGAGGAACTAGATTCTCCTCCCCATCTTTCAGTCTGACAGGAAGTTTGTTTTTTAAGACACTGAGACTGAGACTGATGGTCACTCAGTGGTAAAACAGCAGGTGTTGATGGAGCGATGAACAATGGTGTGAATCTCAAAATCTAAATAAAAAAAGTAGGAGGGAGAAAATAAACAGGTGAGTCCTAAATAAAATGCATATATGATTGTTTTTAACATTTTCTGTTTCCACTGTCTGTCTGTCTGTTTACAGCATTTTAATTTGTTGAGACTCAGACAAACGCGTGAGAATCAATAATTGTTGCTTTTTGTTTCAGAGAAAGTTTCCTCATCGACTGACACCACTGACACTGAAGTGAGGATCCTGAGGACTCAGCACAATGAGTCGTCCACAGGGCTACACAGAAGGTAAGAACCAGTGATGTGGTGGTAAATCAACAGGAAGGTGAACTGGGACACAGAGATGACATCAAAAGATAGATGTCAACTCCATCTGTTAAATTCATGTGTCAGTAATCTTTCAATGATTCAGGGAAACAATTCTAGCCTTCTCTTCTCTGACTGCCTGAGTAAACTGTTTGCACAACCTAGACAATCTGGGCTTTGTGGAGTGCTTCTGGGCCCGGCTGCTCCTCTGTCCCAGCAGGAGCTAGGCCATTGCATTGTGGCATCTGCAATCTCTCCTTGCATTTCATTCTCAATTGGTGGATCTTTAGGCTTTTCTTGCTCTTGCGGATCTTGCCGCACAACTACTCTATACTCGCCCTCGTTTGTCCATTACTGTTCACTGTTAACCTTGAATCCGTCTGGCTGGGGTGCTCATCACTGGGTATAATGCCTTTCTTCTATCTGTAGCCTATTCCTGATAGTCTCTGGTTTCTCCAGATAGTTGTGATGACACATCGACTGATGCTAAGCTAGGGCACATCATCAGTGATGCAGTATAGTTGTCACATAACGGTCTTGCAGATTCAAGTCAAGAAATGGAAGAAAAAGGACAAAATGTTTCCTGCTGCTATCAGTGAAATACTTCCTCCTCTTACAAAGGAAGACAAGTTTGAGGTTTAGCTTTTTAATCTGTTGATCATGTGTAATAGATCTTGTCAATTTAAACTTTTAAACTTTAAACTTTAATATACTTGGAGTTTAAAACAGGCCTAGTTCATTGCTACAGCCGCATTTAGATTTCCTTTCAAGATCAATTCTAAGCTGATGAAACCATATCCTGAAAGTTGTTAGTTTTTATATTTAGGTTGTTGTACAATGACAAAGTGTTTGTGCACTGAGGCCCTGTATGTGTGTCTCATGTCATGTGACATCTGTTTCCTCTAAATGTTCAACAGGTGAAGCTCCTGCCTCTCAACAAACAAAATCTACCAGAAGGTCAAAGGTCACATCAGAGAGAGTGGCCCTGCTGGTTCTCTGTGCTCTGATGGCAGCTGCTGTCATTGTTATTTACCGTCTCTGTGAGTTTCTACAGTTTCTATGGACAATAACATATAAACAACTCACCACCTTCACATGATGAAAATCACAACAGACCAGTACTTAAGTCATTATTGTTCATAATAAAATACTGACCTTTACTGACTGCTTCCTGTTTTTAAAACCAGATTTAGATAATTTCCAAATCAAGACAAATCTCCAAACACTGAGAGATGAGAATGAAGCTCTGAAAAGAAACCTCACAGGTAAGTCTGTCAGGGTTCACACCTGTGAAAAGCTTCAGTCTCTACAACCTTGTCCAGTCACTTTAACATGAAACAATTTGACTGGTGTGAAATATTTTTGTTATTTATTTGTTCAGGTTCTGAAAAAAAGAGACTGATGAAATTTTTTATCCTCTTTCATAACAGAGAGACTCAGTGAGACAAAACCATGCACCACAGTGCAGCCTGTTTGCCCAAAACATCCTGAAGTAAAAGGTAAGTTATTGTTTTTTTTTCCTGTCACATATTTGCATCTTGGATTAAATTTAGATTATCTGAAATATTCCTCAGTTTAATTCTAAAAGTTTATTACTGATATGAATCTGCTTTCAAAAGTATCTCTTTGTGTTTCCTCTCAACATTTTTGATTCATGTGAAAGTTATTTTTCTGTTCAGACGGTCCTGTGAAGAGACAGATGGAAGTGAAATCTTTTTTATCTTCTTTCATAACAGAGAGACTCAGTGAAACAAAACCATGCATCACGGTGCCCCCTGTTTGCCCAACACCTCCTGAAGCAAAAATAAGTAAGTTACAGATTTTTTTTGTCACATATTTTCATCTTCTTATGATGATTAATCAAACAGTGATGGACTGACAGATACAGTTGACAGAAAACAGTCTCTGATTGTCTCAGCTTCTCTCAGATTCAAACTCTTTACCTTTAAACTTCCTGCTGCTTCCAAATCACATGTGATTTCTTTGTTGTGATCTCTTCAAAGATGATTCATGTCTGAAGTGTGAAACAGGCTGGGAGCAACATGGAGGACAGTGTTATTATTTCTCCACCAGACGTTCATCCTGGGAAGAGAGCAGAAGCTTCTGCCAAAGTGAAGGAGGAGACCTGGTTAAGATAGACAGCAGAGAGGAGCAGGTATAAAACACTGCTGCAGATTCATGTTCTCACATATTTTATCATGTTTCATCATCTCAGCATAGAAAAGTCTCACAGAGGAAATTTCATCCACATTTTCCTCTTCAGAGTTTCCTGGAGAAAACAGTGAGAAAAAAAAGAAAGATGATGAGGACATGTTCTGGATCGGACTGACAGACTCAAAGACAGAGGGTGAATGGTTGTGGGTGGACGACTCACCACTGAACACAAGGTTTGATCTTTGTGAAAACATTTTTGTCCATTTCCTGTTCAGAGTTCAAAGTTTTTATTGATCCACTTCTTTCTGTTCTTCATCTCTTAGTCTGAGTTTTTGGTTTAACACTGAGCCAGACAACTGGACAGTGGAGGATCCTGATGGAGAGGACTGTGTGAGGATGGGGTGGGGAGGACGAGCTTATTATCTGATCCGCTGGTTTGATAAATCCTGTAAAGCGTCTCAGAAATATATTTGTGAGAATCAAGCAGAAACTGGAGAATATATGGTCTCATGTGTCTGAAATCCAGTTAAGCCTGAGTTTAACAATCTGTGACATGATGTTGGTTTTGACCTTGCAAACATTTAAAGATCTCCTCCAGACAGATATTAAAAATACTTTGAATAATATTTTGTGTCTGATTTGAACAGAATCATTCAGCTTGTTATTGATCTTCTTCAGTTGTGCTACAGCTCACCTGTAAAATATTTTATAAACAATTTTCAACCATAAACTTATTTTCCTTTTATTGCATTATATCTTTTATTACTTTCTTTTTTCTTTTTCTTTTTATCTGTTTAACTGTGGATACAACTGATCCAACATCTACAGTTTATAAATACAACAGAAACTGTGTTTTAACATCTTTGATTCATTTTCTGTTTAATGAAAATAAACAGTCCCTGTCTATTCATGTCCTGTTGGTGTTTGACTGATTTGATGCTTTATGTTGTGCTGAACTTGAAGTGTTGAAAGACACAAAAAGTGACCAGAAGGGGGCGACACGTCCTCATCTGCTCTGACTGTAAATTTGCATTAACGGATATGAAACTGTTCAGTTTCAAACTAAATAAAAACAGATCAACATTTTGTTTGTGGCCTCACTGTTACTAAGAATAAATCATTTATTAAAGTCATTATTAAAAAATTATTTAAAATCTAAATCCACATTAACATTTTTGAGGAACTAGATTCTCATCTTTCAGTCTGACAGGAAGTTGTTTTTTTAAACTGAGAGCTATATAAGCAATAAAGTCACTGAGGCTGAGACTGATGGTCACTCAGTGGTAAAACAGCAGATGTTGATGGAGCACTGAACAGTGGTGTGAATCTAAAAAGAGAGATTAATCCGGTGAGTCCTATCTATCTGTTATGTTATGTTATGTTATTAGTTTGAAAAAATTAAAATTAAAAATATTAAGTAATTAATTATTATATGAAGTAATTTGATTTAATTTACATTAAATATACCTTGGGACACCAGATAGCCAATTCCCTAAATCAGTCTCTTAAATATTAACTATCAATATGGAACCTTGATTAATAATTAAGTTAATAACTACAACCAAAATTAACCTATTGATAGTTAGTAAAAGTTGAAGAATTTGGAGTTCAGCAGCATAGAGATTGGTAATATTCAGCTTTACACAACATTTAACAGACCAGCAAAACAAATGAACAATGGCAAAATGAAATGATAAAACACTAAATATAACCTAATCCACAAACACTATTTACAGGTGTGCGTGAGTGTCTGTGGGAAATTAGACAATGGCGGGATGGCTGATTTGAGATAGCTCCTTTGTCGTGAGCCGCGTGGGTTAAAACAAAGGAGCTGAAATCAAGATGGCGGTATCAAAAGATGGCCTGTGGGGGAGGTTAACAAAGCAGTACTCCTTTTTTCCAATCAATGTTTTTTTGTTTGATTTTTTTTTTTTTATTAAATTTTGTATTTTAAACAGACATAAATGACAAAGTACAAATCCATATAACCTCAAATGTAAACCAGACATTGGACGAGTGAAAGAATGAAAAGATAATAATAAAATAATTAAGAGAATACAAAATAAAGAAAGAAATCAAAAATAGAGGGTGGAGTCATAGGAGTTTTTTTTAAAGTCAAGTTTGAGTTCCTTTATCAAATTGCAGTGCTTCAGAATGTTCTTTCTCTCCATCAGTTCCAGTGAAGAAAAGTAATGGCATAGTTCCTTAGGAAAAGTGTAGAATTTCGGTTGTGTTTTGAAGAAGCTACATTTATGTGAGAACATTTTCCCAAGGATATTGATTGCGTTTACTGCCAAGTCATGTGATCCATTTCCCAAAAAAATACCAAAGATGACATTTTCTTTGGATAGTTCAAGGAGATTAATAATTTTAGGAAATAAACAGTAATGCAAATCTTCCCAAAAGATAACAGCTACTTAACATATGTTTTCTTTCAGTCTTATTTAAGTGTTAATTATTATGATCTACAGCAAAACACTGTCTTAAAAATACTCCAGAAGGATAAACTCCGTTGATAATTTTAAAGTGAACCTCCTTTGCTTTTGGTGCAATTGGAAACTTCAGCAAATTTGATGTAAATTCATGTCCATTCACCAAAAGCTCAGGAACCTGCGGACTTACATTATTTAGACATAAGGTAAAGGACAACAAAATTATAGATTGTGGGGTGGCTTTGACAACCTTATTATACTCTTTTTGGTCATTTAAATTAAAAAAAGTCCTGTTATATAGGTTATAATATTATCAATATGTTCTTTATTTCTAATATACACACACAACGATTCTACGAGTGTCCACCTTCATACTTTGAATCTAATCCCAGTACAAAATAATGTGAATTTAGCGGTATATCTATCCCAAATACTTTCTTAATCTCACCTTGGACTGACAACCAAAAAGTTGAGATTTTTGGGCACAACCATATGAAATGGCTATATGTACCACAGGTATTTTTAAATTTCCAACATAGTGGGGAGCATGTAGGGTCTTATTTACATCGAATAACTGGGGTTACATGTAGTCTGTGAATAATTTTATATTGGGTCTCATAGAATTTATTAGAGCATGTGATTTTCTTTGCATTCAATAGGATGTTTTGCCCCATATCATCATCACCCAAGCGGGACTCAAAATCTTCGTCCCAAGACATTTTATTCTTTATAGCAGAGAGGTTAAAATTTGATTGCGTATATAACTTATAATTTTCTTCCTTAGAAAAGAAGCTTTCAATAAAATCTTTTCCAATTGATTCATATGCCTTAAATATTGGTATGGATTGGATGTAACTCTATTGTAAATAGCGAACAAGATTTAGTATTTTAGAAATTACAGCATCTTTCCATATTTTCAAACCCACATCTGAACAAGACTGCACAAAATCCAGATTAGATAAAACTGGTGCCAGAACCAGGTGCCAGGTGTTGATTCATTATTTCACAATGCCTACAAAGCTGATTCCAAGTTTTGAGAGTATTTCTGACAGTTTTCCTAATCCATCCATTATCTATACTGCTTATCCGTGAAGGGTGCATTATATTAGGAAGTGCTATTCCCCCTTTTCTAATTTTCTTCACCACTTGGTCTGAATTAAATTTGATCATATCTTCAAAATTCACAGAATCAAAAATACCTAGAGATTTAAACCCATTGGGAGACAACTTCAAAGGAATGTATTTCAGAAAAGAGTATCTTAAATTCCCAAGTGAAGTCCCAATGATTTTCCAGAACTAATCTTATATCCAGAGAACAACCCAACAACCCAAACTCATTAATTATCTTGATAATAGCTGGGACCGAGGACGCGGGATTGCTCAAAAATAAAATTATGTCATCAGCATACAGGTTTAGTTTGGATACCACTAATTCTAGAACAAGAGCTAATCACTTCTGCTAAGGGCTCAATTACTAATGCAAATAATAAAGGAGATAAAGGGCAACCTTGTTTTGTACTTTTACTTATTAAGAATGGAGAAGACATTGTCCCATTAATAGAGGCTATTGTTTGTGGTGCTGAATATAGTAATTTGACCCAATCCATAAAACTCTCACCAAAAAGAAAGACACTAAAGCATAATATTTTTATTATTATTATTATTATTATTTGCCCAGTTACATCACCAAGTCCATGGGTGTGAGAATTAGCAATTGTTTCTTTCTGTTTCAGAGAACGTTTCCTCATCGAATGACACCGAAGTGAAGATCCTGAGAACTCAGCACCATGAGTCGTCCACGGGGCTACAAAGAAGGTAAGAACCAGTGATGTGGTGGTAAATCAACAGGAAGGTGAAGGTGACCTCCTGTCATCAGGCAAACAGCCACTAGTTCAACTGTAGTCTCTTAAAATAGAGTATTGATCCTGTAAATGACTGTATCATCATGAAAGATCAATAATTAATAAATCAAATGATTGATTTAAACCTCTCTCTGACAGAAAGTGCTGTTTTCAGGAGTTTGTGTAAAGTTGTCGCAGCTGCTAAAAGATGACAGATAAATATCAACAAAGACAGAGATGTCAACTACAACTGTCAAATTCATGTGGTGGTAAATTATTCAGGGTCAGTTTAATAACTTATACATGAACCAAATCAAAGAGTATTCTGAGGCTTAATTCAGCTTTGTGCTGATTTCTCTTTATGAAATTTTTGTTTTCATAGAGATGTCAGTTTATATTTATGTAAAGGGTACAGTGATGCACAGCGAATAGCAGCTATCATCAGTTATTACAGTAAACAAAAGGTAGTTTGAAGTTAAACTTCTTCATCAGTTCATCAAAGCTCATTAGAAAGATTTAGGGAAAAGCCTGTTCTATTAAAAGGTTTTAAATCATATATTTCTGAATCATATTACAAATATATTTGAAGAGTTTTAGGTATTTAAATTGGAAATTAGTGTTTAGTTTGTTTCTCTGTTTGTCATCTGATTATAACCGAGAAAATCAGCTCTACTGCTTCCACAGCATCAGTTACACGGGTCAGCTGAGATGAGAGAAAAACTTACCTAGGCATCAAGCAAGTCCGATGTTTCCTGTTCGTATTATGCTGTGGAGATGGTGTGAGATGAAGCAGTGATGTTTGTGTGTCATGGAAAAATCTGCACTAAATGCACCACAGACTCAAATGTTCCCACAAACAAACAAACACTGTAGGTTACCACAGTGGTAAAGGAAACTGTGGGTGCCAAATTATGTGAACAACATTGGTAATGAGGTTGAGCACCTCATTGGAGGAATGCTGCTGTTTGTGTGTTGCAGCAAAACATGTTTTCCTGTTTTAATAATCTACAATAAAATGAACATCTGTGTAATCTAACACCATCTAATACAAAAGCACTGCAAGGAAGTGACACTTATGATGTCAGAGAGCTGCTAGTTTCACTGATAATATCAGTTCATGTGCTGTTGACAATAGTGGAGGAAGGACTGTGATCTTTTTGTTGTGCAAAATAAGCAATACTACAGAGTAGAAGTACTTCACTGATAATACAAGCAGCTTAAAAGTAGCCTAAGTCAGCTCAGAGGAACTTCAGGTCAGGGCTAGAGACCGGTGTCACCTGTCATGGAGCCCAGCAGATGTGTGATGGCACGGCGTGCAGAGTTTGATGACTGGTCAAAGCATTACTCAAAATGAACACTGGGCTCCTCGAGGACTATTCACCAATATTTGGGCACATTTACATAACACTATGCACATAACAACTATTGCTGGTCAAGGTGGAGCTAATTTTAACAATGTACTGCTGAGTAAGTAATCTATAAAAACAAACTGTAATTTATTAGTTGGTTATATTTTGTATTAATAATCTGAATCTGTAAAGTAACTAAAATTGTCACATAAATGTAATGGATTTAAAAGTAGAATATTCATTTCTGAAATACAATGAAATATAAATATGAAGTGCTAGAAAATTAAAATACTCAAGTACTGTCCACCATTGGTTATTGAACAATAATTGAATACACTTCAATTATCACCCTCTGTGCATATCTAAACATGTGTCTCATATCATGTGTCTCCTCTACAGGTTCAACAGGTGAAGCTCCTGCCTCTCAACAAACAAAATCTACCAGAGGGTCAAAGTTCACATCAGAGAGAGTGGCCCTGATGGTTCTCTGTGCTCTGATGGCAACTGCTGCCATTGTTATTTATGGTCTCTGTGAGTTTCTACATTTTCTACATGAAATAATAAACAAATAATTTCATGTGAAGAAAATCACAACAGACTTTATGATTTTATAAAAATCAGTCATTATTATTCATTATCTATTACTGACCTTTACTGACTACTTCCTGTTTTTAAAACCAGATTTAGATAACTTCCAAACTCTCCAAACACTTAGAGATGAGAATGAAGCTCTGAAAAGAAACCTCACAGGTAAGTCTGTCAGGGTTCACACCTGTGAAAAGCTTCAGTCTCCAGCCACTTTAACGTGAAACAATTTGACTGGTGTGAAATATTTTTGTTACTTGTTTGTTCAGGTTCTGAAAAAAAGAGACTGATGAAATTTTTTATCTTCTTTCATAACAGAGAGACTCAGTGAAACAAAACCATGCACCACAGTGCAGCCTGTGTCTTCAAAACCTCCTGAAGTAAAAGGTAAGTTATTGTTTTTTTCCTGTCACATATTTGCATCTTGGATTAAATTTAGATTATCTGAAATATTCCTCAGTTTAATTCTAAAAGTTGATTCTGGATATGAATCTGCTTTCAAATGTATCTCTTTGTGTTTACTCTCAACATTTTTGACTTGTGTGAAATTTACTTTTCTATTCAAATTCCTGTAAAGAGGCTGATGAAAGTGAAATCTTTTTTATCCTCTTTCATAACAGAGAGACTCAGTGAAACAAAACCATGCATCACGGTGCCCCCTGTTTGCCCAACACCTCCTGAAGTAAAAATAAGTAAGTTACTCATTTTTCTTGTCACATATTTGCATCTTCTGATGATGATTAATCAAACAGTGATGGACTGACCGATACAGTTGACAGAAAACAGTCTCTGATTGTCTCAGCTTCTCTCAGATTCAAACTCTTTACCTTTAAACTTCCTGCTGCTTCCAAATCACGTGATTTCTTTTCTGTGATCTCTTCAAAGATGATTCATGTCTGAAGTGTGAAACAGGCTGGGAGCAACATGGAGGACAGTGTTATTATTTCTCCACCAGCCGTTCATCCTGGGAAGAGAGCAGAAGCTTGTGCAAACGTCGAGGAGGAGACCTGGTTAAGATAGACAGCAGAGAGGAGCAGGTATAAAACACTGCTGCAGATTCATGTTCTCACATATTTTATCATGTTTCATCATCTCAGCACAGAAAAGTCTCACAGAGGAAATTTCATCCACATTTTCCTCTTCAGAGTTTCCTGGAGTATAGACTGAGAGACATAATGGACGATCCTGAGGACAAGTTCTGGATCGGACTGACAGACTCAAAGACAGAGGGTGAATGGTTGTGGGTGGACGACTCACCACTGAACACAAGGTTTGATCTTTGTGAAAACATTTTTGTCCATTTCCTGTTCAAAGTTCAAAGTTTTTATTGATCCACTTCTTTCTGTTCTTCATCTCTTAGTCTGAGTTTTTGGATGACATGGGAGTCAGACGACTGGACTGGGGAGGATCCTGATGGAGAGGACTGTGTGAGGATGGGGGTGAGAGGAGGAGCAATAAATCTGAGGTGCTGGTTTGATAAATCCTGTAAAGTGTCTCAGAGATACATTTGTGAGAAAAAAAGCAGAAACTAGATGTTATACATGTGTCTGAAATGCAGTTAAGCCTGAGTTTAACAATCTGTGACATGATGTTGGTTTTGACCTTGCAAACATCTAAAGATCTCCTCCAGACAGATATTAAAAATACTTTGAATAATATTTTGTGTCTGATTTGTACAGAATCATTCAGCTTGTTATTGATCTTCTTCAGTTGTGCTACAGCTCACCTGTAAAATATTTTATAAACAATTTTCAACCATAAACTTATTTTCCTTTTATTTCATTCTTTTTATTTTTTAATTACATTTTCTTTTTCTTTTAATCTTTTCATTTTTTTTGTGTTCTCACTATCTTTTGAACTTAAAACCATTAAAACTGTGGATACAACTGATCCAACATCTATAATTTATAAATACAACAGAAATTTTTAACATCTTTGATTCATTTTCTGTTTAATGAAAATAAACAGTCCCTGTCTATTCATGTCCTGTTGGTGTTTGACTGATTTGATGCTTTATGTTGTGCTGAACTTGAAGTGTTGAAAAACACAAAAAGGGAAAAAGCTCATGGTGGAAATAGTTAAGACATAAAAAGACCAGAAGGGGGCGACACGTCCTCATCTGCTCTGACTGTAAATTTGCATCAATGAATATGAAACTGTTCAGTTTCAAACTAAATAAAAATGGACCAACATCTCATATATGGCCTCATTGTTGCTGAGAATAAATCATTTATTCAATGCTTGTTTAAAATTAATGTAAAATCTAAATAAACAATAACAAAAACCTGGTTCCCTGGTTCCCCATCTTTTAGTCTGACAGGAAGTTTGTTCTTTTACTGAAAGCTGTGAAACACTAAAGTCACTGTGACTGAGACTGATGGTCACACAGTGGTAGAATAGCAGATGTGGATGGTGAGCTGCACATTTGTGTGTATTGGAAAATCCTAAAAAAAAAAAAAAAAGAGCAGAGGGGCAAAATTAAAGCGGTGAGTCCTAAATATGATGTATATATGACTGACATTTAACATTTTCTGTTTACACTGCGTGACTATTTATCTATCTATAGATAGATCTATCTATCTTATGGGGTGTCACAGTGCTCCATTCTAGGACCACTTTTATTCTCTCTTTATTTACTCCCTTTTGGCCAAATTATCAAACAGAATGATATTTCATTTCATTGCTACGCAGATGATACTCTGTTCTATTTATCCTGTAAACCATCTGAATCAGCCAAATTGTTTTTGATGTATAATTGCCTAGCTGCAATTAAGGATTTGATGGCTGCAATTTTTCTTAAGTTTAACTCCTCAGAAAAAGAACCTTGGAGTTCCTTTAGAACAAGGCAAGGGTGAAAACCAAGGGTGACAGGGCTTTTGCTGTTAGGACCCCAACCCTCTGAAACAGTTTACACGAGGAACTTACACTAGAAACCTCATTGTCTTTTAAACTGCCTTTAAATAATCTCTTAAAACTTGCAGAATGACTTGCATAATTAATATAATTAATTATTAGAATAATTATTTTATCTGTAACTTTTATAAGTTACTTAAATCCTTTTTCTACAATTACTTTTAACTGGTTTATATGTCATTTTATTTGTTGCCTCTATTCAAATTGATTTTATGTTGTTTGATTCACTGTCTTTGATTCTGATTTCTTGCACTCTTCTAATTGCAATTTGTAACCATTGTTTTGCAAGGTACTACATACATAAAATTATTATCAATATCATCATTATTATTATTAGGACAGCATTTTATTTGTTAGAGCCTGAGTTAAACATGTGCAAATCAATAATTGTTGCTTTTTGTTTCAGAGAAAGTTTCCTCATCAACTGACACCACTGACACTGAAGTGAGGATCCTGAAGACTCAGCACAATGAGTCGTCCACAGAGCTACACAGAAGGTAAGAACCAGTGATGTGGTGGTAAATTAACAGGATGGGGAACTCTGAAAAACAGCCCCCAGGTTAAACACAACATTGCAGCTCCAAGATGACACAGAAGTGATGACAACAGACAGAGATATCAACTCCATTTGTTAAATTCCCTGGACCAAGAACCTGATGGGGTGTGGTCTGGCCTCTGGAGGTCAGACCACAAGTTCTTCCTCTCTACAACTTGCTCCCCTCAGGTCCGGGTGCCCTACTGTTTCATTTGCACTGCTCTGCTAGACCTCTCCTCCTCAGTAGCAACTCTCACCTCACCTAGCCCAGTTGCCGCCCAGCCCCTCCTCTGGCCATTGTTCCCATCAGGACTACATGGCATAGCCATAACACTGCCTCCTCAACCACAGCCTCTGCTCTCCATTTCCTACTGGTCTTGACTTCTACCCAAGACTTTAATTTTGCTTGACTCTCAGAACTGCAGCGCCTCCCTTGCACACAAGACCTTTAACTCCTCCTCCATGGATTTCAGGGGGAGCCTTGGTTTTCAGGTGTTTCCATAGAGGGTGATTCTGCTCAAGCTCTTTGGCAGACCTAGCCATCTCCTCAGTTAATGACTAACTCTCCTTTCCAGTTCTGAGATGGTGGAGATCAGGAATTCAGGTGGAGGAGCACTGGCCACAAGATCCTTGGCAGAATCCCGTGTTGGTAAACCCGTGAATTCCCTAGTCTTTAGGTATACACACCTGTTGTTGGGGCAACAGCCTGGGGCAGTGTTTATACACCGTGTGAGATGTTCTGCTTGGTCCTGGTGCTGACCTGGCCCTTGCTTTCTTCACCACACCCTGGACTTCTTTCAGGAGCAGCTCCCTAAGGTCAAATGCCTCAGCCTTTTCTGGTGGTCTTATCACAGCCTCACAGTTTTCTAGATCTTGGTTTCTGATGGGGCCAGTGAAGGTGTCATGGAGGTGTAGGTTGACTTCTTTCCAACAGGCGAGGCGTCCACTGGGTCTCATGGAGCTGCTTGATGAGTTGATGATGAAGGCAGGCCGCTTCCAAAACCTCTCCCCCCATTGTCTCCTGTATTGCTCAGCCTCAAGCATCAGCTGATGGGAGGTTTGATGCTGACCTCCCATGCTCACTATGATGGTCACTGTAGTTTGCAACCTTCTCTCCACGTCCTCTTTGTCTGTTGCCTCCAGCACCATATCTGCATCTTCGTCAGACTTCTGCTACTCTGTTGTTTGGCAGGCTTATGTCTTCCTCATCCTTCTCTTCTCTCCTCTCTGACCGAAGGAACTGTTTACACAACCTGGATGATCTGGGCTCTGTGGAGTGATTCTGGGCCTGATTCCTGGCCCTCTGTCTCACCAAGTGCAAGACCTTGGCCTTACAGTGCTCTCAAACTCTCCTTGCATTTCATCCTTGATTGATTTAGGCCTCTCTGGTTCTTGCAGATTTTGCCACACAAACATTCCATACTTGTTATCATTTGTCCACTGATGTTCATCTTTAATCTTGAATCTGTTTGGCTGGGGTGCCAAGAAATGGGGGGAACAGGACTAAATGTTTTCTGCTGTGAAATACTTTCTCTTTTTATAAAGCCAGTCATGCTTGACATTTAGTTTTTTTTTTTTTTTTAGTTGATCAGAAAACAGGCCTACGTCATTGCTATGGCAGCATTTAGATAAAAACAAACTTCCTTTAAGATCACTTCTAAGCTGATGGAATCATACTCTAAAACTTACATAGTTTTACAATATCAACTGGAGACGTATTAACACATATATATGAACTATCTGAAGAAAAGTTGGAAATTTGTATATTTAGAGCACTTCTCAGCAGATCATAATTAAGAAAATAGGCCCATTTTACTGCTCAAGCAGCATCAGTCATACAGGCCTCAGCAGAGGTGAATTAAGTAAATAAAAAGTTTGATTGACCTTTAATGACAAAGATAATGTACCTTTAAAGGGTTTAAACCAGTACTTGCAGATTTTTTTTCTCTTCATCTCTTTTCCCATCTGCCAGTCACCAGAGAGGAAGAAAGAAAGCTATTGCAATAACATTATACCAAGTTTTGTTTTGTTTGTTTTTTGTGTTGCACAATATTTGTACAATGACAAAATGTTTGCGCAATGGCAAAATGTTTGTAGAGAAATTTTTGGCACACAATGTCTCAATGTATGTACAAACCTTTATTTTGTTCCACAATGTTATAGAGAAATCTTTCTGCAGTGTCTAAAACTAAATTTGGTTTGGTTGTTTTTTTTTAGCAGATAAAGGTTTATTTTATTGTACATTTTATCACATATAAATGCAGGTAACTCTTCATTCTCAAAATGTAATTGTGCTCATCACATCCACAAAGCCTAATGATTTTATGTTCTCATCTAAAATCTGAATTATATCAGAAGTTCACCCTAGAACTCTTAGCCATGATCCAGCTCACTATGAATAAGCTGCACTTAAAGGGCTTAAAGGATCAGTGTATAGGATTTAGTGGCATCTAGTGGTGAGAGTGCAGATTGCAACCAACTGAATACCCGTCCCCTCACTCTCATTCTCCCTGGGGGAATGGATGGCCGTCAAGTGGCCGTCAAGTGACAAAGTGGCATCAACTACACATCAACTAGTCTGACAAGAAAGATAAGTTTTTTTACCTAATTTCTGTGCACAATTCAGCTCAGTGTGAGAGTCTGTCATGTTCTGTTGTCATTTACGGTCATGGGACAACCCACCACCCCATATCAGTCACTCTAGGGGAAACACTGTATATTTAGGTATTGTATTTAGTTGTTAGTCTGCAAAGCCATAGGTAGTAGCTGACATGTAACAAGCTGTAACAAGCTGTGGCACCAATATTAAAATGTGAAAGGCCTTATGTAGAGCCACTATTTGGTTCGGTTTGTCTGAGTATTTGCATGTCTTTGGACTGTGGGAGGAAACCGGACTACCTGGGGGAAACCCTCTCAAGCCTATGGAGAACATTCAAACCAGGGTTCAAATCCCAAACCTTCTAGCTTTGAGGAGACGGTGCTTACCACTGCACCACCATGCCACCCTAATACAAGCATTCTCATTATATTATATTCCATTTCTGCCGATAGATCCTCATCAGTGTTACACACTGGTCCTTTAAGGACTTATTGCTATGACAGCAGTTCCAGATGAATATTAAATTACCTTCAATCAGTAATCATTAATTCAATAATCAGCCAAGAAACCCACACTCGTGTCAGTTAGTCAACATGATGACATGACATGACATGTCAACATGTTCTGTCATACATGACCTGAATAACTCAGTTATCCTTATATGAAGAACAGGGGTATGTGTGTCTCATGTCATGTGACATCTCTGTCTCCTCTACAGGTTCAACAGGTGGGTCTACCAGAGGGTCAAAGGTCACATCAGAGAGAGTGGCCGTGCTGGTTCTCTGTGCTCTGATGGCAGCTGCTGTCATTGTTATTTACCGTCTCTGTGAGTTTCTACAGTTTCTACATTAAATCATCTACAAACAAACTTCATGTGGAGAAATTCACAACAGACCAGTACTTTATGGTTTTCTAAAGATCAAACAGTCATTATTGTTCATTATCTATTACTGACAATAAATGAATACTTCCTGTTTTTAAAACCAGCTTTAGCTCATTTCCAAACCAAGAAAAACCTCCAAACACTGAGAGATGAGTACGAAGCTGTGAGAAGAAACCTCACAGGTAAGTCTGTCAGGGTTCAGTCTCAAACA
The DNA here is from genome assembly GCF_001640805.2 of Lates calcarifer. NCBI lineage: Eukaryota > Metazoa > Chordata > Actinopteri > Centropomidae > Lates > Lates calcarifer. The sequence goes on along the minus strand of NC_066835.1, from coordinate 18,879,750 downwards.
ACTTTGCCCAGTCACTTTATGTAACATTTTTTGGACAAAACTGGTATTGTATATAACCTTCTTCAGTTCAGCTCCACCTGGTGAAATCTTTTTATCCTCTTTCATTACAGAGAGGCTCAGTGAAACAAAACCATGCATCACAGTGAAGCCTGTTTGCCCAAAACATCCTGAAGTAAAAAAAAGTAAGTTATTGATTTGTGCTGTCACATATTTGCATCTTGGATTGAATTTAGATAGTTTGAAACATTCCTCAGTCTAATTCTGACAGCTGAACATGATATGAATCTGTTTTCAAATTTATCTCTCCTTATGTGCCTTCTCATAATTTTTGATTAGTGTAAAAATTATTTTTCTGTTCAGATGGTCCTGTGAAGAGACAGATGGAAGTGAAATCTTTTTTTATCTTCTTTCATAACAGAGAGATGGAAAACAGTCTCTGATTGTCTCAGCTGCTCAGATTCAAACTCTTTACCTTTAAACTTCCTCCTGCCTCCAAATCACATGTGATTTCTTTGCTGTTATCTCTTCAAAGATGATTCATGTCAGAAGTGTGAAACAGGCTGGGAGCAACATGGAGGACAGTGTTATTATTTCTCCACCAGACGTTCATCCTGGAATGAGAGCAGAAGCTTCTGCCAAAGTGAAGGAGGAGACCTGGTTAAGATAGACAGCAGAGAGGAGCAGGTATAAAACACTGCTGCAGATTTATGTTCTCACATATTTTATCATGTTTCATCATCTCAGCACAGAAAAGTCTCACAGAGGAAATTTCATCCACATTTTCCTCTTCAGAGTTTCCTGGAGTATAGACTGAGAGAAAAAATGGAGGCTGTTCAGGACAGGTTCTGGATCGGACTGACAGACTCAAAGACAGAGGGTGAATGGTTGTGGGTGGACGACTCACCACTGAACACAAGGTTTGATCTTTGTGAAAACATTTTTGTCCATTTCCTGTTCAAAGTTCAAAGTTTTTACTGATCCACTTCTTTCTGTTCTTCATCTCTTAGTCTGAGTTTTTGGATGGTAAAACAGCCAGACAACTGGACAGTGGATGATCCTGATGGAGAGAACTGTGTGAGGATGGGGGTGATAGGAGGAGCAATAAATCTGAAGTGCTGGTTTGATAAATCCTGCAAAGCAAATCAGAAATATATTTGTGAGAAACAAGCAGAGAACGGACACTGGTCATGTGTCTGAAATCCAATTAAGCCTGAGTTTAACAATCTGTGACATGATGCTGGTTTTGACCTTGTAAACATTTAAAGATCTCCTCCAGACAGATATTAAAAATACTTTGAATAATATTTTGTGTCTGATTTGAAAAGAATCATTCAGCTTGTTATTGATCTTCTTCAGTTGTGCTACAGCTCACATCTAAAATATTTTATAAACTAATTTCAACCATAAACTTATTTTCTTCTTATTTCATTTTTTTTTTTATTTCATTATTTTGTGTTCTTTGTTTGAAGCTTTAAAACATTAAAACTGTAGATACAACTGATCCAACATCTACAGTTTAGAAATACAACAGAAACTGTGTTTTAACATCTTTGATTCATTTTCTGTTTAATGAAAATAAACAGTCCTGTCTATTTGTATTTGTTTGTATTAAACTGAGCAGACAGAGTGCGACAAGTTTCACTTTTTCCTGCTGTAAAATTTGTTGCAGTTCTCCACCAGTGAGAAAACTACAGATGCTGAGTGAATGAAAAGGTAAAAGAACAAAGAGAGAACAGAGAGAGAACAGAAATGACAATTAAAACCTTTAACTTGTAAGACACAAAGACACAAAAAGGGAAAAAGCTCATGGTGGAAATAGTTAAGACATAAAAGGACCAGAAGGGGGCGACATGTCCTCATCTGCTCTGACTGTAAATTTGCATCAATGAATATGAAACTGTTCAGTTTCAAACTAAATAAAAATGGATCAACATCTGTGGCCTCACTGTTACTGAGAATAAATCATTTATTCAAATCTTAATTAGAAACGAATAGTTAAAACTGAATAATTATTCAAACAACAAAAATCTGGTTTTGAGGAACTAGATTCTCCTCCCCATCTTTCAGTCTGACAGGAAGTTTGTTTTTTAAGTCACTGAGACTGAGACTGATGGTCACTCAGTGGTAAAACAGCAGGTGTTGATGGAGCGATGAACGATGGCGTGAATCTCAAAATCCAGGAGAGAAAAATTAATCAGGTGAGTCCTAAATAAAATGCATATATGATTGTTTTTAACATTTTCTGTTTCCACTGTTTGTCTGTCTGTTTATAGCATTTTTATTTGTTGAGACTGAGTGAAACGTGTGAGAATCAACAACTGTTGCTTTTTGTTTTGGAGAAAGTTTCCTCATCGACTGACACCGAAGTGAGGATCCTGAGGACTCAGCACAATGAGTCGTCCACAGGGCTACACAGAAGGTAAGAACCAGTGATGTGGTGGTAAATCAACAGGAAGCTGAACTGTGACACAGAGATGACGACAAAAGACAGATGTCTATGATTCTAGTCTTCTCTTCTCTGACTGCCTGAGTAAACTGTTTGCACAACCTAGACAATCTGGGCTTTGTGGAGTGCTTCTGGGCCCGGCTGCTCCTCTGTCCCAGCAGGAGCTAGGCCATTGCATTGTGGCGTCTGCAATCTCTCCTTGCATTTCATCCTCAATTGGTGGATCTTTAGGCTTTTCTTGCTCTTGCGGATCTTGCCGCACAACTACTCTATACTTGCCCTTGTTTGTCCATTACTGTTCACTGTTAACCTTGAATCTGTCTGGCTGGGGTGCTCATCACTGGGTATAACGCCTTTCTTCTATCTGTAGCCTATTCCTGATAGTCTCTGGTTTCTCCAGATAGTTGTGATGACACATCGACTGATGCTAAGCTAGGGCACATCATCAGTGATGCAGTATAGTTGTCACATAAATAAACAAACGGTCTTGCAGATTCAAGTCAAGAAATGGAAGAAAAAGGACAAAATGTTTCCTGCTGCTATCAGTGAAATACTTCCTCCTCTTACAAAGGAAGACAAGTTTGAGGTTTAGCTTTTTTATCTGTTGATCATGTGTAATAGATCTTGTCAGTTTAAACTTTTAAACTTTAAACTTTAATATACTTGGAGTTTAAAACAGGCCTAGTTCATTGCTACAGCAGCATTTAGATTTCCTTTCAAGATCAATTCTAAGCTGATGAAACCATATCCTGAAAGTTGTCAGTTTGTATATTTAGGTTGTTGTACAATGACAAAGTGTTTGTGCACCAGGGCCCTGTATGTGTGTCTCATGTCATGTGACATCTGTTTCCTCTAAATGTTCAACAGGTGAAGCTCCTGCCTCTCAACAAACAAAATCTACCAGAGGGTCAAAGGTCACATCAGAGAGAGTGGCCCTGCTGGTTCTCTGTGCTCTGATGGCAGCTGCTGTCATTGTTATTTACCGTCTCTGTGAGTTTCTACAGTTTCTATGGACAATAATATAGAAACTACTGACCACCTTCACATGATGAAAATCACAACAGACCAGTACTTAAGTCATTATTGTTCATAATAAAATACTGACCTTTACTGACTGCTTCCTGTTTTTAAAACCAGATTTAGATAATTTCCTAACTCTCCAAACACTGAGAGATGAGAATGAAGCTCTGAAAAGAAACCTCACAGGTAAGTCTGTCAGGGTTCACACCTGTGAAAAGCTTCAGTCTCTACAAATTTGTCCAGTCACTTTAACATGAAACAATTTGACTGGTGTGAAATATTTTTGTTATTTATTTGTTCAGGTTCTGAAAAAAAGAGACTGATGAAATTTTTTATCTTCTTTCACAACAGAGAGACTCAATGAAACAAAACCACACACCACAGTGCAGCCTGTGTCTTCAAAACCTCCTGAAGTAAAAGGTAAGTTATTGTTTTTTTTTCCTGTCACATATTTGCATCTTGGATTAAATTTAGATGATCTGAAATATTCCTCAGTTTAATTTTAAAAGTTTATTACTGATATGAATCTGCTTTCAAATGTATCTCTTTGTGTTTCCTCTCAACATTTTTGACTCATGTGAAAGTTATTTTTCTGTTCAGATTCCTGTAAAGAGACAGATGGAAGTGAAATCTTTTTTATCTTCTTTCATAACAGAGAGACTCAGTGAAACAAAACCACACACCACAGTGCAGCCTGTTTGCCCAAGACATCCAGAGGTAAAAATAAGTAAGTTACAGATTTTTTTTGTCACATATTTTCATCTTCTTATGATGATTAATCAAACAGTGATGGACTGACAGATACAGTTGACAGAAAACAGTCTCTGATTGTCTCAGCTTCTCTCAGATTCAAACTCTTTACCTTTAAACTTCCTGCTGCTTCCAAATCACATGTGATTTCTTTGCTGTGATCTCTTCAAAGATGATTCATGTCTGAAGTGTGAAACAGGCTGGGAGCAACATGGAGGACAGTGTTATTATTTCTCCACCAGACGTTCATCCTGGAAAGAGAGCAGAAGCTTCTGCAAACGTCGAGGAGGAGACCTGGTTAAGATAGACAGCAGAGAGGAGCAGGTATAAAACACTGCTGCAGATTCATGTTCTCACATATTTTATCATGTTTCATCATCTCAGCACAGAAAAGTCTCACAGAGGAAATTTCATCCACATTTTCCTCTTCAGAGTTTCCTGGAGAAAACAGTGAGAAAAAAAATGGACCATGATGAGGACTTGTTCTGGATCGGACTGACAGACTCAAAGACAGAGGGTGAATGGTTGTGGGTGGACGACTCACCACTGAACACAAGGTTTGATCTTTGTGAAAACATTTTTGTCCATTTCCTGTTCAAAGTTCAAAGTTTTTATTGATCCACTTCTTTCTGTTCTTCATCTCTTAGTCTGAGTTTTTGGATGACATGGGAGCCAGACAACTGGACAGTGGATGATCCTGATGGAGAGAACTGTGCAAGGATAGGGGCGATAAGAGATTATGACCTGATCCGCTGGTATGATAGATCCTGTAAAGTGAATCAGAAATATATTTGTGAGAAAGAAGCAGAAACTGGAGAATATATGGTCTCATGTGTCTGAAATCCAGTTAAGCCTGAGTTTAACAATCTGTGACATGATGCTGGTTTTGACCTTGCAAACATTTAAAGATCTCCTCCAGACAGATATTAAAAATACTTTGAATAATATTTTGTGTCTGATTTGAACAGAATCATTCAGCTTGTTATTGATCTTCTTCAGTTGTGCTACAGCTCACATGTAAAATATTTTATAAACAATTTTCTACCATAAACTTTTCTTTTTATTTCATTATTATTTTCTTTTTTTTAAAAATTAATTACATTTTTCTTTTTCTTTTTATCTTTTTATTTTTTTGTGTTCTCACTCTCACTCAACATCTACAGTTTATAAATACAACAGAAACTGTGTTTTAACATCTTTGATTCATTTTCTGTTTAATGAAAATAAACAGTCCCTGTCTATTCATGTCCTGTTGGTGTTTGACTGATTTGATGCTTTATGTTGTGCTGAACTTGAAGTGTTGAAAAACACAAAAAGGGAAAAAGCTCATGGTGGAAATAGTTAAGACATAAAAGGACCAGAAGGGGGCGACACGTCCTCATCTGCTCTGACTGTAAATTTGCATTAACGGATATGAAACTGTTCAGTTTCAAACTAAATAAAAATAGATCAACATTTTGTTTGTGGCCTCACTGTTACTAAGAATAAATCATTTATTAAAGTCATTATTAAAAATTTATTTAAAATCTAAATCAACATTAACATTTTTGAGGAACTAGATTCTCATCTTTCAGTCTGACAGGAAGTTTTTTTTTAAAACTGAGAGCTATATAAGCAATAAAGTCACTGAGACTGAGACTGATGGTCACTCAGTGGTAAAACAGCAGATGTTGATGGAGCACTGAACAGTGGTGTGAATCTAAAAAGAGAGATTAATCCGGTGAGTCCTATCTATCTGTTATGTTATTCGTTTTTTTAAAAATTACTTAATTAAAAATATTAAGTAATTAATTATTATATAAAGTAATTTGATTTAATTTACATTAAATATACCTTGGGACACCAGATAGCCAATTCCCTAAATCAGTCTCTTAAAGAATACTAACTATCAATATGGAACATTTGATTAATAATTAAGTTAATAACTACAACCAAAATTAACCTATTGATAGTTAGTAAAAGTTGAAGAATTTGGAGTTCTACAGCATAGAGATTGGTAATATTCAGCTTTACACAACATTTAACAGACCAGCAAAACAAATGAACAAATACCAAAATGAAATGATAAAACACTAAATCTAACCTAATCCACAAACACTATTTACAGATGTGCGTGCGTGTGTGTCTGTGAGAAATTAGACAATGGCAAGACGGCTGATTTAAGATAGCTCCTTTGTCGTGAGTCGCATGGGTTAAAACAAAGGAGCTAAAATCAAGATGCTGGTATCAAAAGATGGCCTGTGGGGGAGGTTAACAAAGCAGTTCTCCTTTTTTCCAATCAATGTTTTTTTGTTTGTTTGTTTTTTTTAATTAAACTTGAATTTCGTATATTCATACAAAGTACAAATCCATATAACTTCAAATGTAAAAGAGGCATTGGAGTGAAAGAATGAAAACATACATAACATAAAGGGAAAGGAAATAAAATAATTAAGAGAATACAAAAGAAATAAAGAAATAAAAAATAGAGGGTGGAGTCATAGGAGTTTTTTTAATCAAGTTTGAGTTCCTTTATCAAATTGCAGTAGTGTAGAATTTTGGTTGTGTTTTCAAGAAGCTACATTTTTGTGAGAAAATTTCCCAAGGATATTGATTGTGTTTACTGCCAAGTCATGTGATCCATTTCCTAAAAAATACCAAAGATGACATTTTCTTTGGATAGTTCAGGGAGATTAATAATTTTAGGAAATAAACAGTAATGCAAATCTTCCCAAAAGATAACAGCTACTTAACATACGTTTTGTAGTTTCAGTATTTAAGTGTTAATTATTACGATCTACAGCAAAACACTGTCTTAAAAATTCTCCAGAAGGATAAACTCCATTGATCATTTTAAAGTGAACCTCTTTTGCTTTTGGTGCAATTGGAAACTTCGGCAAATTTGATGTAAATTTTTGAAACTGAAATTGAGTTTTTGTTTGATGAGTAAGGATATAATTCTGAATTGTGATGTTAAGCAATTTTAAACCTGAGAGAGGATGTCCATTCATCAAAAGCTCAGGAACCTGCGGACTTACATTATTTAGACATAAGGTAAAGGACAACAAAATTATAGATTGTGGGGTGGCTTTGACAACCTTATTATACTCTTTTTGGTCATTTAAATTAAAAAAGTCCTGTTATATAGGTTATAATATTATCAATATGTTCTTTATTTCTAATATACACACACAATGATTCTACGAGTGTCCACCTTCATACTTCTAATCTAATCCCAGTACAAAATAATGTGAATTTAGCGGTATATCTATCCCAAATACTTTCTTAATCTCACCTTGGACTGACAACCAAAAAGTTGAGATTTTTGGGCACAACCATATGAAATGACTATATGTACCACAGGTATTTTTAAATTTCCAACATAGTGGGGAGCATGTAGGGTCTTATTTACACCGAATAGCTGGGGTTACATGTAGTCTGTGAATAATTTCATATTGGGTCTCATAAAATTTATTAGAGCATGTGATTTTCTTTGCATTCAATAGGATGTTTTGCCCCATATCATCATCACCCAAACGGGACTCAAAATCTTCCTCCCAAGACATTTTATTCTTTATAGCAGAGAGGTTAACATTTGATTGCGTATATAACTTATAATTTTCTTCATTAGAAAAGAAGCTTTCAATAATATCTTTTCCAATTGATTCATATGCCTTAAATATTGGTATGGATTGGATGTAACTCTACTGTAACTAGATAATATGCATTTCCTGCAGAAAATGCGTGTGAATGCTTCAAGCATTCGCACTATTGCTCTTCTATTTCATTATTATTATTATTATTAGTAATGCTATTTTTAAAAAAGTATAAGCATCCACTGCTAGACTCAAACCGGCAATCTCGTGGTTCAACTTCTCTACCCATTGCGCCAAGGAAGACAGAGTACTACAAGGTGTTACAGTGAATTGTAGTGATAGTAAAATTGCAAAATTGCATAAATAGCAAAATTGCAAAAAGCGCAAAGTATTCATAACAATATCTATTATTATTATCATTATTGTTAGCGTTGCTTTTCTCAGGAGGTGTTTTTCATATTTGTCTGGGTCGGGACTTGAACACCATGGGTTGGTAAGCATCCGTGTTACCGATCTCGCCACTGAAGTCCACAGGATAAAGCCTGGCAATAAAACCAGTTGTAGTGATAGTACAATTGCAAAATTGCAAAATTGTTATAAATAGCAAAATAGCATAAAAGCGTAAAAAGTTGAATAAGCAAAACAGTATAAAGCTTCAAAAGTGAAAAAATTTCATAGAGTGGTTTTTACAGCATAAAGTGCAGTGTCTGAAGCGGGGATCAAACCGGGGACCTTGGGACTGGGAAAGCTCCCATAGGGTCCCATTCATTTTTTAATTCATAAAAAAATCATATAAAATCATAGAAGCATAGGATCAGAAAGTTGAATACATTCTGGAATGTCCAGGAGAAGCTGAACGTTTTGATACCTGAATGGTGTATGTAGCATGAAGTGTGCAGGACTAGTTAGGGACCGAAAAAGATACGGAAAAATAATAAAATAGAATAGCAAAAAAAAGGTGTTTGAGGAAGACTGAATTCTGTCCTAAATTGTGAAAAAGATTTAAGAGTCCCATCTGAACAAGACTGCACAAAATTCAGATTAGATCAAATTGGTGCCAGAACAGAGTGTTGATTCATTATCTCAAAATGCCTACAAAGCTGATTCCAAGTTTTGAGAGTATTTCTGATAGTTTTCTAAATCCCCTGTAGTCCATCCATCCATTATCTATACTGCTTATCCGTGAGGGGTCGGAGAGCGGACTCACATTGATAGTACATTGTATTGGGAAGTGCTATCCCCCATTTCCTTCACGACTTGGTCTGAATTAAATTTGATCATATTTTCAAAATTAACAGTATCAAAAATACCTAGAGATTTAAACCCATTGGGAGACAACTTCAAAGGAATGTATTTCAGTAAATGAGAGGATCTCAAATTCCCAAGTGAAGTGAAGTCCCAAAAATTTTACAGAACTAATCTTATATCCAGAGAACAACTCAAACTCATTAATTATCTTGATAATAGCTGGGACTGAGGACACGGGATTGCTCAAAAATAAAATGTCATCAGCGTACAGGTTTAGTTTGGATACCACTAATTCTAGAACAAGATCTAATCACTTCTGCTAAGGGCTCCATTACTAATGCAAATAATAAAGGAGATAAAGGGCAACCTTGTTTTGTACTTTTACTTATTAAAAATGGAGAAGACATTGTGCCATTAATAGAGGCTATTGTTTGTGGTGCTGGATATAGCAATTTGATCCAATCCATAAAACTCTCAACAAAAAGAAAAACACTACAGCATTTTTTAAAATTATTTTTTGCCCAGTTACATCACCAAGTCCATGGGTGTGAGAATTAACAATTGTTTCTTTCTGTTTCAAAGAAAGTTTCCTCATCGACTGACACCGAAGTGAAGATCCTGAGAACTCAGCACAATGAATCGTCCACGGGGCTACAAAGAAGGTAAGAACCAGTGATGTGGTGGTAAATCAACAACTAGTGGCTGTTTGCCTGTCATCAGTCTCTTAAAATAGAGTATTGATCCTGTAAATGACTGTATCATCATGAAAGATCAATAATTAATAAATCAAATGATTGATTTAAACCTCTCTCTCACAGAAAGTGCTGTTTTCAGGAGTTTGTGTAAAGTTGTCGCAGCTGCTAAAAGATGACAGATAAATATCAACAAAGACAGAGATGTCATCTACAACTGTCAAATTCATGTGGTGGTTTCTATTAAAGTTTCTATTATTCAGGGTCAGTTTAATAACTTATACATGAACCAAGTCAAAGAGTATTCTGAGGCTTAATTCAGCTTTGTGCTGATTTCCCTTTATGAAATTTTTGTTTTCATAGAGATGTCAGTTTATATTTATGTAAAGGGTACAGTGATGCACAGCGAATAGCAGCTATCATCAGTTATTACTGTAAACAAAAGGCAGTTTGAAGTTAAACTTCTTCATCAGTTCATCAAAGCTTATTAGAAAGATTTAGGGAAAAGCCTGTTCTATTAAAAGGTTTTAAATCATATATTTCTGAATCATATTACAAATATATTTGAAGAGTTTTAGGAATTTAAATTGGAAATGTGTTTAGTTTGTTTCTCTGTTTCTCATCTGATTATAACTGAGAAAATCAGCTCTACTGCTTCCACAGCATCAGTTACACAGGGGTCAGCTGAGATGAGAGAAAAACTTAGGCATCAAGCAAGTCCTTTCTGTTCGTATAATGCTGTGGAGATGGTGTGAGATGAAGCAGTGATGTTTGTGTGTCATGGAAAAATCTGCACTAAATGCACCACAGACTCAAATGCTCTCACAAACAAACACTGTAGGTTACCACAGTGGTAAAGGAAACTGTGGGTGCCAAATTATGTGAACAACATTGGTAATGAGGTTGAGCACCTCATTGGTAGAATGCTGCTGTTTGTGTGTTGCAGCAAAACATGTTTTCCTGTTTTAATAATCTACAATAAAATGAACATCTGTGTAATCTAACACCATCTGATACAAAAGCACTGCAAGGAAGTGACACTTATGATGTCAGAGAGCCGCTAGTTTCACTGATAATATCAGTTCATGTGCTGTTGACAATAGTGGAGGAAGGACTGTGATCTTTTTGTTGTGCAAAATAAGCAATACCACAGAGTAGAAGTACTTCACTGATAATTCAAGCAGCTTAACAGTAACCTAAGTCAGTTCAGAGGAACTTCAGGTCAAGGCTAGAGACCGGTGTCACCTGTCATGGAGCCCAGCAGATGTGTGATGGCACGGCGTGCAGAGTTTGATGACTGGTCAAAGCATTACTCAAAATGAACACTGGGCTCCTCGAGGACTATTCACCAATATTTGGGCACATTTACATAACACTATGCACATAACAACTATTGCTGGTCAAGGTGGAGCTAATTTTAACAATGTACTGCTGAGTAAGTAATCTATAAAAACAAACTGTAATTTATTAGTTGGTTATATTTTGTATTAATAATCTGAATCTGTAAAGTAACTAAAATGTAATGGATTTAAAAGTAGAATTTTCACTTCTGAGATACAATGAAATATAAATATGAAGGGCTAGAAAATTTAAATATTCAAGTAAAGTATTGTTCACCACTGGTTATTGAACAATAATTGAATACATTTCAATTATCACCCTCTGTGCATATCTAAACATGTGTCTCATGTCATGTGTCTCCTCTACAGGTTCAACAGGTGAAGCTCCTGCCTCTCAACAAACAAAATCTACCAGAGGGTCAAAGTTCACATCAGAGAGAGTGGCCCTGATGGTTCTCTGTGCTCTGATGGCAACTGCTGCCATTGTTATTTATGGTCTCTGTGAGTTTCTAGAGTTTCTACATGAAATAATAAACAAGTAATTTCATGTGAAGAAAATCACAACAGACCAGTACTTTATGGTTTTTTAAAAATCAGTCATTATTGTTCATTATCTATTACTGACCTTTACTGACTACTTCCTGTTTTTAAAACCAGATTTAGATAATTTCCTAACTCTCCAAACACTGAGAGATGAGAATGAAGCTCTGAAAAGAAACCTCACAGGTAAGTCTGTCAGGGTTCACACCTGTGAAAAGCTTCAGTCTCTACAACCTTGTCCAGTCACTTTAACATGTGACACATTTTGGACAAAATCTGGATTGTTTATAACCTCTATTAGTTCAATTCCACCAGGTGAAAATGTTTTTATCCTCTTTCATAACAGAGAGACTCAGTGAGACAAAACCATGCACCACAGTGCAGCCTGTGTCCACAAAACCTCCTGAAGTAAAAGGTAAGTTATTGTTTTTTTTCCTGTCACATATTTGCATCTTGGATTAAATTTAGATGATCTGAAATATTCCTCAGTTTAATTCTAAAAGTTGATTCCAGATATGAATCTGCTTTCAAATGTATCTCTTTGTGTTTCCTCTCAACATTTTTGACTTGTGTGAAAGTTATTTTTCTGTTCAGATTCCTGTTAAGAGGCTGATGAAAGTGAAATCTTTTTTATCTTCTTTCATAACAGAGAGACTCAGTGAAACAAAACCACACACCACAGTGCAGCCTGTGTCCACAAAACCTCCTGAAGTAAAAGGTAAGTTATTGTTTTTTTTCCTGTCACATATTTGCATCTTGGATTAAATTTAGATTATCTGAAATATTCCTCAGTTTAATTCTAAAAGTTTATTCCTGATATGAATCTGCTTTCAAATATATCTCTTTGTGTTTCCTCTCAACATTTTTGACTCATGTGAAAGTTATTTTTCTGTTCAGACGGTCCTGTAAAGAGACAGATGGAAGTGAAATCTTTTTTATCCTCTTTCATAACAGAGAGACTCAGTGAAACAAAACCATGCATCACGGTGCCCCCTGTTTGCCCAACACCTCCTGAAGTAAAAATAAGTAAGTTACAGATTTTTTTTGTCACATATTTTCATCTTCTGATGATGATTAATCAAACAGTGATGGACTGACAGATACAGTTGACAGAAAACAGTCTCTGATTGTCTCAGCTTCTCTCAGATTCAAACTCTTTACCTTTAAACTTCCTGCTGCTTCCAAATCACGTGATTTCTTTGTTGTGATCTCTTCAAAGATGATTCATGTGTGAGGTGTGAAACAGGCTGGGAGCAACATGGAGGACAGTGTTATTATTTCTCCACCAGCCGTTCATCCTGGAATGAGAGCAGAAGCTTCTGCCAAAGTGAAGGAGGAGACCTGGTTAAGATAGACAGCAGAGAGGAGCAGGTATAAAACACTGCTGCAGATTCATGTTCTCACATATTTTATCACGTTTCATCATCTCAGCATAGAAAAGTCTCACAGAGGAAATTTCATCCACATTTTCCTCTTCAGAGTTTCCTGGAGAAAACAGTGAGAAAAAAAATGGAGGCTTTTCAGGACTTGTTCTGGATCGGACTGACAGACTCAAAGACAGAGGGTGAATGGTTGTGGGTGGACGACTCACCACTGAACACAAGGTTTGATTTTTGTGAAAACATTTTTGTCCATTTCCTGTTCAAAGTTCAAAGTTTTTACTGATCCACTTCTTTCTGTTCTTCATCTCTTAGTCTGAGTTTTTGGTTCGACACTGAGCCAAACAACTGGACTGGGGGGGATCCTGATGGAGAGGACTGTGCGCACATGGGGGAGATAGGAGGAGCAATAGATCTGAAGTGCTGGAATGATATATCCTGTAAAGTGAATCAGAAATATATTTGTGAGAAACAAGCAGAGAACAGACGTTGGTCATGTGTCTGAAATCCAGTTAAATTTAAGTAAGTCCAGTTAAGAGTTTAACAATCTGTGACATGATGCTGGTTTTGACCTTGCAAACATTTAAAGATCTCCTCCAGACAGATATTAAAAATACTTTGAATAATATCTTGTGTCTGATTTGAACAGAATCATTCAGCTTGATATTGATCTTCTTCAGTTCACATGTAAAATATTTTATAAACAATTTTCAACCATAAACTTATTTTCCTTTTATTGCATTATATTTTTTATTACTTTCTTTTTTCTTTTTCTTTTTATCTATTTAACTGTGGATACAACTGATCCAACATCTACAGTTTATAAATACAACAGAAACTGTGTTTTAACATCTTTGATTCATTTTCTGTTTAATGAAAATAAACAGTCCCTGTCTATTCATGTCCTGTTGGTGTTTGACTGATTTGATGCTTTATGTTGTGCTGAACTTGAAGTGTTGAAAGAGACAAAAGGGGAAAAAGCTCATGGTGGAAATAGTTAAGACATAAAAGGACCAGAAGAGGGCGACACGTCCTCATCTGCTCTGACTGTAAATTTGCATCAATGAATATGAAACTGTTCAGGTTCAAACTAAATAAAAATGGATCAACATCTGTGGCCTCACTGTTACTGAGAATAAATCATTTATTCAAATTTTAATTAGAAACGAATAGTTAAAATTGAATAATTATTCAAACACAACAAAAATCTGGTTTTGAGGAACTAGATTCTCCTCCCCATCTTTCAGTCTGACAGGAAGTTTGTTTTTTAAGACACTGAGACTGAGACTGATGGTCACTCAGTGGTAAAACAGCAGGTGTTGATGGAGCGATGAACGATGGTGTGAATCTCAAAATCCAGGAGAGAAAAATTAATCAGGTGAGTCCTAAATAAAATGCATATATGACTGTTTTTAACATTTTCTGTTTCCACTGTCTGTCTGTCTGTTTACAGCATTTTAATTTGTTGAGACTGAGTGAAACGTGTGAGAATCAACAACTGTTGCTTTTGTTTCAGAGAAAGTTTCCTCATCGACTGACACCACTGACACTGAAGTGAGGATCCTGAGGACTCAGCACAATGAGTCGTCCACAGGGCTACACAGAAGGTAAGAACCAGTGACGTGGTGGTAAATCAACAGGAAGCTGAACTGTGACACAGAGATGACGACAAAAGACAGATGTCTATGATTCTAGTCTTCTCTTCTCTGACTGCCTGAGTAAACTGTTTGCACAACCTAGACAATCTGGGCTTTGTGGAGTGCTTCTGGGCCCGGCTGCTCCTCTGTCTCACCAGGAGCTAGGCCATTGCATTGTGGCGTCTGCAATCTCTCCTTGCATTTCATCCTCAATTGGTGGATCTTTAGGCTTTTCTTGCTCTTGCGGATCTTGCCGCACAACTCCTCTATACTCGCCCTCGTTTGTCCGTTACTGTTCACTGTTAACCTTGAATCTGTCTGGCTGGGGTGCTCATCACTGGGTATAACGCCTGTCTTCTATCTGTAGCCTATTCCTGATAGTCTCTGGTTTCTCCAGATAGTTGTGATGACACATCGACTGATGCTAAGCTAGGGCACATCATCAGTGATGCAGTATAGTTGTCACATAAATAAACAAACGGTCTTGCAGATTCAAGTCAAGAAATGGAAGAAAAAGGACAAAATGTTTCCTGCTGCTATCAGTGAAATACTTCCTCCTCTTACAAAGGAAGACAAGTTTGAGGTTTAGCTTTTTTATCTGTTGATCATGTGTAATAGATCTTGTCAGTTTAAACTTTTTTAAACTTGGAGTTTAAAACAGGCCTAGTTCATTGCTACAGCAGCATTTAGATTTCCTTTCAAGATCAATTCTAAGCTGATGAAACCATATCCTGAAAGTTGTTAGTTTGTATATTTAGGTTGTTGTACAATGACAAAGTGTTTGTGCACTGAGGCCCTGTATGTGTGTCTCATGTCATGTGACATCTGTTTCCTCTAAATGTTCAACAGGTGAAGCTCCTGCCTCTCAACAAACAAAATCTACCAGAAGGTCAAAGGTCACATCAGAGAGAGTGGCCCTGCTGGTTCTCTGTGCTCTGATGGCAGCTGCTGTCATTGTTATTTACCGTCTCTGTGAGTTTCTACAGTTTCTATGGACAATAATATAGAAACTACTGACCACCTTCACATGATGAAAATCACAACAGACCAGTACTTAAGTCATTATTGTTCATAATAAAATACTGACCTTTACTGACTGCTTCCTGATTTTAAAACCAGATTTAGATAATTTCCAAATCAAGACAAATCTCCAAACACTGAGAGATGAGAATGAAGCTCTGAAAAGAAACCTCACAGGTAAGTCTGTCAGGGTTCACACCTGTGAAAAGCTTCAGTCTCTACAAATTTGTCCAGTCACTTTAACATGAAACAATTTGACTGGTGTGAAATATTTTTGTTACTTATTTGTTCAGGTTCTGAAAAAAAGAGACTGATGACATTTTTTATCTTCTTTCACAACAGAGAGACTCAGTGAAACAAAACCACACACCACAGTGCAGCCTGTGTCTTCAAAACCTCCTGAAGTAAAAGGTAAGTTATTGTTTTTTTTTTCCTGTCACATATTTGCATCTTGGATTAAATTTAGATTATCTGAAATATTCCTCAGTTTAATTCTAAAAGTTTATTACTGATATGAATCTGCTTTCAAAAGTATCTCTCTTTGTTTCCTCTCAACATTTTTGACTCATGTGAAAGTTATTTTTCTGTTCAGACGGTCCTGTAAAGAGACAGATGGAAGTGAAATCTTTTTTATCTTCTTTCATAACAGAGAGACTCAGTGAAACAAAACCATGCATCACGGTGCCCCCTGTTTGCCCAACACCTCCTGAAGTAAAAATAAGTAAGTTACTGATTTTTCTTGTCATGTTTTACTCTTCTTACCTGTGAAAGAGAAAACAGTCTCTGATTGTCTCAGCTTCTCTCAGATTCAAACTCTTTACCTTTTAACTTCCTGCTGCTTCCAAATCACATGTGATTTCTTTGCTGTGATCTCTTCAAAGATGATTCATGTCTGAAGTGTGAAACAGGCTGGGAGCAACATGGACAGTGTTATTTTTTCTCCACTGGTATTGCATCCTGGGAAATCAGTTGGAGACCTGGTTAAGATAGACAGCAGAGAGGAGCAGGTATAAAAAAACTGCTGCAGATTCATATTCTTACATTTTATCACATCCTTATGTTTCATCATCTCAGCACAGAAAAGTCTCAGAGTAAATCTATATTTATATAAATCAATATATATATATAATTCAATATTTTCCTCTTCAGAAATTCCTGGAGTATAGACTGAGAGAAAAAATGGATAATCCTGACGACAAGTTCTGGATCGGACTGACAGACTCAAAGACAGAGGGTGAATGGTTGTGGGTGGACGACTCACCACTGAACACAAGGTTTGATCTTTGTCCATTTCCTGTTCAAAGTTAAGCTATAAGTTTTTACTGATCCACTTCTTTCTGTTTTTCATCTCTTAGTCTGCGTTTTTGGAGGAAAGGGGAACCAGATGACTGGAAAGGAAATGGTACTGATGGAGAGGACTGTGTGAGGATGGGAGAGAAAGAAGGAGCGTCAGACCTCCTGTGCTGGTATGATCAATCCTGCGAAACGCCTCACAGACGTATTTGTGAGAAACGAGCTGGACTTTGGGGATAACTGTCCATGTATCTCAAATCCAGCTGAACTTGAATTTTCAGCCTATTCACTGCTACAATCTTAGTAAAAGATTAAGAGCATAGAGCACTGCTATTTTTCATAAGCTAATGTCAAAAACAATTTAAAGCCTTGCAAACTTTAAAATGCAGTTTATTAAAGCTCCTTTACAACCAGCCGGCTCGTAACTGATTTTCTTCCTTTGTGCTATAATCACAGAAGTTATTAAAGTTATTTTATGAAACCGGGACTGTTAAACCTTTAAAGTGTCAATTTATACATTTATTGTGTATAAATCAATTCAGTTACTATTTACAAGATGTATTCACATATTTAAACTGAAATGAAATCTTATCTCAAGATAAGACAGAGTTTGTAAAATGTAATGCTGTATTATCTGTTGCAACTGACAGAATTCTACATTAATAAGAAAAAAGATAAATATTTTACAGCCTTTCAGACAGCCTACAGAAGCTGTGGGTTTAAAGGTGCTGTATGTAAATTTTTGCTATTGCTACATAGCTACAGTTAAAGTGTTTACTTACTGTTTACTTACCAGTGCTGAAGAAATGATGTGAGTTCAGCATCAAACTTCATTCCTTTACTTGCCAAGAGCGGTCTCCAGTGGTGGAAAGTAATGCCAGTCTTCTGCTTCCTTTCTATCACTAATTTTCTTTTACTGATATTAGCGCGCTAACCAGGATACGGTGGCTCGGTCTGTCTCATCACTTTCCGAAAGCAACTCACTGTAGCGTCCAGACTGCTCTGAAGAAGTAGCGGGTGTATTCTAACCTCAATCTTAACACAGTTATTTGATATATTGTTATTAAAAACACTGGTTATAGCAGCTTTATGTTGGTAAAGAGCTAAACAGCAGATGAAAATCTATCAAGTTTGACTGTTAGTTACATCTAAGTCAATAAAGGGAAATCCAAAATGGTTTGAAATCATGGTTGGTTGTAAATACTGAAAAACATCAGTTTATTAAATGAATCTGGGTTGAAGAGTTTGAAGAAATTGTAAAACATGGATGCGAACCTTCAGTGTGTGGAAAAAAAATTAACTTCCTCTTGACTGCATCCAAACCTGCTGATAACGTGATGAAAGAGGTCTCCTCTCTGCAGTCCAACAAATTTTAGGTGTTTGTTTGATACAAGTCATTTCTGATTGATGGAATGTGTTTCTCCTAAGTTTTTACATAATTTACAAACTTATAAACTCAACTCAGTGTCTAACTGAAAACACAGTGTCTAACTGAAAACACAGTCCTTCCAAAAACAACAAAAAAAGTCATTTAGCTGCCTACATCAACTCCACCTCATCAGATGTACATGTTGGGGTCCTCCACTGTCTGTCAGTTCACAGCTCCTCTATCTTCCCCCTGCAACTCTCGGACAGTGAGGGTTCGTACGAGCATGGCCTCCAAGGTGCTGTCATCCAAGAGGGTGGAGGAGAACCACAGAGGGCTGCTGGGAACGCAGCGGTGCTCTGGGCGGAGGTAAAACAAGTCACGGCGCTGCCTCACCGACTCCGAGCTGAATGGAAGGAGAACAAACATTTAAATTTGAGATGGTCATTTTGTCTAGACAGGTGCTCAGGAGCGGTTTTGAATTCTTGTCGAATAAATAACCATGCAGCACACATCATCGCGTCCTGAACTGTCTGCGTTGATACAGGAGAGAGCCAGATGTTAGTGGGCTTTATGAAACACTGTAGACGAAGAGACAAGAGCAAACAGCTGAAATACAAATTCATAAAACCATAAAACAGTGGGAGTCAGTCACTCACCACTTGGAGAGGTAGAACTCGTAGAGTCTGACCGGGCAGCGTAGAGGGTTCTCCGTGTTCTCCATCATCTCCAGAAAATCCTCTTCACTCTCATTTTTCTTACGTTTCTTAGCTGGGACTCCATCTGTGTCTGGAGAACACACACATACACACCACATCCCTCAACAACTCTTATTCTTCTGTGTTACTATAGGTGTTAAGATGGATTTTGACCTTCAGACATATTGGTACCTGGCTCTGCTTCGTCTATGGATATGGGCGGGTAGAAGCGCAGGAAGGTGGTCATGGTGTTGTTCGGGTTGGTTTTGGTGCAGCGCCTGACGTGGGCGAAGGACAGCTGGCGGTGCTGCTCCACCGAGGTGAAGCCAAAGTACTTGCAGCAGAAAAAGAGCAAAGTGTTGAGGAGGACGATGGGGGAGTACGCCCCCAACTGTTTACAGTCCCAAAGAAACTCCTCCTCCACACGGGACTGGACGTAACCTGCCGAGGAGAACGGAGACTGGATATAAATCTGATCAATATGAGTCGATTAGAGACAGAAAAAAAGACAAAGACTTGGATGATAACTCACCGCTGGCTGTGATTGATGGTTTGAAACCTCTCAGTATGTTGGTGAACTCAGTTGAGAACTTGTTGTAGATCAGATCACTGAATATGTTCTCCATACGACCGTTTTCAAACAGAAACTACAGAGAAACAGCAAAAAACAGATCAGTCAGGCAAACAGTATACACACACTGATGTCTGAAATCTGTAGTTTACAAAGGTGGAGAATTAAAGGAGCTATATGTAAGTTTTTGCTATCGCTACATAGGTAACGTTAGCATTAACGGCTGTTTACTAACCAGTCTGGAAGAAATGTTGCAAGTTTAGCATCAAACTTACTTCCTTTACTCACACACAGCTCTTTCGGTGGTGACTGTTTTGTTTGTATTTCTTTAACTTCTTTTCTTATACTGAAGTTAGCACGCTAACTAGCTAGCCCCATCCCCAACTCGTACGTCCCTGTAGGGTCCAGTCTGCTCTCAGTCCAACATGAGAGGATGTATTCTAATTTGTCAATAAACAGCTGTTAGCGCAGTGGAAGCAGAAACTTACGTTTAACACCTTTAAACATTAAAGTGGTGAGTGAAAAGTTTTCAGCTGAGAGATGCTGAAAGGTTTGACTAAAATCAGTAAGTAGTGAGTGACAATGATTATTTATTATTGCAATAATTATACAATGTTTAAGATATACTGAAGCACAGAAATGACTGGGTTTTTATTTGCTAGTACAAATTAACAAATACAGAGAAGTCCCACTCTGACATAGCAAGTTAGCTTAGTGAGATAGCATCATATGTTTCTTTACTGTGTTGTTCATCCTACCTGTTGTATGCTGAGGCACAGGTAGAACAGGCTGTCAGGGGAGTACGACTCTCCATCAGGCTGTTTCACCTCAACGATGAAGCGACAGAGGCTGTCGCTCAGTTCAGCTGCAGAGCAGCGAAGGATGTCCTCCTTTAACCTCACAGCACGTGCTAACAGATGAAAGTAGAAAGGACAAAGTTACGTACGTGAAATTATTAGGTTTGCTTCAAAGACCAAAATCCTGAGTTTACTGAAAGTTGTAAAAATGAAGGAAGAAAGACAGAACATAACATACAAGAAACAGGGTCCAGGTTGGTTTGTGATTCCCTCCACTGAATCCATCTCTTCCAGGCATCAATCCCACACTGACTCTTCAGTTTGTGGTGCTTCCTGGACATGACCTTAGAGACGTTTCCCTGAGATGTCTCCTCCCTTGATGCCTTAGACATCTGTTGCACCTTCGAGTCCTTGGACAGAGAAAAGGAACAAAGCTGACACCACAGAAAGAAAGATGAGACCACAGCCTGTAAACCGCTCTCACAGGTGATTTAATACCTTATTCTTGTTGTGGACTTTGCCCAGAGTCTGTGCAGGTGCAGGGTTCGACGAGCTCCGGGGCTCGTCTTTCATCTGCAGAGCAGGAGGAGGAGCTGGACTGTGAGGTCGACTGGGTGACCCGAGGCTGGCATCAGTGAAGGAGTCCTCCTTGCTGCTGAAACTACCCAGGTCCTCTTTATCCAAGTCGTGTGTGCAGCTACTGGTGAGGTCTGAAGGTTAAATCATGCACAGAGAGTTTGGATGTTCATGTTCCCTCCGAAGACCAAGTTCAAATCAGTCATCCATATTTATGAGCTAAAATCTACATCAGAACAAACTGGATCATCAGATAATTAAACTAATTTCTTACCTTTAAGAGCTTGAGTTTCTTGTCTTTCTTCGTCTTGTGTCACCTCTCTGGACTTCTGCCCGTCCTCTCTCTCGTTCCTGTCATCCTGCCTGGTCTCCAGCTCAGACTTTAAGATGAGATTTTCCTCGGTGGGTTCTGGTTGGAGCCTCTCTTCCACGTCTTGCACTGTTGGCTCAGGGCTGTCCAACCTCACGGGGAGGAACATGGGCACAGGCAGCTGTGAAAGGCAGAGTTTGGGAAACAGATTTGGTGACACCTAGAGGCTGTGCTCAATACTGAATTAATATACTCATGATTAACACTAACTGGGTCTTTGACAATATGGAATGATGGAAAACATAGGGAGGGAGGAGAAAGTGTGGATGATGTGGTCTTACTGCTGTAAGTCTGTGAAGCAGCTGAATGAAGAGTTTTCAACAGATGAAGACAAGAGCAGAGAACTTCTGTTAAAGGAACCAGACTCCACAGATAAAAACAGGAATTTTAGCATCCAGAACACTGGGAGTTGCTGGACCTGCCTCAACCACTTGTCGTTTGTTTGTGTTATTGTGTGGCACTTTTACGGATCTGAATACTTCCTCCATCACCGAAAGTCGCACACCACCACAAACAAATTAACTGTTCAAGGCTGTGGTATTTCAGCAGCTCCCGTGTTCTGCTCAGTAAAATTACTGTTTTTGTCAATGGAGTCTGGTATTGAAATATAGCGATGTTTCTGGTTAAACTAAAAGGATGAAACAAGGTTCTCGAGAGGTGTTTTTCGTACCGGTAACGGCAGGTTCACAGGTTGTGGTGTGTACTGGCTGTACATGTTCATAGGCAGAGGAACATACACCGGCACTGGGATAGGCAGCGTTATGACTTTGGGGACAAAGGTGTCTTCACACGACAAAGAGAGAGAAAACACAAACAACCTCAAAGCTCAGTATGAACAGTATAAAAGAACATGAGAGTTTTTGTATATTTAGCATATTTCATCATGAGCAAAGTCGTGCGTGTCAGCCTAACAGATAGATTTAAAGTGAATTTTACCTGTTTGTGCTCCAGTGTCGACAGTCTGTGTCGTACAGGAGACTCCTTTGTTGTGGACCAGAGGTGTGCAGAGCATGGACTTGTTCTTCAGTTCCTTGTGGTCTGTTTGAATACTGGCCTGAGGAACAGACACATAACGAGGAGTGAGAATGTGTCTCTCATGCAGCTGTTATCATTATAACTTGGCTTGTTTTAAATACAACTCGTCAACAGGAGGACTCTGATGATAACTGCACTGGAGTGAACTTACATGTCCAATGACCTTAGTTTGAATGTCAGACATGACGGAGGCTGTGGAGATATGACAGAATATGAGTCAGAAAAAAACGAATGAAATCTCGAGTCCACTGGTCTTTTGTGTTTAGATATGCGTGTGTGTGTGTGTTTGTGTATATACCATGTTGTGTAGTGCTGGAAGGGGCGATGCGCTGCTGAGCCAGAGCACTAGCAAGTGAGATAACATTAGCAATGACAGGGGAGGACTCTGTTTTGCCTGAAGCTGCTGTACTTGAGGCTCGGGGAGGTGAAGAGACTGTGGATAAGAAACAAAGAGGAGTCAGCAGGTGCTGTTAGTTAAACAGTTAACGACCTGATTAGAGCCGCAAGTAATCAAACATTAATCGCAAAGACGAGTTTGGCTTCCTGCAATTAAATGAACATGATGTTTGAAATGCTCTGCTGACAGAAAACTCTGCTGCATATCAAATCAAGCCCTTCCTAAATCAAATCAACCACCTGAAAAAACATATCGAACATACCTGTGTTGACCATCTGGACCTTTTTATTGCAGAAGTGTAAAAGACATTTCAGGTCACAGAAGTGTTTGACCTCCCCCAGCATGGGAAGACTCTGCCTCAGTTTCCCGTTACGACCGCAGGTGTCGCAGTTTGCAACCTGAGAGAAAGCAGAGAGGAAAAAATGTAGTCACTGCAGAAAAAACATTTAAAATTCAGACAGACTTGGAGGTGGAACATCCTGCTCTACTTACCCGGCAGAAGAGCATGTTGTATTTCGAGCTGCAGTCTTCAGAGCAGAACTCCTCGTCCTTGCCTTCATACTTTGCCGTCACCACCGTCCTGGAGATGGACTGGCAGTACACACACGAGCGACAGTGTTTGCCCCACTCCCTCTCCAGATCGTGACGAAAGAGCATCTTGCAGCCTCGGAAGAAACAAAGAAGAGTCTTGATTTAATTTCTTTGTTGTATTTTTACAATCTTTCATTACACATCTTCATCTGTTTGCTCTCTGTACCGTCACTGCAGAAGTAGCAGTCTTTGTTGTCGACCCTCTTGGCGTCTCTGATGATCCGTTCATTCTTACAGTATTCACACTTGCCCATGATGTTGTTGACCCTCTTAAACTCTTGAGAACAGGCCAGGCTGCACACGAAATTCATTTTGCTCTACGTCCAACACACACACACACACACAGTATTTTAACAAACATATCGTCACTGTGTACGTTACAGTTTTTAAACTATAAGCCTGAGTGTTTAATATTGTCATAACATGTGCTCCCCAGATTCCTTCAGATCAACTGGAGTTACCTATTTTAAAGAACAGAGCCAACACACCTTTTTCTGGATGACTTTGGGTGTAGTTTTTATAATGCGTCGACACTGGGCACATGGCAGTTTCTCTGGTGGTTTGAGGAAATCACTCTGGGTTTGGTCAGGAGCTCCTGTCGGGTTAGTGGCAGCGGTCAGGTCTTTCTGGGACTCCTGTGATACAGTGAAGATTTAAAAAAACATGGAAAATGTTTTAAACTGTAACAGAAGAGACTATGAAACTCTCTGTATAGTCTATAGGTTGTTACCTTGAAAGCCATGGCACAGGTTAGAGTGCAGAAGTTTCTGATGGAGGCATCTGACATGGCGAGGTGGCAGGCTGGCACTGTGGTCTTTGCACAGTTGTCACAGTTCAGTGGAATACCTGTGGAGAAGCGGAGGTTTGTAATGGAAAAACTTCCTGAATATGAACATCAGGAACAGCGAACAGGACGTGTGGTGTGACAAAGAACATCTGATGTGGCGTCCGGGACAGAACGACCAAAGTCTAGCAGGTCAGAATTTTCTTTTACGGTCCTGTCTAGCGTGGTCAGGGTGAAACTAGTAGTGTTGTCAAAAAATAATGGCACTATGGTCGCATAATGTGACATGGTGACAATTGTGAAAAACGCAAAAATCATGCAGTCTGATTCCAGCTCTTGTCTCGATGACACATGACAGAATCACTTGGTTCACTAAGAATAAAGGAGAAAGACAAACAGCAGCCGTCTTGACAAAACAATCGCCCAGTACCTGACGCACTGACCGCCTGGATCTTTGATGCCATCACACAGCTGCTGGTACAGAAGAGCTCCACCATGTCTTCACTGTTTTTGTTTTCAACCATGTCTGACATCAGGTGAGACGTGCGGCACATGGCACACGGCTGCGGCGTCTGGATTTTCTGCCAAGTATTAAAAAGCAAAGAGAGATTAATTCCTCATCATCAACTTGGTGCAACTCAGAGCATGGGTGGTCACCTCATCTAGAGCAACTTATAGACAACAATATGAATGTTTTTACAAAGCTTTTTCCCTTTTTTATTGATACAACATTTTGTTTTTAGCTATATAACCTTAAAGGTTTTATTTTATCCTGTTTTATCATACAGTTTATACTTGAATAATTCTGTTTCCTCACCATAAAATACAAACAAAGAACTAAACCAGACGTCGCTTCCAGCATAACTATATATTTTCTTACCTTTTTGAACTGGGCCAAACACTCTGCACTGCATAGTTTTTTGTTGCCGTCTTCCATCTTGAGCATGAGCTGTGTGCTGCAGCGGGAGTGACAGTTTTCACAGATGGGCAACTTGTTCATGTTGCAGAAACGGAGAAAACAGGGGTCACTGCAGACCTTGTGGACGACGCCCTGCTGTATGATCTCATGTTTGCTCTGCAGGAGAAACAAAGGACAGCGTGTCAATGTAGTTTATCCTCCTTTAAACCTGGATGACAAACAACAGTGAGTTGAAATGAAAAAAAATGTTTTTACTATAATAACATGGTTGTTACCACACAGTTACAGTCACAGTTACTGTTGGTGGACTTTATTTTCTTGTAGTTGAAGGAGGACAGGCAGGTCTGGCTGCAGAAGTCCTTCATTGTCCCTTCAGTATCCACCGGAGCCTGGAGGACGTCCTGAGACTGTGTTAACACCCTGGAGGGAAGATGGGATGAGTTAAAATATACGTGTTTAGTATGTGTTGTTTTAAAATATGTGTTAACAAAGAACTCCTTGAAATCGTTTTCCAGACTAAAGCAGAAAGGATGATATGAAGACTCACTGAAGACAGAACTGGCAGGTCTTCTTAACTGGTTTGATTTGGTAAAATTTTAAAAGGCAGGAAGTGGCGCAGAAGATATCGGCGTGGCCTTTCCTCTGGTAAACAGTTTCTCCGTCCATCAGGACCGTTTTGCAGTTGGAGCAGGAGGCAGGCAGATCCATGTGGGCGAGGGTGGGAGCGGTCGACGTAGAGTCTCCAGTCAAAGAAAAGACAGAACCAATCTTCAGGTCCTCCTGTCGAAAACAAAACTGTGTGACATGCCGCTTCCTTCGAAATCATGTGCTTCTTATGAGCTTTGACGTGTGTCCTACCTTTGCAACATTCGGCTCATCCTTGATGTTTTCTGTGGATACGGAGGGTGGGAGGTTCTGGTTGTACTCCTCATCGATGGGCTCTTCCTTTATCTTGATGGAGGATAAAGAAAGAGATGGATATGTGATGTCTATGTGATATATTCTAATCCTCACAACCACCTAGAGAGGAAATACTTTGCTGTAGAGACTATATTCATGCTGTGGCTGCTCATACCAGAAATGAGGAAGTCAAAACCTTAAATCAGTGTTTTACAATATTACTCACACAGTCCAGATTTGGCAGCGCCGGCTTCACGTCTTTAATATCACACTCCTCATGTAAAGGGCTGTTCCTCTCTATAAAGACAAGGTGAAAAGTCATGTCATGGATTTTTAAAAACATGATCTGAAAGAAGGAGAACTTCCTTTGCTGAAGACACACTTTCAGGTCAAACATAAAATCAGGGATAAACTCTAACTCAATGAGGAGACAGGAACATAAGGAGAAGAAACATTTCTGGTTTTAGGTGAAGAAGCAGCCTCATGTTTGTAAACTGCAGTCAGAACTAGATATTCTACGATTCAGTGCAACCATACCTCAGCAGTGCTAATGAAGGCAGTGAGAGAAAGGTGACCGTTCAAACTCCAGCTGTACAATACCTGTCACCGTGAGAGACTGAGCCTTGTGGACCATCATACATCTGTTGCTGCAGAAGAAGTCCAACCTGCCCTCTTCGTTTTTACTTTCAACCATGTCTGACATCTGATGGGAAGTCTGGCACATGGGGCACAGATGAGGAGTCTTTACTTTCTGCAAAGTTTAAAAAAAACAAACAAAAAAAAAATGTAAATGTCACTTTCTGAACATCCCAAAAGAAGTTTTTACATATTCTGAAGTTCGATTTCTGCACCTCTTTGAACTTGACGAGACATTCCTCTCTGCAGATGGTTTTACTGCCGTCCTCCATCTTCAGCGTGAATCGTTTGTCGAGGCAGACGGAGCTGCAGACGTCACAGAGAAACACGGGCAGGTTGTTGGCTTCATGATAGTTGATGAAACAGGTGTCGCTGCAAAGTCTGTGGAGCGTGCCGTCCAGGGTCAGCTTGAATTTGCACTGAGGACGACAAAGACACAGTGCCACAGAGAAATTAAGTGTCAGGAAGTTGTAAAGTGTAAGGCAGGAGGAAGTCTTTTCCTTTAAATATCACATGAACAGATCACTGCACAAACCCCACTGTAACAGATCAAAAGCACAGGTGGTTTCTTTTTTCCTTACATAACAAAATCTGGCGCACATCCTGCACTCTGAACGAGGTCCCACTAGCGGCGGGGGTTTCGGGGCAGCCATGTTGATCTTGGATTTGACAGAGGAGAGGCAGGTTTCACTGCATAACTCCTTCATGGTTCCTGAGTCGTCCACCGGAGCCAGGATCATGTTGTGAGGCCGCATTATCACCCTGAGGAAATAAGGATGAATGAGATCAAGACGGGATGTTAAGACAGTAACCTTGTTTTGGGGTTAAGTGGGTTAAGAGCTCCAAAAGTGAAAATCACTTTACCTCAGTGTCCTGAATTTAAGAGCAGATGTTGCAGTATTTTACTGCACAATGTAAATCATTGCTTGAAAAATGACTGAAGCAATTAATCAATTATCAAATTAGATGATTATTTTTCTGTTGATAATCTATTTATTAACTTAAAAAACTGTGATATAACCATTGAACTTTTGCATTGATTCACAAAGGACTCAGTCTCTCTGCCTCTTTCATACAAACAAATCAGGCATCAGACGTAGAAAAGCACAAAGTAAAATATCCTGGACTTACTGGAGGCAGTTGTAGCAGGTTTTGGTGACTTCTTTGATGTGTGGATGCCTCTCAGAGAGACAGGAGGCTGAGCAGAAAACCTCTAAAGACCTCTTCGGCTGGTAAACCGTCTGCCCTCTCGGCAGCCTCTTTCCACAGTTGCAGCAGACGACCCACGAGTCTGCGATGATGAGTGTCGGCGTTGTGTCCGATTCAGCAGCTTGAGAGTCGTTATTTTCATTTACAGTGGAGTCTGAGGCGACTGTTACCTCCTCCTGTGGGGTGATCAGACAAACTATCTCTCTCTGCTTTACAACTGTGCCTCAATCAAGAGGAAAACTTTATTTAAAACACAATAAAAAGGCTGCATATAAACAAATATACTCACAGTGTCTGATTTCTGTTTCGATTGTTTGCCTTTTTTCTTATTTTTTAACTGAGCTGAAACTTTCTTTCCTGAGGGAAGAAATCAGAAACATTTGATCAAGTTTACTGCAAATACATGAACTAACAGAGTGAGTGACATGTTACTTTAATGCCCCTTATTCAACATTTAAAAGCACTATAACAACGTTACAGAAGAAACTAGACTAGAAGAAAAGGAAGTAAAGAAAAATAGGAGCAGCTCTTGAGACAAACAAAATCTGCTGAACAATTCAGAAAGCAGACGTACAGACAGACAAACCTACTGTTCTCTACCTTGAAGCTTGTATATGATTGCAGGCCGCAGTTTGTAAGATGTCACACAGGCTCGAGTGCAGAAGAGCTCCACCATGCCCTCGCTGTTTTTGTAGTCAACCATGTCTGACATTTGTAGAGAAGTGTG
Organism: Lates calcarifer; assembly: GCF_001640805.2. Taxonomy (NCBI): domain Eukaryota; kingdom Metazoa; phylum Chordata; class Actinopteri; family Centropomidae; genus Lates; species Lates calcarifer. Next base: position 18,851,234 of record NC_066835.1, on the reverse strand, counting down.
GCACAAGGTGCACTGGTGAGGCGTCTTAGTTTTCTGTAGAAAAACGAGAGAAAACAATAGCGTCTATTGTTTCCACCCATTCCCACCCAAGAACAGGGGAAAATAAGTTGTCCTTTAATGCTCCAGTGGCTGAATGGGAGCAAATCCCTGCATTTTAATCTTTTAATGTGGTTTATTCTTCAATGATAAAGAGTCCTGGTGAAGGTCTACATAGATCTCTATAAGAGAGTATTTCATACTCATTTTTTAGTGATGTAAAAATGATTCAGTAAGTTAATCAGCAAAAAATGTTCATGATCCAATAATTATTCTGGTCATCTCTTAGGGAAAAATGTTTAATATTCGCCTCTTTCAGCTTCACACACATGAGGATTTGCAGCTGTTCTTTACCATGTATCAGTGTAATTTTTAATTTTGGGCTGTTGTTACGACAAAACAAACTATCATAAGACATCATCTTAGGCTGTGGCAGCTTCAGATGCACATCTTTTACAATTTTCAGACATCTTTAAAGGTAAACAATACACTGCAGAAAAATAAAAGACCAATCTGTATGAAAATGGATGTTAGCTGCAGCCCTAGCCATGTTAAGTGGATCAGGATGCAATATTATGTATTTTTTCACCCCACTGACCTGAATGACTCGATCTTTCACTACACTGAATGCAGCCAGTGTGGTTTATTTTGAGGCAGCTCCACAGACTAATAATAAGTGTCCATGTTGTTGTTTCTGTGGCAGGCAGATGCCACAGCGCACGCTTGAGGAAGTGTTTCCATGGCACTGCTCTAAAACGAAAAAATTATCTGTGTCCTGCAGCTGTAACTGGATTAGTGGCGGTTTACAAACACGAAGCAGCAGGAGAACCAAACAAATGATCTGATCACTGACCTACAGGAAAATGGAAAGTATGTCAGTAAGACATACTTTCCATTTTGTTGTTACATTAGATGATGAGAGAATAAAAGTTAGTAGTTATTTGTCTAAAATATGCAAAGTCTCTGGTAGAGAACGCCATTAGAAAACACTCTAAAGGGCTGGATAACCAACCAGGTATAAAGGGAAACTGCCTCAAACCCTCAGGGCCCCAAAAAACTCCAAGTTTACTGCATAACGTTTGGATCTAAATAATTAGATTAATCGCAAATTTAAGAGAAATCTGCTCAACTTAAGTACAATATTAACTCTGATTTAATCCTCCATCTTGTAGCCTTGTCCTGTAGATGCCCTCTTTAATAAGACATGCATCTAAAAATTACTGTCTTTAATAATCAGCTGATTGTTCAGCAAATTAAATGTTCAAACACTGAACATCCTGAAGCCCAAATTAACATATTCTAGTTGCCTGTTTTGTCTGACCAACTCCCTGCTCTTTATCTTACTGAACAGATGTAATACTTTAGTGTTGCCCCTTACTTCTAAATCACGCTGATTAAATGCCAAATGAGTAAATGTAAAACAGAAATATCAAAAACACGAAGACGGTGAGTTCACGGTCATAGAAACATTTTCATGTTTGAGGTCGGAGTATTTTTTGACATTTTTGCTTTAAAATGATCAAATTACATATCAACAAATGCTGATTGACTTTCTGCCAATTAATCATGTCAGGTCTAGAGGACTGCGTGGCGTCTGTTGCCTGAAAACGGCACGTGTTGTGGGGTTAGTTGGTGCCCAAAACAAGTTTTTGCCCCAGGGTCCACCAGCAGGTGAATCCGCCCATGGTGAAACACAGTATGTTTATGATTATAATCTCCAGCTGCTCAGACGCTCTCCTCTCTGCGATCAGACCCGACTCACCGTTACCTGTTGCTGGGGCAGAGATGTTGTCGGTACAGTCTCTGACTCCGGCTCCGTCCACGGGAACAGTGACGGGACGCGCCTCGCCTCAGCGCAGCGTAATAATTCCTCTGCCCTCCGATATAATCCTGATTTCTGAAGTGATCGCGCCACACTCGCAGGCCGTGAACCCTGGTCATCAGCACGGGTTGTAACTTTTGGATCGAAACGGGGTTCTTGATGGCCTCCAGCCATTCGCAGCACAGAGGCGGATTGGAGGGGAAAACGTGAAATTTTTGTTGCGTGGACAGTCTGGACGTGCGGACGTTTCCACAGCCGGGACGGAGCACTTCATCCTG